>NC_091826.1:2422222-2725000 GCF_038994185.2 Dermacentor albipictus | reverse complement strand
GGGGAACAAGTATGCTTCCATACGTCCTAACCCTTTCAGAGGCCACTTTATCTCCTTGATAATGTGGCGTCTTAAGTTTTCTAAAACTGATTCTACGGCACGCCCCACCAGATGTAAAATTACTAGCATATAAGTCACTTGTCAGGCCGAAACTGGAATACGCGTCAGCCATCTGGAACCCGCATCAAGCATATCTCACTGACGCATTATAATCAGTCCGAAATCGTTCTGTTAATACTCATACGGCATCAGCGTTTCATCTCTGAAATCAGAAGGCGGCTTGTGAATGCTTCCTTGTCGATGTCGCATTTCCAGTCTTTCCCTGTATCACAAGTTCTTCCCTTAATCAGGAGCCCTACATCGCAGCAGCAGCAACGCATATCTCATCGCACCAGCCATCCACTTGAAGTAGCGCGCCCACGTGCTCGGACTAGCCTCCTTTTTCTTCCCTCACAGACTGGCCTTCCCACCGACATCGCTACTACCACTTCTCCATCTTCGTTCACAGAACTTGTAACCGACCATTTTGTTAAATGATTATTTCTCACGATGATTCTGCTATTTTATAAAAGCCCACCCCTTATGTAATGCCCCTGCGCGGGACTTTTAAGGTAATAAACTGAACTCCTCGCGAGGGGGCTCTGAGAACCGTGCGGGAGCAGTGTTCCTGTATCCGGGAGTAATGCCCGTAAATAAAACACGGCTACATCTCCTCCCGCTGCGCCGGCTCCTCGTGGCTACGCAGTGCTGAAGTGGCCGACGCTTTCCGAAGACGCCAAGCGGCGAGTAGGCACCGAGCCCTGTCGGCATCGCTTTCAAGGTACGGTCCGCGCTGCTGTGCCGCAAACCGCGTAGTACGTTCGGTCAGGGTTCATCACGGTTTGAGACGGATGGATAAGGCGCTGAAGAGCGATGACGGCTTATAACGATCGGAACGTCATTAGCGCACCTTTTTGCCTTCGCACCGTCATCGGTTCGTAACGTACGGCGATACACTCGACAGGTGCTATATATATATATATATATATATATATATATATATATGTACAGTCAAACCTCGATATAACGAACACGCATATGACGAATTATTGAATATATCGAACTCTTCCGAAATATTTTTGTCAAACACATGTATTCTTAACTTCCTATAGCGAACGCGGTTTGGCATAAAACGGATATAACGAACTTCGCGACGCCAAGCCCTACCTCACTTTAATAGCAGGCGGCAGGCTTCGTTGTGTGTTGTGCGGCGCAGCAAACGTTCAGGACTACCTCGCAGGCGCTGACAGCGCCACAGATGCCACGTCGTCATCGAGAGTTGACAGCCAAAGAAATCGTCCGCATCTCACAACCGCTGACAGCGCCACTTCAGCAGCGGCGGCAGCGGCGTGATCGAATGTTGCTTTTTGCGTTTTACTGTTAGCAGTGGCGTGGCCGTCGTAGCGTTGTGTGGAGGCTCTTTCGGTGGTCGTGTCGAGTGTGGTGCGCGGGTGTGCGTAGTGCTGTGATGGCGATGAATGTGAAAAAAAGAGTGGCACTGACGTTAAAGACCAAGCTCGCAGACCAATAACGCAGTTCTTTGTGCGTAAATAAATGAACGTGACCCAAGTAAGCATCGTTCGAGCTGCTGTGCCTTCTCTGATTGAATTTCGCTCCTCTTGCATGTATTTTTTACGAAATTTTATATTACGAATTATGGATATAGCGAACTAATTTCCGACTCTTTAACTGTTCGTTATAGCGAGGTTTCACTGTATATATATATATAGAACTTGAGTGGTGCTACAAGGTAAACACAACAAGTATTTAATTTCGACAGTTTCGATCGGTGGACCAATCTTCATCAGGGTTTACAAAAAAATGGCTGTTCGGTCCTGGTAGGGAAAACACCAGACCGGGTACCCGGTCGTTCTTGCATACATCAAACCGAGAGGAACAGTTGTGACAGTGATTGATTTTCGGCGCCTTGGCAGATTTACAGCGGCCTTTGGCAGCTATGCAGGGCAAGAGGAAGACGGAGTCACATGTATGTAGAGCAAGGAGGTCAGTGAAAAAAAAAAGAACAGGAAAAAAGGAAAAAGAAAGAAAACGGAAAGAAAAAGAAAAAAAACACACAGTAGGAGGGAGACGTAAGACGGAGAGGGAGCGGGGCGGGAAGTAGCGGCAGCTAGGTTCCCGTGCACCCGAGGCAAGGAGGGAGAAAGCGGTATATGCATGGGAAAGAAAGAATATATGCATGGGATTCGCAAAGCAAGTGCGCCCATGGGCTTAGATTTAGGGAGTCGAGTTAAATAGCCTCCTTGTGGTCCAGTTTTTGAACGTTTAACAGACAACTGACATCAAGTCAGCACGTGCGTATTTCAAGAAGGGCAATAGGACACTCAAAATGACCACTTCAGTGGCAGGTCCAGGAAACTGAATTTATTGGTTTTCCGCTCGCCCCCTTGAGGCGCATGCGGAGGGAGGAGCAAGCAGTGGCCAGCGTCTCAGGTTTGGAGTACAGAACATGTATTCGCGCTTCCCATGCACTCTCACGTCATATACCGGAGGCACGTCAGCCGCCCCGGACTCTCATTAATTCCTTCAGTGTACGTTCCAAATTTATGGATGAAAAAAGATTCTCTCTGCTCGCGTGCACGGGTGTGTTGGAAACCAGACTGCAAGAGCACAAGGCTCACGCGTTCAAAGGAGCTATCTCGCAGTCGAGCGTGCCTGGAGAAGGGTAACTTCGGGAAACTTTTCACATGCGCGCGGTGATTGTTAAACCGCAGGCGGAAAGGGGTCTCTGTTTGTCCGATATATTCCTGCTTACACACCTCGCATCGAATTTTGTACACGACGTTACTGGAATCACAGTCAAGATTTTCCTTAATTTAATATACGACAGACGAGTTCGATGCCTCCGCCGTGTGTGTTGTTGTCATGTGACGGCACACCTTGCAACGAGGTTTCCCACACGGTCGAGAGCCCTTCGGCGTGTTCGACTTTTGTGTCCTCGCCCTGACTAACAAATTCCTTAAATTTTTGTTTCTTCTATACACAACCTGAGGCGGCCGCTTGAAGATAGTAGCGAGTCGGATGCTCATTTTCATGATGTTGAAATGGCGGTTGAGAATGGCATTGACCCGCGGAGCACCGGTAGTGTATGTGAGGACCAAGTTGGGATCTGATTGTGTATTGGTATTGCTAACCTTTTCTCCCATTATCTGTGCTCGATCTAAGCTGCGGGCGCGTTCAATGGCATCGTCTACTATATTTGGAGGATATTTTTGACGTATAAGAGCACATTTCAGTTCCTCCGCGTGTCGCTCAAATTGTGCGGATTCGGAACAGACTCTTCTGTATCTGTGGGCCTGGGAGTAGGGGATGCTTGTTTTGCAGTGTTGGGGGTGGCTACTATAGAAATGCAGATATTGTTGACAATCTGTCGGCTTCTTGTATAGGGACGCGGAAATGCGATAGCCACTCAGTGACAGAGTGACGTCGAGGAAGTGAACACTATCTTGGGAGAAGTTGTGCGTGAAGCGGATTGACGGGTGCAGAGAATTGAAATCGGAAGTGAAGTCCCAGAGACTTTGTTCACTGTCGGCCCACACACAAAAAAAAATGTCACCCAGGAATCGCTTATAAAATATTGGTCTTATGGCCGAGATTGCGAGGAAGGGTATTTCTAACGATGCCATAAAGATATTTGAAGAATTTGGCGCCATCTTCATTCCCATGGCGGTTCCGCTGATTTGCAGATAATGCTTGTCCTCGAACTCAAAGTGATTATATTTAAGTACTAAATTTAGAAGAGTCTCAACTGTATCTTTCTCTCATTGCCTAGGTTGGCTGGAGCCAGCGTAAGCTGAAACTGCGGAAGCTATGCCCTCGGCGTGAGGGATGTTGGTGTATACAAGGATGCGACATCCATAGTGACCAAGTAATTCCCCGCCGGTACCGTCAGGTTTGATACATTCCGAAGAAAGTGATTCGTGTCTTTAATGTACGAGGGGAATGAAGATGGGATGTCCTTACTGAGACTGTCAATAAAGCTGGATATTTTCTCGGTCACTGTTCCATTGCTGGAAACGACAGGCCGACCGGGATCGTTGATTTCGTTAATTTTGGGTTGTAGGTACAAACGGCCCCGTGCCGCCCCTCGCCTCAACGCGAACTGAGCGGCGTCGCGAAGCCGTCGGCGCGCTCTGTGCCCGTCGAGCCTGCAGCCGCCGGCGGAGGTCGGACCAGCACAAGGAGTTCGCACAGGTTGTTTTCTCTGGTGCAAGCACAGCGTGGCACTCGAAACGAATCCAGAGGTGCAGAAGCAGTGCAGGTGCCGACCAATGTGCATCGAGTGCGCACAGACTGCAGGCATGACCGGCGCATCCAGCTGCGTCGTCGCATCTGCACGAAGTCGGCACCGACAGGAGAGATGGTGCGGAGGGAACGAACGGCGTGGTGTAACGGGCGCACCGCGAGCACCTCGTCAACAGAGCTGAGGTGCACCAGTCGCGACACGTCACGTAGTGGATCGGCCAGCGCTCATCCCACGAAGCCGCGGCATCGTCGAAACACACCATAATCCAATTTGAACATAAAGAATGCACAGAACCCAACACGAGACGCTGCACATAATAAATGTTGTATGCATTTGCTTCATTTACAACACCTCCCTTGTCATTTCATCCCACGGCCAGATCTTCTGGAATTTGTCTATATACCATGAGTGAGCATTGCTGCTACTCGCCTCTTCTTCGTCGTCGTCTCATGCTGGTTGGCCTCAGTTAACGTTTCGGTATTTTCCGTTTCGCGACTCTTTCAATGTGTTTCTTGCAGTCTTACCAAACACAGCAGCGTACGACGACAAAACAGCAGGAGTAAAGTAGCAAATGCATGCGCATCACTTAGATGACTCCCACGGGAGATTCTGCGTGTAACTTTTCTCTACGCGAGATGGTATTTCCAACGCGCAGTTGCATTGCGCGCAAAGCGCGGCTGTCAGCCACGCGACCGTATTGCCGGACGACCACGCCGCCACCCCCCCATCCCTCCCATTTCAAGGAAGCCACGACGCCCCCCACAGCTGCGCCCTCTCAAGCCATCGTCGCTGGTTCCTTTGCCCCCGAGCGCCTTTCTCGACCTGGGTAGCGCGCGCGCCGGTCACGTGGCACGCTTGCCTCCAGATGCGCCAGATGGTCTTGGTGAGAGGGGCATGCCTGCCACCTGCCCCCTCGGTCGGTGCTGGCACAGTTCATAATACAAGACGCGTTTTGCTGCCGTTTAGTCCACCTGAGTTCCCCATACTGGGATCTTGTCCGCATACATTTCGCAACACTTCTAACTGAATTGATTAAAAAAAATGATCATGCCATATATACTTTCTGTACTCGTATGCTTGTAATGCGGAAGATCTGGGAATTTAGATCAAGCCTGCGATGCGATAGCCGCTAAGTTCACGCGTACATCGCGATGATATGCGGCGTCGCACAGACCATTTCGTTGATGTGGGCGGTCGAAGAGTGCCTCAGATAGCAACCCGTATTTCACCCGAACACGAGCAAAGCAGCCACGCGCGCTTCTTTGTCTACCTTTTGCAGTATAGCTCGTTTCCGGAGTAAAGCAGTTCCACGTCAATTCTTCGCAACAGTACCGCAAAATTACATACTTCTTTTTCAGCGCTTACGGCCACAGAGTGACGATGTTGATGATTCATTGGCATCTACTTTGCAAGGGAGCGCTGACAAGTAGTCACCTAGCCTGCTTCGTCTAAACCAGGTATGTTATACGTGCTTTTCATTCGAGAATTTTCGTCTATATCTCCTTAATCGTTTTTTTTTTCTTCCTCGAAACTTATTTATCTACCTTGTACCGCTACGCACGCCTGTAACGGATCCTGTCGTGTCAATCTCTTCCCTGCTTTTTTTCTTTTTTTTTGTGCACCAAGTCTCTAAACATCTCTTGCTTATCTCGACTGCTGAGAGGTTGATGCTTCCGTCCACTTCAAATACAAGCTTTTGTGGGAGGTATACGTTATCTACGGGTCTCACTGGGCGATTCCCTTCGCATTCCGTTGGGATGTGCTGAGTGGTCTCCGGATTTTTGCTGCAGAATACACTTGCCTTATCTTGTTGCGAATATTTGCTGCGGTGTTGTTTTTTTTTTCTTAGGCAGCCAGCTCGGGCCTCAAACAGCAAGGCCCTTTGTGTTGTCGTACAGGCTTTCCCTTCTAAGTACTTTCCTCTTGTTGTAAATCTCCATGGTCTTTCTTGCTTCCATTCTTTGCATCGATCAACTGTACCTGTTTCTCACTTTCTTTCTGATGACTCCGGGTAGTCTATTTACACTTTTAATTACCCGGTAGTTGGTTGCCAACTTTTTTTACCTCTTCCTTCACGCTGTGTCTACGCTTTTCAGATGCGCATACTTGTGCACTTTAGCCGCCCATTTGTATTGAAGCATGCTCCTGCATCTTTCTTCAAAGCTAATTTTGTTCAGTGCCTATATTACTTCAAAAGAGTGAGGCGGGATTTTACAATGCCACCTAGATATCACAAGGCGTCTGCACTTTGCTTTGTGACGTCATGCGTGTAGGGCCGCAATTTCAGTTGCCAAGCCCGGCGTAACGAAAGAGGTGGCGTCAAAATTATCGCCGCTTACTCGGCAGCACTCTCATTAGATGGCATGTCATTAGTAGGGTGGCGTCGTGGTGTAACGGCCATGTGCTACCTCGGTGGCTTTGGATTGTGCCTCTGCCAGGTGTGGGTGGCAGGGAATCGCGCCCACACGTGCGCTGCTCACTTGAGGGCAGGCGCGATTCACGGCAGAGCAAGCTTTTACCGCACGGCTGTTGGCACGTAGATCGCCGTCAAGGTCCAACGATGACGCATTAGCCGTGTCCTACGTAGCAGATCCGGATACGCGATAGGTCAACAAAGAAACGACAGGCAACACTGCCCATTGGAAAAAAAGAATGGAGGATAGCATCCCAAAACCCCTGACTGCTTTTCATGCTTCCCGGCAACTGCGGCGTATGCAACTGCAACTTTTGCCGTGAAACGCTGGCGGCGAATGCTATGCACGAAAGCAAGCTTTCTGGTAGAAACGCGGCCTCTTGCGTGGGTCGATTTCCTGTTATTGTTCTGTAATTTTAATATTTCAGTCTGAGAAGAGCAAACATGAAAGATGCCTTCTCCTTTGCTATACCTGTTCGAAATGCAGCACGAACAGCAGGCCCAGTCAGAACACAGATTGTCTCATTTTGCTTCTTTTGGTGCGCGTTTGTTGAAATGTCCGCATAAAAACGAAATGAAATGTGCGCTGTCGGTGTATTTTTCCATTGCATTTGTGTCTAGGCTGCAGTTCTCAACATCGCGAGGAATAACTTTGTAAAGAATGAAAGACAAGGCATGAGTAACTTGGGTGTTAGAAGAGTGGTTGAGTATGTGTGGTTCGGAATTTGGTTCGAAATTCTTGTTTCCTAAGCGACGTCC
The DNA here is from genome assembly GCF_038994185.2 of Dermacentor albipictus. Taxonomy (NCBI): domain Eukaryota; kingdom Metazoa; phylum Arthropoda; class Arachnida; order Ixodida; family Ixodidae; genus Dermacentor; species Dermacentor albipictus. The sequence continues at coordinate 2,717,525 of NC_091826.1, read as the reverse complement.
GACGCCTGACTCGGGACGCTGCCGCGTTAAAACAGGCCCGTGTGCAGCAGCTGTTGACAGCTCTGCACCCGCCGCGCCCCGCGTGTTGCATTCTGTTCTCCACCGCTGGTTCCGCGTCGTTGTGGCTTCAACTCCGCAACATATGCGCAAATGCCGGGGCGTGTAAGAACCGGGCCCGGTTCGCCATTTCGTAACCATTTTCATAATTGTAAACGTGGCTTTGCGGCGAGGTTACGTTCTCTAATCAACGGCGGCGTCGTTATTTTTGCAAACAGTGTGCACAAACTCGGTTTGCTTCTATTAAGAGGCGGAAAATGTAGGCCTGGCTGACCGCTGCCGCTGTTGGGCGAATATGCAGCGCCGCCCACTGAGGGGGCACCGCGGAATGGAAAGCACCGGACACAGTCCGTCTCGTAGAACGTGCAGCATTTCGCAACCAGAAAGAGAGGCGCCGCCAGAGAGCAGCGTGGCTTTCGCAAGGAAGGGCAAACACCCCCCGAGGCACCTGGTGTGGTCCAGGTGGCTTCGGCCGCACCTGGACGCCGGGAGGCGACAAAGGACGTCGGCCTCTCTCTGACAGCTGGCCGCCCAAGCGCGCGATTCCCCCGGACGTCGTCTTTCTCGGCGTGCTTCACGTGTGGCCCGCTTGCGGCGGGCAACCGCGCGGTCTGCGGTGTTCGTCACCGAGGCTGTTTGGGGCAGAAGTTGAGTTTTGTGAATTGCCTGGTTTTACAGTAATAGACATTACACGCGGTTCCAGCGTCCTTTGATCATTTGGTGCCATAGATGAGATCGATGACATAAGGAACAATGTTCCTTGTAGAATGTGTGTTTGTTACAATCGTTGTGCTTACACAACCACAAACGAGTCATCCTGAAAGCGTACCTGTCTCAATGAAATGATCGCCTAGCTCCGCGATACGGTGGGCCACGAGATAATGTTTAGACGAGCGAGCTCAGACTTCCGTGGTAAGCAATTAAAATCGATAACTGGATCTAACACTCACATTCGAAGGACATATGTTTCTTCTGAATTATTGCATGTGGTAGCGCCCGTGAACCGACGCTTTTGCTAAGTCTGTTCTCATTGCTTTTCGATCATCACAAGATGTTTGCTCACACGGCTGCGCCTTGGGCGTCCAATGGTCAAGGCTGTTTTGTTCCTTGTAACATTGGCGCCGACGTCGTTATTAAAGACTGTGCTTGTACAAGAGCGATACACATAACATGCGGCTCATCGCCACGTTTAAATGTAATGACGGCATTAAGTATGGTTTTTCCGTTGACGTAGAAGATCGATTCTACTCAATTCCTCAGGACAAGCTTCTGGTTTTCTTAAGGGAATGTATTGAATACAACGACCACTTGTATTGAATACAAGTGGTCGACTTCCACAACTCAGTGGGCCTTTCAGTGGACAGCTTTTTAACATTGCTGGAGTTTTATTTAAGTGTGAATTTTATTCTTTACAACGAGCAGCCATATCTGCAACGCCTGGGAGTGTGTATTCGGTCTTGTGTTGCTCCTATTTCGTGCGACATATTTTTGTCTTTTGTTGATAGGTCTTTGGAGCAGGTTTTTAATGGGGGGCAGGTTATGAAAGTTCTTAGGTATGTTGATGATTTTTTAGTGCTTTGAAACAATAAGGGTGACTTTACATCCCCTGCTTTTATTTTAGAAGCTTTTAACAACCAAGGCCAAGGGCTCGTTTTTACCTATGAACTTCCTGACGACAAAGGCCTGCAGTTCCTAGATTTAAAACTGTCTTTTGAAGTTGGCCACGTCTGCTGGTCCTATCAACCGCGAGCCATGAAGCAATTGCTGCCGTACGATTCCGCACACTCTAAAGTGGTGAAGCGAGCGGTTGGTAGTCTTTGCATGGAATCGTCTTTACGGAAATCGTGTGTACACCAAATGCGGTCTAGTTTTACGAACCAAGTTGGACGCCTTTTGGCAGCTGGTTTCCCTTTGACGGTCGTCAATGCTATAGTAGAGTCTATTCTGCAAAAAGTAAAGCTAGGAGCACGAAGGGCGAGAGCAGAGGTCAAACGACCAAAGGTAAGACCAGAGGTTATTCCCTACGTACACAAGGTGTCACACAACCTCAAAAAGATTGCTAACCGTCATGGGATTCCTCTGGTTTTCTCTGCGCCCAACAAGCTTTCGAAGCTGTGTTCTCGAGTTTACTGTAAGAGCAGGCGGGGCTGCCGCACGAGGCATGAGAAGCCCTTTGTTGAGTGCTCCAGAGGGGTTGTCTATGCAATTCCCTTGCACCTTTGTGGGCAGCTCTACATTGGTCAAACCGAGAGTTGTGTGAATGACAGTTTAAGGAAACATGCGCAAAAACTAAAGAAAAAAAGAGGATAAGGGCGCACATTTGGTGGCTCATGTTACCGCGTGTGGTTGCGACGCTCGATTTTCTGCGACAACTATTCTTGGCAGGAGCGGCAACGCGTCTTCCAGGCTCGCTCTGGAGGCCTTTTTTATCAAGAAGAATAGAGATAGATGTGTGAGTGAGCCTTCCATCACATTACTGTATGCCGAATTTAACTTCTTGCGCAACCGCCTTTGATGTGCATGTACCGGCTACTCTTCTGCTTGGTAGGCGCATGCGTGACAAGAGGATATACATGTATATATATATATAATATGCTCTACCCTTCCTTCCATTAAACAGTTGTGAGTAGCGCTTGTCCTTGTTTGTCTTCTTTGTGTCCGTGGTTTTATTCGCGCTAAGCTACTACTTCAAACACGCTTAAAAAGCTCGTAATAAAGTTATGTTACAGACGGACAAGTGCATTAATTGGGCGTTTACCACGATGCAACCCCAGCAATTCATCAGTGCTTATCCAAAGTCAACGTAGCGTTGACGCCTACTGTTGACGGGTCATCAAAATATTTACCTGAACCAGAACTAATTAATGAAAAAGTCGAATGCTATACCGTGGGAACGGCTTCGACCTCGGATTCTCAGGTTGCTAAATATGCGGGGGCGAAGGCACAACATCGAAAGCGGAATTCGGTGGCATGTCATGAGCGGGATATTGCGACCGATTGCGGGATACTGCGAGCGCGATACAGTCGTCAGATTCTAGGGAAGACGACGGTATTAAAACTGGATACCCTTAGTGAAGTGAGGAGGTGCTGGCGTGTCCTGATGTGAACTCGGACGTATAATACGCTCGTATCGTGTGCTATTTTCCTTCGTCCGGGTTGCGCTGCTCACTCCTAGGCATATGTTCAGCCACTAACTCGCCCAGCTGGTTAATTCATTTTAATATGCTCCTGCACGGGATGGACTTGTGTATCTGGAGCCCCAGTGCATATAATATAAAATAAACCCTTTTCCTTCATTCCTACTACCGGACGTACTTGTCGTTCGATTGGTGGATTCCCGGCCCAAACGCCACCTCGAGCAGCGACAGCGACCATGGCATGGCCAACGCAATCTGCTAGCAGCGCTCTCAACATCGGTATTCGGATGAAAACTTGTCCACTCCTCGTAACTTCTGATGGTGAAAGCAGCAGGTTTTTTTTTTTTGTCCAACTCTTACTTAAAAACTGGAGTGGCAAATGGTGTTGTCTTGAATAATTTTGTAGCTTGTGGGAATCGCCGAGAGACATCATTGCGCTCCCAAACTGTAGACCGCCGCTGGGTGGCGCTGCCGGTAGTGTTTTGGTAGCTGTGCCGTGCTACATACGATGCTGCGGCCATGGCGAGGGAGACTGGTTGCGGACTAGCCTGCAGGGGACAAGGTAAATCAGTGGACAGTCGTCAGTGTCGTGGACAAGTGTGTTACGAGTGCAGACGCGTTCGCTGTCAGCTCGGTCGTTGAGGTTTGTTCAGTGCAACGCGGCCTCCCGCTTCCAGCGAAGGCCTCTCGCGAAGCCCACAACGAGACGCTTCAAGTTCCAGGGTTTTTACAGCGAAGCTTTATATGGCAAGAGTTCCGTGCATTTTTTGTTCTCCGTGAACAAAAACAATGTCTGATACCATTATGCCAAAAAGAGGTTCTTTCAATTCTTTCAATGTACTTGAAGTCGACGCTGATTTGGTGGAGAGATGGCATTTTTCTACAGAAATCAGGCATTTGTATTGGCTCAAAGGTTACACCTATTCTTGGCGATATTTACCTGAGTAAGGTTGACAGCTTCTTAGAGAAAGCCTTAGGTGATTGCGTTATCAAGATATTTCGTTACGTTGATGATTACCTGATTTTCCGCAATAGGGAAGGATTCGATTCCGCTGCTACCTCAGTAAGTGAGCAATTTAAATCTTAAGGAGGAGGATTAAAGTTTACCAAGGAATTTACTCAGCGAAGCGTAATTCAGTTTCTAGACATTTCCGTTGTCTTCAAACTAAATAACGTTTGTTGGCAGTACTTCCCAAGATCTACGAAGCCGTTGTTAAACTTTCAATCCAAGCATTCCAATGTAGTAAAAGACGGAATTACCATGTCGTGCCTTCAGCCTTCTCTCATCAGATCCTGCATGCACAAAATGAGCGCCAGTTTTAATGGGCAGGTCCGGCGCCTACTAGAAGCAGGTTATCTTAGTGTAGCAGTGGCCACTGTGGCTGATCGCCTAAACAAGTCGGTTTCGAGGGGGACGGACGTGATTACAGAAAGCAGTAATAGCAAAAAAATATATAGATAGTAGTGGATATTTCGTACATTCATTCAGTGTCGCACAGGCTTAAAAAAGTTGCAAGTAGATATGATGTTAATGTTGCTTTCACTGCTCCCAATAAGCTAGGTAAGATATGCGCTGCCGTGCAGAGGAAAAATGAGCAGGTAAAAGGCAAAAAATGAAGAGATAATTGTCCAGTGAAGCACAATAAGAACAACAGCTTTACTGACTATCGTATGGGTGTGGTTTATAAGATTTCCCTTAGCTGTGGCCAGTTCTACGTAGGGCAAACGGGACGGTGTATCAATCAGAGGCTAATGGAAAATAAAAGGTCGTTAACCGGTGGATCGCCTTCTAACTTTTCCCTACATTGTCAAGATTGTAACTGCACGCCAGAGTTAGATGAATGCGCGATATTGTTCAGGCATAAGAATGGAGATAAGTGTCTTATGGTAGAGGCATGGCGTATCTATTATGGTCGAAGTGCTTGCGTCAGTCAGCCTTCGATCACTTTACATAAGGAAGAGATTAAGTGCCTTAACAGTTATCTCTCACGCAGACCTGCACATGTACCCGACTGACACGTAGTGATACCATTCCAGAGCTTGCGCAGATGAGTTTTGTGTCTTCTTTCTTTTTTCGCCTCAGTGCTCCCTTCAGTTGATAGTCGGCGTTCGTGTTGTCCACTTCACTACTCTTGTGTCCTGTCTTCACGCCTCACCTCATTTTTGCATAATGAATCCTTACCGATAGGGAATGAATCCTATGAATGAATGCATAATGAATCCTTACCGATAGGGAAAGAATGAATGCATAATGAATCCTTACCGATAGGGAATGAATCCTTACCCGTTGCCAAGGCTGCGGTGCAAATTCTTGAGGCACTAGAACCAGTGCTTGCTGCTGTATAAAAGCTAGCAAACGCCATGGCATCATCAACTTCAAGGTAGTAACTACAAGAAAGGATAAGCGGTTCCGTAATATTCCAGTGGAACGCACGAGGTCTACGGGGTCGCCTGGGAGATTTCAAACAGAGAGTGCTCAAGCATCGGTTTCCAGTTATCGTAATATGCGAGCCGAATATGACATCGCCATTTAGACTCTCTGGATACGAACAATTCGCGTCTGGGACAAGTGGAAATACTAGCAAAGTTTTACTATGTGTGCGATGTGACCTGACGTATTCGCTAAGCCAAGTTCCGGTGCATAACAGCAACGAGTACGTCTCTATAACACTGAAGCTAAAGCGCCGGATAATCTCGATCATCGGTGGCTATATTTCCCCCAGGGGAAGATTTGACTCTGCACACCTAAAACTTGTTCTTGACTCTTGCCAAGGACCTCATATTATTGTAGGCGATTTCAACGCGCACCACCATCTTTGGGGTAGTAGGATCACGAATATTCGAGGAAGACAACTTCTTAACTTCACAAGCAGCAATGGCCTCACCATCCTGAACGACGGCTCACCAACATATCTACGTGGAACAACGTACAGCAGCTGTCTCGATTTAGCTATCGCTTCACGATGCCTTTCGTCTTCTGCTGCCTGGTACACAGATGCTGGAACGTATAGCAGTGATCACCTACCTACTTATGTACAACTGAGGTGGTTTACAAGACTTCCAAGTTCTCATATGCGACGCACTGACTGGGATGCCTTTCAGAACAAGCTAGAAGAATCCTGCAACTCTATAATTTCACCGAAAGAGATTGAAGAACGCATTACAGCAGCAATGCATGCAACAACATGCATCATCCAAGCATCAAATTCAAGAACATCCGTTGACGTTATATATGAAGAGCTGCGGGCTGTTCGTCGTCGCGCCGAGAGGAAATACAGGCGAACTAAATTGATATCCGACTTGAGGACGTCACGCCGTGTGCAAAAGAAAATTCAAAGATACTTAGACAAGCTCGACAGACAACGTTGGAGGTCCTTGCACCAGCCTGGACCCAAGAAAACCGTTGTCCACAATATGGCACGTTGTACGAGCACTACTATCTTCTCCACAACAGCTACGTCCCTTCCGAGCTTTGGCTATCATCCAGACGCGCAGTGAGAAGAAAATCGCGGAAGATTTCTGCATACACCTCTCTGGATCTACAACACCGGTAGCTTCAGTGCTCAGGTGTGCTCCTGCAACAATGGATGATCGCCTCGACCTACCATTCACGCTGCAAGAGCTACGTGCAGCTTTTTCCTCTTCAAGACACTCAAGTGCGCCTGGTCCTGATGGCATTGCCTATTCTACCTTGCGCCATCTAGGCCCTCGAGCGTCTGAAGAGATCCTGGCTTTATACAATCTGGCTTGGTCCTCGGGAACTGTGCCTGCACATTGGAAGACAAGCAAAATAGTGGCATTATTGAAACCAGGCAAGACACCCCATGCTATGCTTTCCTACAGACCTGTGGCGCTTGCCAGTTGCATAGGTAAAACCATGGAACGCATGGTTTTGACGCGCCTGGAGTGGTTTTTGGAGAAACGCAATATATATCCAGACGCAATGACAGGTTTCCGAAAGGGTAGGTCGTCAATCGACAGCGTCATTCAACATCAGAAACGTCGCCGTCCATTAACGGCTGCTGTCTTTCTAGATATCAAGGGTGCTTTTGACAACGTTCTACATGATGCAATTTTAAATGCCCTAGAAGAATGTGGCGTCGGGGGACGTTTGCATCAGTGGATAGCCAGCTATCTTCAAGGGAGAACAATATTCATGACAACTCCAGACGGTGAAACAATGAACCACCCCGTCTATCGTGGAGTGCCTCAAGGAGGTGTATTGAGCCCAACTTTATTTAATATCGTTCTCATTGGACTGGTCAAAGCACACGCAGGCACAGTCTCGGTCTCTGTGTACGCAGACGACATCTGTATATGCACCACTAGCTTAACGCGCTTGCAAGTGCAAACGAAGCTGCAACGCGCGGTGTCAATAACGTCGACATACCTAAACAGTCGCGGACTGCAGCTCTCACCGGAAAAAAGTGTAACCATGGCATTTACACGGAAGTCAATGGCCCGCTACCCCGTCATGATTAATGGGAAGATTATACCTTCAGTAACCCACTACAAGTTTCTTGGAGTCACCATCGACCGTGACTTATCTTGGTCGAAGCACCTCTCTGGATTAAGAAGAAAGCTGGACAGCTTTACTCAGATCGTTCGACATATGTCTGGAAATTCATGGGGGCCATCCAAGTCATCTCTTCTGCAGCTCTACCAGGCACTTTTTGTTGGCTACTTCCGCTGCAGTGCGCCTGTACTTTCTCGGCTTAGTACAACTGCTGTACGCACGCTTGAAAGTGCTCAGGCTCGCGCACTGAGAATTTGCCTAGGTCTACCACGATGTGCGTCTACTTGGGGCACTATTTCAGATGCTCGTGCGTGCCCAGCTCGAGTTTATCTGCAACATGAGCCATTGCGAGTGCATCTAAGGCTACTGACTAGACACAGGAATCACCCCCTCGCGAACATCTCAAGCGAACGGCCTGTGTCCGATTACTCAGAAGCCGTGTTGTCGCAGCAAGACGTATTGCCGTCGGACTTCGAACCGTATGACATACCCAAAGTTCCACTCTGGACGATGGCAAAGCCAACGGTGAGAATCTCAATCCATGGAATAACGAAGAAGTCGAAAATGCCGCTTGCTGGTCTCAAGCATTTCGCGCTATCATACATTGCTTGCATGTATGGACATTATGAACATGTTTTTACAGATGGTTCCGTGACACAGACCTCTTCCGCGGCGGCCTACACGGTGCCAGGAATGGGGATCGCACAACGGTTCAAGGCAGGACACAGGACGTCGTCTACAGCAGCTGAGTTGACCGGAATTCGAGAAGCAGTTCGCTGCATACTGCAACAGAGTCTCGAGAAGTGGACAGTGTTCTGTGATTCAAAACCAGCACTGCAACTCATCAGCAGTTATATGAATGACAGAACCGCATATAGTCCTCTGGTTCATGACATCATGTCTCTGCTTGCTGAGGCGTCTCATTCCGGGCACACCATCGTGCTGCAGTGGATTCCTGGCCATTGTGGAATAGCTGGAAACGAACAGGCTGACGCGGAAGCAAAAAAGGCGCACACTGACGGAACCATTATAAAAATTCATTTTTCTCGGTATGACATTAACACCTTGCTCCATACCACCATTAAAACTTCTACGGCGCGACATTGGGACAACCCCGAACATCGACAAGAACGCCTATATAGACTTGACGCTGGATTGCAATTCCGGCTTCCAGTTCGGTTGCGGAGAAGCCAGGAAACAGTCATTCATCGATTACGGCTGGGTGTGGCATACACCCACCAATACCTTCACAAGATTGGACAAGCACGGGACCCTGAATGTAGCGTCTGTCACACTCTCGAGACAATAGCCCAGATACTTTGCGTGTGCCCTCAATATGCGGCCGAACGAAGAAAACTCAAATCTACTGTTGACAGCTTGGACTCCCGCCCCTTTTCAGAAGAAAAGCTTTTGGGCGCGTGGAGGAGTGTTGACTGTGCCCAACGTGCCATAAAAGCACTTGTGAGCTTTTTAAGTGAGACTGGTTTAGACGATCGCCTCTAGAAGCTGAGACGTGTAGTCAGTGCGAAATGTGTTTGCGCAAAAACTTTTTGTGGCAAGATTACTTTTTGTATGGACAAGATTAATCTTAGTGTATTGCGTCTCCAGTGCGCATCCGCATATTGGACAACGTGTATATAGTATCTCATTGTACCATATCATAATCATCCGCCACCTACCTTTCCCTGTATTTCCCACTTCCCCATTCCCCAGTGAGGAGTAGCAGGCTAGAGACACGCTCCCCAGGCCGACCTCTCCTCCTTTCTCTTCATTAAAATCTACTCCTCCTCCTCCTTACCGATTTGCTCAGCTTTCTGTCGTTGTAGGCTCATACCAGTGGCGTGGCCAGAAATTTCCTTCGGGGGGGGGGGGGGGGGTGCTCAAGTTTCAGCTCGGCCTCCTCCTCACAGAATTTATCCAGGGATCAAATACATGAATAATAACTGCATTGCCATTGCCAAAGATGGTTCAAATGAATTCTTGAACTCTACGCAGTGTCAAGACCAGTAAATAATGTAATTTTTTATGAAGAATATACTCGTATGTCCTAAAAATTGTGCCCGAAATTACCGATATGAATGCTTCCATGTTTCTTGTCTATTTATTATTTATTTATTATTTATTTATTATTTACTATTTATTATTTATTATTTATTATTAAAGTTCTGAAACTCTGCTAGATATATTACTAGCGCACAACCTTACCCAAACTGTTTACCTGCCTACAAGAATTACAGATTCAGCGACTTCAATTCTCGATCTTGTACTATGCTCTGCTAGCATCTCTGACTATAAAGCTGAAGTGAACGAAGGGATCTCTGACCACAAAATAGTGTACTTCACATGCGCGCTTCCTACTCGATCGCAGTTACGTACTCCCAGGTATATCACTGTTAAAAATTATGATTCTGCTGACGACCTTCAAATTGTGCATTGTTTGGAAGAAGCACTTGTACAGCTTGATACTGACGATGACGTGAATTCTTTGTGGAACAAGTTTAAGTCCTTGTGCCACTTTTGTATCAGAAAATTCATTCCAGATAAAACAAAAATGATCGGTAGACAGAACCCTTGGATAAACAGACATCATTCATCTCAAACGTAAAATAAAACGATACCGAAAATCTAAAGATTACGACAGGACAATTGTTGGCACGATGGCAAATGACCTGGCTCTAAACCTGAGAGAGGCAAAGGAACATTATTTTACGGAAACACTTGGTCAATTTGCCTCTCAGAACTCCCCAAAATTTTGGCAATACCTATCTAACAAAGATTCCCAACTTTCGTGGGAAATATGCGATGGTGATGTAACAATTACAGATGCAAAGAAAATAGCTGAAGCATTTAATGCGTTTTTCCAAAGTGTTTATTCCACTGCGAGCACTTGTGTTGTCGAGATGAAGATAATTGACAGCCAAGACGTGATCAGTGTAACAATTGAGGGTGTGACTGAGCTCCTTCTACGGTTAGACGCAAAGAAAGCTACAGGGCCAGATAACATTCCTCCTGCTTTTCTTAAAAGATATTCCGAAGTATTAGCTCGATTTTTGGTCATTATTTTTTCTAAATCTTTAGCCTGTGGTACTGTTCCCGACGATTGGCGTTTGGCACGAGTAATACCAGTTTTTAAGAAAGGTCTCCGATCTTCTGTAAGTAATTACAGACCAATATCACTCACCTGTTGCTGCTGCAAAACTTTAGAACACATCATAGTCACTTACCTGAATAATTTTTTGGAGAGAAATAATATACTCACGGCTAATCAGCATGGTTTTAGACAAGGTTACTCCACAACCACACAGTTAGTAGTCACTGTCCATGAACTCGCTTCCGTGCTTGATGGGGGCGGTCAAGTTGACGCTATTTTCTTAGATTATTCTAAGGCTTTCGACAGAGTCCCTCATTCGAAACTAATATATAAATGAAACTTCTCGGAATACCCCTACAGATCATAAACTGGGTAAATTCATACCTGACTGGTCGTAAGCAGTATGTGGAAATAAAAGGATCATGCTCCCGGTTTTTGGGGGTAACTTCAGGCGTACCTCAGGGATCGGTGCTGGGTCCAGTACTGTTTAATATTTATATTAATGACCTAGTTAAAATTGTGGAATCACCTGTTCGCGTCAAATTGTTTGCAGATGACTGTATTATATTTAGCAACATTCGAACTGTTTCTGATCAGCTTTTTCTGGAAAAAACCTTGGATAGGTTGGCAGAATGGTGCAATGAATGGGATATGATTATTCATTATGACAAAACAGTGCATATGTGTATTACAAATAAGTTAAGAAAGCTAGAATACTTGTACAAAATAAAGGATAATAAGATTAGGAAAGTAGAAAACTGCAAATACTTGGGGATAACTTTAACTTCACGTCTATCCTGGGTGCCTCACATAGACAATATAACCTGTGCAGCCCGAAAAAGATTAGGATTTCTAAAGTTTAAGTTAGGTGACTCCACATCCTCATTAAGATTAAAAGCTTATAAAACGTACGTTAAGCCTCTCTTAGAATATTCGAGTATCGTTTGGGATCCACACACAGTGGTAGGTATTGAAAAATTAGAAAGAATTCAAAGGTTAGCCGCGCGCTTCATTTATAAGCGCTTCAAACGACGTGATTCTCCAACGAGTATGCTGGAAGCCGCAAACTTGGAACCACTAACTGATCGAAGAAAAACTGCCAGATTAAACTTCCTTCGCCAGCTTTATTACGGGAAACTAGGCATACAACCGCGTGACTATATTATTAAGGACACATCTCGAATTTCCCGCCACAAACACAGCCAGTATTTAAAACCGATCTTCGCACGAACAAACCTTTTCAAAAACTCATTCTTTCCGAAAACAATCAATGATTGGAATGCCCTACCTGGAAATTCCCACTGGTTACAGCCACCCACTTGATGAATCTTGTTGACTGTAACCCTTGTATATATTGTATGTTTGCGTATGTTTGCTGCGTAACCAGTGGGGGTTTCCTACCTGGAAATTCCCTCTGGTTACAGCCACCCACTTGATGAATCTTGTTGACTGTAACCCTTGTATATATTGTATGTTTGCTTATTTTTGTATCTGCTCACGTAGCCCCCTCCTGCTTGGACAGATGTCCGCAGTATTGTGAAAATAAAATAAAAAAATAAATAAATAAAGATATCACACGAACTTTATGACTATATCAGGTCGAAACCAGCAAGGTATAGTGCGTGTCGCTGATATGAAAGACGTAAATGCCGTGAAATTAGCAAGTTAAGGACAAATATTTTCAGGGAACTTTCTAATTCAAGAACCTTGTGTACATTTTGGTAAACAACCAAAACCGCCAGAGAAACATCTCAGTGACGCTGTCCTTTGTTCTAGTGTAATGCGCAGGAGAAGCTGTCATCGGTCGTGTATTGTGAGTAATTGCACCGAAATTATAGTCGTGACAAAGAGCACTTATGAAAAGCAGGTGTTCTGCAAAATATGCGAGGGCGAGGAAAATGAAAGTGAGCCAATGTGAATACATAACAAACGGGGTACTTTATTCAAAAGTAGTTTACATGAGCATTTAGACATTTGTCCCCCTGACTAACCAGTCACGTCATCCCCATCTCAAAACTCCTTGGGTTGCTGCTTCAAAAAGTCTGTAACTGAGTCTTCCACGTCATCGTCCGACATGAATCTGGTTCTTTGAGCAGTTTTTTTTTTCAATTGCCACGATATGTGTAAGTCGCAAGGCGGCAGGTCTGGGCTGTATAGCTGGTGTTGCAGCGTTTACCACTTGAACTTTGCCAGTTAAGTGTTAACCACATTAACGACGTGGGGACGGGCATTGTCGTGGAGCAAGGTGACCCCATTCGTCAATTTTCCACGTCGTTTGTTCTTGATTACGACACGCAGCGGATCCGGCTTTCCATAATATCGGAAGGTAGCCTCTCCAGGTTTAGCAAATTCGATCAGTAATGGCCCCTGACGATCGAAAAAAAGAAAGTCAACACCTCTCCGGCGGAAATGATGGCTTTGCCTTCTTTGGGGGCAGTGAATTTGAATACTTACACAAGTTGTCCCACAATCTAAAGAAAGTTTCCAATAGACATAACATTAATTTGCTTTTCAGTAGCCCGTGTAAGCTGTCTTCGATATGTAATCGTATGAAAAAGCGCGAAAGGCCCCTGTGCACCACAAATCATAAATGCCGTTTCAATGAGTGCAGGCGCAACGTTATCTATCAGATACCGCTCAGCTGTGGAAAATCTTATGTAGGTCAAACGGGCAAGTGTTTCAATGCAAGAGGTCGTCAGCACAGCAGTAACCTAAAGAATGGCTATGGGAGTCATTTAGCAGGACACTGTAACAAGTGTCACTGCACTCCCATATTTGAAAAAACAAAATTCATAGGGAAACGAAAAGGTAAGAGGAGAGGGAAAGCGAAAGAGTAGAGGTTTACCACATTAGAAAGGAAGGAGGTAAATGTGTAAGCACTCCCTCACTTGCCTTGTCGGGGAAAGAAATAGCATTTTTGGATGAACGATTATGATGTTGGTGATTTGCCGATGTTTTTGCGAGTGGGTGTGCGCATGCCTACGCTGAATAAGGTATAGTTGACTGATGAATTTGAAATAAACTTCCAGTTGGCAGTCAGCGCTTGTCTGTGGTATTTGTTTCCTTGTGTCCTTGTTTTATTCGCACTGTTTAACCTCCGTTCTAAAAATTATGTTCATTGTATGTATTTTTGTATATGTCAGAAGTGTGCTGAACAGCATCCAAGTGAACATCTTATTCACTGTGAGTTGACAAGTGTTAAGCAACTTTACGTACATTGACGTTGTCCATATTTGATGTAATTGTATTGTCCTCTCTGTTATGACCCTCTATGAGGGTTGACAGTAAGAATAAATAAATAAAAAAATAAAAGAATAAATAAATACAAACTTTTCAATGTTACTCAGTTATGTTACGTTGATGTTCGCATTTTGAGAGTTTAGTTGCAATGCCAATCGCCGATGACTACAAGAGAGATTGCAGCGTGTCTAACATGAAGCTAAGACTATCGTTACCCCCTTTGCGGTCTCGAAGGGATATTGCACCTCTTTGTCTCTTTCATAAATAGTTCAGAGCCATCATCCGTCCACGTCGACACTTATCGGCGCCTGCATACTCTGGCCAGTTACGAGTGAATTTTCGGTATAACTCGAGTGTCGAACTTTTCAGCAGTGCCCCGTGGCATCCCACTGTGGAATAGCCTCGCAGAAAGCATTGCTGACGTTCGCGATCCGCAAACATCCAGACAATTACGAACCAGCCTTCTCTTGTAGGTGCTAAACGAACATATGCTACACAGTAATCATTCCTGACAGGTTGTATTATTTGTTTATATTGTGCATCAGTTTAGCCAGCTATCACGTAAAAGAAGAATACAAGAAAGAACGCGCAATTTGGTCTCAAGTTGCAAATACATACGGGTCAGGCACAATGCACTATTGGCATATCACCTGTGACGTGCATAACTTGCCTCTACTCGTGTTGACGTAGTTTAGTTGATAGCAAAGTGCATACAATGTCACTGATGAAGAAAAGCTGTCATGACATTAAAATTGTGCTGAATTGAACGCTTTATTACCGTGTCCAAAAGCAGCGTTATAGTGACTTTAACATGGTGCACAAGGATAAAATGGGAAGACACCAAAGAGAAGAAAAATACATGCAACTCTGAGGAGAAATTCTACACAATCTTTAGGGCAGAAAATGCGTCGCATATTCTCATTTTCACTCATCGTGTTCAGTAAACTTTGCAGCTGAATTACAAACTCACGTTACAAAATTAGTGGACTCTCGACACGCGATTCCACCGAAATCGCCTGTCTATAAAATGGTGTTTAAAAAGAAATGAACGTCGCACCGATGCAAGAAAGCGTCAATAACGCGAGAAAGCAATCAGGACGTTGTCGTCTCGAATCGCCAGCCACGTAGCGTTCTTAGAGAGGAGCTGATTGTGATTTCCTTTCTGAGCCATCGAGTGATGCCAGCCAGGGTCTGCGCTGCCGAAGCGTCTGTGGCGCGCAACCTGAAGAGGCTGGCTGTGTCATATGGTTTGCGATCCTTGACCGCGACCCGCCAGGTAGCTCGCGTCCAGCCGCGCGTGGACGAGCCCGTGACGTCTTGCGAGGCCGACAATGCCCGGACCACGACAGCCGCGCGCTTCGCTCCGGCGCGACTGTTATTGCCATTTCACGGCCTCAGCTCATTTCGGCATTGTGGAAAGCCGTCGCGGCCGAAAACACAACAGCTGTTGGAGCAGAAGGAACACCAAGGAACACCTGAAGAGCACCAAGGAACACCTGGTCCCACAAGGGCACGTGGCCGTCTCTCGCTGCGTGCAAAACAAAGGGCGAGCGGCTTCCAAGCAGTGGACGCCTTCAACTCGCACACCTTACACCCGAAAAGGGGTGTTAGTTGCTTCGCACCCTTACTCACATTTAACGGTGTCAATTATTTTACTCCGCTAACTGTGCAACCACTACAACATTTTACGGGATTTAGTTACGAAAAATAACTCGCCGCCAGGGGGCAGAGTCACTTTAACGTTATTACCCACCGGTCAATTTCTGTTCATCTCTACATTCATTATGTATATATGAACCTCACGATGAGTGAGCGTTGGTCAGTATTAACGAATTCCATATTTTCCATATTTGGGGTCGCATGTCGACCTCAATGCCCAAGTGACTTTTGTGTACAGCTACTCCATTACCACAGGTCTGTCCGGGAAAGGACCAAAAAAAAAAAGAAGACGGCCGCGAACAATTAACTGGAGAGGGAGATGGCCTTGAGCTGAGCGAGCGCTCCACACCGCTGCTTGCACTACGATAGTTTACCTATCTCGTCTTGTAGCTAGCCGTGCGTTGACATCGCACGATGATACAAGAGGCAATGGAAATTGGCAAGGGGCGCACCACAAGGTGCAACGGTTGGTGCTGCCGCAGGTCAGTGGGTGACCCACTTTGGGGTGAGTCACCGCGTGTCCGGCCAAGCGAGTCCCCATTTAGGAGATGGCCGCTGAGGGAGTCAAGGCCATCTAATCTGGTGGACACCTCCCCGTTTCATCAATAAATCCATGTCCGCGCTGTGTTGTAGGAGCACGAGATGAGCTGGTCGCGGGATAAGGGAAAACGCACAAGCATCCCGAGTGTACAAGCGAGCCTCAGCTTGGAGCGCTGCGGGCCGAGAGTCTCGCACGAAGGCGGTGTGACGAGCGCAGCGAGTGTAGCAGCGCCAGCCGCACCGCATAATTAAGTGCTTAGAATGCTACTCCCGCTCTAATGTGTATCATGTTGCCAAACAAATAGAAGAAAAACAAAGGTTATACAGGTCACATGCTCTGTGGTAATTCAGCGAAGCATTTCACAGGTTGCTTCGAAGAAGGGTTACCAGAGGCGGACCAGCGCGTTTGTGTAAGGCAAGCACTTGAGGTTCACGCGAGCCTGTGTGTGACACGAGAAAAGCAAGGTGTCGACGGCTTTGTGACGGCGTTGCCTCAGCGTGTACTTTCGTTTTTTTTATTGCGAAAGCAATACTGCTCGCACTTTCGGCCCATCGGTGGTCGTGGCGCCTCCTTACACAGCTGCGCGTCACGTGACCATGTGACGTCCCGCCAGACCGAGAGGTGGGGCCCCAGCTCGCGGCATCGATGGTGGAGGCGAAGCCTTGCGCGCCGCTGCTGCGGCGCTACCGAGAGAGGGCGCTCGCTGGTGTGACGTCACGCCAGAGCGAGAGACGGGGCCCCAGCTCGCGGCATCGATGGTGGAGGCGAAGCCTTGGGCTTTTTTTTTTTCGCTGGTGTGACGTCACGCTAGGAGCATAAATGGGGCTACAGCTCGGCTCCTCGCAGTGGTCGGCGCGCTGCCTTGCGCTATGTCGGATGATGTATAGCCATAAGTTTAACAAAGGGCAACCATGTCCACACCATCAGCCGAACCAAGGCGCAGCCAAGGGTATTGCTTTTGCAATCTTCCAGGCTTAACCAAGCTAAGCCTTCAGCCAATTTTTATCTCTTCTTTTTGCCACTTCGTGAAGAAACGCACAGAAGCGTTACGGCCTAGGTTCATCGCCACGGCGGTGCCGCCTAACAGAGCTGTCACACGCCATGTGTGGGAAAAACGCTCGATCCTGCTGAGGGAAGCAGACGTTTGTGGCCGAATGCAAGCTGGCGCCCACGCATGCGCTCTGTAGCTCGTGCTACGTGACGTGCCAGTTGTTCCGAACAGCTACTCGGTGTTGGTAAGATATAAACATTCCTATTGCAAAAACCAGCGTCTTCCAGTGCGAAACCAGCACGTTTATGACACTGGATCGCACTTGGAACGCTGGCACTGGCTGGGAGTCACTGGTACAACGCTCCTCAAGTCATTGGAAAAGAGCTGGGTTACACTGGTTGAAACGCTGGTTTCGCTGGGACGCACTGGTATGTTCTGTAAACGTGCTGATTCTCGCTGGCTCATGTTGAAAATAGCGCTGATTGCTTTTGTGCCACACTAGCTTCAGTACGTAAGGAATAGGCGCCGTTGAATAATAAATTGTTTATACAATATCATGTATTATCCTGACCTAAACTCTATGGGTCACAAAGGCCTCACAAGGTAAATACACCTGGCAGCGAAGCTTCCATAGGAGCCCATACGTTCAAAACATGGTGGTTCATCAGAGGTTCATGGGGCTTAGCGCCATCTGTATGTGGTGGTTAACACTTCCGCCGGAAGAAAATATAATGTGCCGCCATATCCGTTAAGCGCAAAATTGACGTCATATTGTTTTGGAAGGCGCGAAATTTGTTTTATTGGTCCGCCTTTGGAGCTATAAATTCAAATGCCCCGCCATTCAACTTGATGGGTGTTTCGAGCTTTCAGCACGGAAAGCGATGCAGAAAAAGGCCAGCCGTACGGTTGTCGAAATCGCACCCCTGCAGAGAACATACTTTCTTTGGAGGCCGACGAAAGCTTTAGGTGTAGAGCACTGATCCTATCGTCGGATGCCAAGCCCGTCGGCCAGCGCAGTCGCACGAAAACAACCACACAATTATCTGGCCGTCGTAACTCCCTACTTTTGAGTGAACCGCTTAAGAAGCGATGACGGTACACGCGTCATCAAATTCAGGCAAACTTCGACAAGCAAAAAAAGCACAAGGTGTCAGGGGGGCGTATTTCAACAGGTGAACTTTACGAGCGCGCATTTCTGCACATTTCAAGACGTGCATTGCATTGCTAGTGATTGCGCCGTCAACGCCCCCTGTAACGATGGGCGCTGAAGAGAAGTGTACTTATTAGTAGCAATAAATAAAATAAACTTGTATTTTCATAACTCGTCACGAATATATAAAACTGACCAGGAATATAATTTTCGTTGAATGAATTTAACTGTGTCTCACTTGAATTAACGCTTTTTTCTTTCGCAATGTTTGTTCCCTCCAAACATAGTCGCGTTTCAATCGCTGCTCCCATAAGCCCCCTTGCTGATGGCGGTAACAATTTGTACTGAACCGCTTTTCGCCCGAAGCTTCGCGACCTATGTGGATCGACCTTGTGCCTCATTCGTGTCGCAGCTCGAAATAAAGGCGCGATAGGTGCTCCGCTTACGCATGCATATCTGACGCTGAAGATCGTATTACTGTTTCTCATTTCCCTGTTGACTGCGGGGACAGCTAGGTTTTTGAGCGAAAATACGCCAACACAGATGACGCCTTGTTTTTTAGTATAGTGTGTTCTTTATTATTGCCGCGGCTTCAACGAAGGCTCGGCAGCGATGCATGTATTTGGATGTCAGGCATGTTCACCACACTTCTAGCGTGAGTGTCTGTGACGTGTTCCTGTAAAGGTTCTTCATTTGTTCAAAAGCGATGACGCGACCGATGACAGCGAGTTGCCACATGGTTGTGCAGTCGACAAGAAATAAACAAACCCAGCAATCGTTCAAATGTGGTCGAACGGGCCCCCTGAAGATTGCCGTTGATGTACACATTTCGCACCGATAACCAAGCTGAGGCAATTGCTGCGCTTCGCATTTGCCTTAGAGTACTAAAAAATAATTGTTCAGATACACACTATCACATATATCACATATACACATATCTGATACACAGATATTTCAGATACAGAGCTTTCAGAGCTTTCAGATACACATATCTGAAAGCTCAGATACACACACACTTGGCGAAGTACGGCGCCGTTTCCTTAAACAATGTTATGGGGATTTACGTGCAAAAACCACGATTTGATTATGAAGCACGCCGTAGTGGGGAGCTTTGGAATAATCTGGACCACCTGGTGTTCTTAAACGACCACCTTAAACTAAGTATGCAGGCGGGTCTTTTTCCCCCATGGAAATGCGGCCGCCGTGGCCGGGATTCGATCCCGCAACCTCGGCGTCGTTCCTTTCCACCAAAGCTTATGCCTAGTGAGCCCACCTCGCGCCCGTCTGGGCTCAGGAATAAACAACCATGACGAGGAAAACTCACAGTAGAGTTGAGATTTCGGGTCAGTGTTTCTAAGTACACCGTCCTTACATTTCTGCAGTGTCCGCAGAAGTCGAAGCGACGCGTTATAAGAATGTCTACGTGCTGTCGCCGAAGACTGCCGAAGTCTCTTCTCTGACGGAGATATGTGACAACGCTTCGACTGAAACGCATTGCTCAACGATTTCCCTTGCGCGAAGAACAAGATCAAAATCGCAGGCCCGTGTACCGCGTCGGCGGCTCGTTTCAAGGAACAATTTCTCGGTCTTGGTGAAAAATCGCAGTGCACTGCGCTGCTGTGAACAGCCAAGTTTCGCAGCCATGCGTCGTAAGCGCCTTTCTCTCAAGCGCTCTCTTTTCAACAATAGCCAGCTCCTCACTCGATCTTTTCTGGACGTTTTATGTCGTAACACAGCAGATTCTCATACACGGCTGCTATTGGCCGATAACGCACATCAATCAAAAACAGTGTTTGGACCAGTGTGCTTCTCGCTACTGTTACTGTGTATATTGGTTGATGAAGTTTAATAAACTGATTCAAGTAAGCGATCTGCTTTCGAATTTCGATAATAACTGCGTACTTCAGGAGGAAGCCGATTATCATCTGCTCACGCTCGGCCGCGGCCTACGCCGTAGAAATTCAACTTTGGCCACCTGGCTTATCGGTGTCGTACCCATCGGGTCTCCACTTGTTTTTCCACTCAACTATAGCCCCTAACCACGCGACACTTAAGGTCAGACCACGCGCACGCTTGCCAGCGCGCGCTCACTCCTGCACGCTCCTGTAGTGAGACGCCTTGGCAGACGTTGAAATGAGCGCTTCCCAGGATGCACCAAGTCGGATGCCGCCGCTCGTCGGCGTAAACTGGACAAAGCCGGTGGTGCGCACCACGTGGCACAGCGAGACTCGTGCACAAGGCGAGCGCTGCAGTTTGTGCGCCGTTCTACGTGCTCGTTCAGCAGCGCGTTCTGTCACAGTGGCATACATGCGGTCTGCTACGTTCGTCGTGGACGCCGCAATGGCTGAGCGCACCGGGCCTCGCTGAGGACAACAGCGCTTCGTAGGAGCCTGAATCGGAGACACTAGTGGCGTCTACGTGAACATCCGAAATTTCAACTGCGCGCCATGGTGACGTTCAGTAGGCTGTTGGCGCACCCCGCTCCGTCGTAGCCTTCGCAGTTCAAACCATTGAAACAGGAACGGCAAACTATCATACGGAGAGCAACCTTTTCTTTCTGATAGAGGCGTGAGTTTTAGTCGCGAGGCGTTAACGCATCTACGAAATGTATGTACAAGACATGTAAGCATCAAGAAAACTGAGCCTGTGTGTTGACATAGTGAGTCATTCACAAATCACTGTGCTTTAGCGTGGCGTAGCTTTAAAGTATTGGGCTAATAATGTCTAGGTCAGCCGATCGAATCCTGATGGTGGCTGGTCTTTTCAGTTCCTTTTATTGCACTAACATGCTCAATTTCACTTTCTTTACTTAAAACAACTCAGTGCCCTTCCACTCTGTGAAGAAAGATTACCAGCGAAGCTGTGTATGTGGGCCCCTTAAGGGCGAACTGCACCTCCGCCGAGGGTTGGCCCGGCATTGCACTATCTTCGGGATCGGCCCACGTATGGGGGAGTTTTTTTGCTTACCACGCCAACAACGACACGAAAATTTCCTTGGACAGTAGAGGTATAGAGCTTCGCTGTAAGAAGGTGTACACGGTATACAGACACCGCGTTTCTCTCGCTCTATAGCTGCTTCTCGCCTTCCAGTACGCCGCGCCAGTCCAGTGCTCCGGCGCGTGACTCTGGGCCCATTCCGGCATGGTACTGGACACTGGGTTCTGCAATAGCGATGCGTCAAATTGTGGCTCCAATTGATTGGAGCGGTTTCCTCCCATGACCATCTGTGTGGGTGGACCGGACGTGGCCTACGTTCACCCCCTCTCTGCCAAGGAGTGGTTTCTCCCATGAACATCTGTGTGGGTGGACCCGACGTGGCCTACGTTCACCCCCTCTATGCCAAGGAGTGGTTTCCCTCTCATGACCATCTGTGTGGGTGGACCAAACGTGGCCTACGTTCACCCCATCTATGCCAAAGAGTGGTTTCCCTCCCATGACCATCTGTGTGGGTGGACCCGACGTGGCCTACGTTCACCCCCTCTCTGCCAAGGAGTGGTTTCCCTCTCATGACCATCTGTGTGGGTGGACCCGACGTGGCCTACCTTCACCCCATCTATGCCAAAGATTGGTTTCTCCCATGAACATTTGTGTGGGTGGACCCAACGTGGCCTACGTTCACCCCCTCTCTGCCAAGGAGTGTTTTCCCTCTCATGACCATCTCTGTGGGTGGACCCGACGTGGCCTACGTTCACCCCCTCTCTGCCAAGGAGTGGTTTCCCTCTCATGACCATCTGTGTGGGTGGACCCGACGTGGCCTACGTTCACCCCCTCTCTGCCAAGGAGTGGTTTCCGTGTCATGACCATCTGTGTGGGTGGACCCGACGTGGCCTACGTTCACCCCATCTATGCCAAAGAGTGGTTTCTCCCATGACCATCTGTGTGGGTGGACCCGACGTGGCCTACGTTCACCCCATCTATGCCAAAGAGTGGTTTCTCCCATGACCATCTGTGTGGGTGGACCCGACGTGGCCTACGTTCACCCCCTCTATGCCAAGGAGTGGTTTCCCTCTCATGACCGACTGTGTGGGTGGACCCGACGTGGCCTATGTTCACCCCCTCTCTGCCAAGGAGTGGTTTCCCTCTCATGACCATCTGTGCGGGTGGACCCGACGTGGCCTACGTTCACCCCCTCTATGCCAAGGAGTGGTTTCCCTCTCATGACCATCTGTGTGAGTGGACCCAACGTGGCCTACGTTCACCCCATGTATGCCAAAGAGTGGTTTCCCTCCCATGACCATCTGTGTGGGTGGACTCGACGTGGCCTATGTTCACCCCATCTATGGTTTCGCATCATGGCATTGGTAATCCGATCATTTCCTGGAGCCGTGTTTTTCTGAAAAGATTGGGCTGCCACGTATATTTCTTCCAAACTTATAGGTGTGTCTAAATCGGGTTGCTCTATTCCCTTTGTATTCCGTGTGTAGCAGCTCTGTAGTAAGGTTGTGCCCGACATATATCTCTCCATGAGTACTTGTTTAGCGCAATACAACGGACACAAGAAAGGCGACCAGGACAAGGCGCTACTCTCAACAGCCATCGTTATATTGCGTCACTCCTTCATAGACAGCAGAATTTAGAGGAACATGCGCAATGAGCACCATGTGCCGGAACCATCAACATCCGATCACAAGAGCGCACTCATGCGACAGAATCTAAAAAATCATATTTAGCACTGTACAAGTTTAAGGAAGGCACACTAATGCACTGTGAGCCTAACGACTGTATGAAGAATGCTTCCGATAACTCTCCGGCGGTGGTATCGCGGCTCTTTTTCAAAATCGTGGTATCACAAAACATGGGTTTGCACTTGAATTATTTTACAATGTTGAGCCATATGTGAACCTAGCTTTGCCTGTTGGTATAGATCGCTTATGCTCTCTAAGGCGCTCGTTAACACAGCGGCCTGACTGCCCTACACACACTTTGCCACATGACGACAGAATTGTATAAACCACGCCGACCCTGCAATCTACAAACATCGCGTGGTTCTTTTCACAATCTGGTTTTTTACTTGTTTCAGAAATACGGCTGCACAGCATTGACAGTTTCTGAGGAGCAGAAAATACTAGCGGAATTTGGTATCTAGTGGCGACATTCTTTAGATTGTGAGCCACTCTATGGCAATACGGCACAACTTCAGGCCTCTTCTTTTGTGTATAAACATTTTCAGGTGGTTCATCCCCTGAAACCGTCCGAAAATTGTCACCTGTTTGAAGGGGATGTGCTCCGGCATCGGCGGACACAACTCTCGTCGAACTCGGACCATTTTTCACGACTTGACGGCCCCTTGTCACTTGGCCCTTGCGAAGCCTCCGCCCTATCGAGTAGGGGAGCGGTGGCGAGATACCCCTAAGTTGCCAACAGGTTTATATCGGTCAAACCGGACGGTGTTTTAATGAAAGGGCGCGTGAGCACAATTGGGCCGTAAATAACAATGCGGGGGGCCATCTGGCAGAACACTGCAAACGTCACAATTGCCGTCCGTATCTTCGCGACACCAGGTTTCTGGCATGGTCTAGTGGTAGACTAGAACGGGAGATATTGGAAGCTTTTCACATTGCAAAGGCCGAGGGCACGTGCATTAGTTGCCCTTCAGTGATGCTTACCGAAAAAGAGATAGCTTTTCTGAAGAGATATGGAGGTCGTGATGTCACGATGGGCCATTCTTGGTTGCATCCATTTAAAGTTCTGTTTCTTCAAAAAACATTTAGTTGGAAGTAGCGCCTTGTCTGTCGTACATGTTTTTCTTTCGTCAGCGTCTTCGTAGCGCTCTTTTCATCAAGAATTCAATTATATGGGTGTATACTTACATGGGAGTGGGTGTACTTTCCTCATACCTTGTGTGGGTGTATCATTGTTAAAAAGCAGCATCAACATTTCCGCGCTGAACACCCGACACAAATATTTGCTTTTCACGGTTTTTCATTCTTTATATTACGGCGAGTCAACACTTGCAACCAATCGCCTTGAACCGGCACATCACATTTAATCCAAGCGTGATCGTGAAGCCATATTTGGTCGTACACTGAAGTATACCGATGGTCAGCTCTAGTGCAATCCATAAACGAACGGAACGCGTGACAAGAAAACATTGTCGCTTGCACTGATGCAGCTTGTTTTCAAAGGGACGTTCTGGAGCATATCCACGAATAACGGCTGTTTTTATTTGTGAACGTCTCTTAGAATTATATAACGCTTTTCTTTAAATCGTGCTCATTTAAATGTGTCACTCAACCTTTATATATATATATATACTACTGTGCTTACCAATTCCGAGATTCATTTCGGTGTTCTTGTTATTTATGTGCGTTCAGAATTGTGTAATATTTGATTTAAATAGGAATAGCGTCCTGACTGTGTCGTTAAACCTCCTTGATACCGTCCATGATAGAGTGTACAGGCGCGACAGAACGAATACGTAGAAAAAAACAGATACACAGAGACAGCGCTTCGCTTTCAACTATAGGTTTTATTTTAAAGTGAAGCGCTGTCTCTGTGTATCTGTTTATTTCTACGTCGTTGTTGTATCGCGCTTATACACTCTACCATGGATCCTAACCAACTAGCCTAGCTGCCAACGTGTTTTAACCTTGATACCATGGTGTTTTCCTTTTGCCCAACTCATATCTTTCTTTTTGTTCTTGTTTGTTGAGCTGTTCAGTATTACACAATGATACTGTATTGCACCTCCCCCCCCCCCTCCTTTATGTAATGCCCTACAGGGCGTTTAGGCTACCTAAATAAATAAAATAGATTGTGTCCTGCATTTACCTCAATTTCTCGATTACTAAATCTTTGTTCGCGACAACATTGACGCCTTAAGACGTTTGCGAGCATTAATCTATCACTTTAACTTTAATTAATACTTACATTTAGTGTCCCTTTAAAGAAGGCCAGGTAAACAAAATTTATCCGGATATCCCCACTACGGCGTGTCTCAGAATCATGTCGTGGTTTTGGCTCGTGAAACTAATTTTTTTAACGCCTTCCACGGGTAGGTTGCAGTTAAAACCGCTACGAGTACAAGGTTAACAACCATGCCGGTCTCACTTCATCGTATTCTGCGCCCAGCGTCTATTTACCTCACCACTCGCAACACTCCACTACGTAACATTAATCCCCGGCGGCGGTAGCACAGTCTTGGTGCGTATGAGGTTGTTCTTTTCGAATGATAATTAAGTTTTCATTCGAGAGACATGTACGATATCAGTAATGGGAGAAGCACGTGACTTCGGTGTCGACGGCCAAATCTCATAGGTTACGTCGGTCACTTGGCGAGGAACGCGGTAAGGCCCCACGTAACGTGAAGCAGTTTTTCGCACAAGCTGACGCAAAGAGAAGGCAGCCACAGCAGGAGTCAGGCGTCTAGTGAGCATCCCGCTGGCAGCGTGCATAGAGGTGTTTTCAGCAGCTTCAGATGCCAAAAGGCGCTCAATGTCAGCGTAGGAGGTTGTGGAGTTGGCAATCGGCGGGAGCAGGGAATAGAGAGTCCGTTCGTCTGGTAAGACTTGTGATTTTGTGGGACGTCGGGCGCAGAAGGTCGTCGACAGCTTTTTACAAAAATCAGTTGACGAGGAGCACGTTTGTGGAGAACTGAATAACTTGTAGGAAAGGTACGTGTGATGGCAAAACGCGTGGCATACACTGTCGCGACGGCCACCCACTTGTTGCCCGAAGACTGTATGGGCCAAGGAGGTTCAGGCCGATACGGGGTTCAGTTCCATGGGCTGAAGGCGAGCAGCGGGAAGCAAGGAGGGCTTTTTTCGACGTTGGCTGAGCTCGCAGGTCGCGACGCAGCGTCGAACAGAGCGATTAATTCCTCGCCAGAAGAAACGCCTGCGATCGTCGTAAGTGGCACCCAGATGAGCCGCGACGGGGGCATCGTGCAACTGCGCGAGAACAGTCGAGCGTAGGTGCTGCGCCACAAGTACTACCTGGTTGCTCTAGCATTGTCTTGTAGCACGAACAGGATGCGTCGTGCGAGGGGAGGACCTTAAACAGATGGCGCGGCGGTGCTCGACAATACGCAGGGATCCGCTTCGGGTTCTGCAGGGCCGGACAGGATCGCGGAATCCGCGTCCTGATGAAGCAGACCTGCAGGATACCGAGAACATATATTCCTGTAGGCCCAGCGTCCAAGGTGGCCCCCCGTTGGGTCTTTGATCGAGGAGAGCGAACATAGCGCATGGTGATCTGTGATGACGTTCAAGTGGCGGCCGAACTTATCTAGATAAGAAGGTGAGCAGGATGCGTTGTTGGGCAAGTTGGTTCATTGTAATTGGAAACATTGGTTGCACTTTCTAGACAGGCACATGTAAGAAGACAGGACAGGAATCACGTAATCGTAATCGTAATCACGTAATCACGTAATCACAGGAATTACGTAGACAGGAATCACGTAACAAGACAGGTGTGAGCCTGTCCTGTCTTCGTACATGTGATTGTCTAGAAAGCGCAACCAATGTTTCCAATTATCTAGGTAAGGACGGAACTTGGTGGCGGCGCAAGCGAGAACAACGCGCTCTGTTATGGAGTAATTTCGCTCTGGGACATAAAGAAGGCCACTAGCGTAAGTGATTACACTATTCCCGTCCTACTGGCGTTGGGACAAAATATCTCAGTACGTACTTCTGTATAGGCAGATGGATCAAAATTGCCTAAAGGGGATGGGCTTATGAGGCAGGCAGCAATCGCTGAAAAGCCTCACATTGTTCGGGTGACCAACGGAAAGTGATGTCCTTCTTGAGGAGATCGGTGAGAGGATGCTGCAACGATCTCAATAAGGCGTCAAAAGTGTGAGCAGACCTTCAGAAAACTTTCGACACAAACGAGGAGTTTGGAACTCGCGTACTGCGCGATCTTTGTCAGTATCAGGCTCTGTGCCAGAAGCGTCGACCAGGTAGCCCAGCACTCGTATTTGGCGGTGGCTGAAATTACGATTAGCAGAGTTAAGCTGCAAGCCAGTGCGTCGGAAAGTGTCTAGATTCGCTGAAAGCCAATGGCCCAAAAATGTACGTCAAAAGACAATCACGTCATCAAGGTTACATAGGCCTGTGGACCACTTGAATCCGCGTAGAAGAGAGTCCGTCATGCTTTCGAATGTAGCAAGGGCCTTATATATACCTAGACCGAAAGACTAATAGAACTCCTTGATTGGTCACCGCAGAAAGCAGTGGCAGCCGTGCTCAAAAGCCGACTTGACCGCTGTGCAATGCGCTTGCTTTTAGCTTGCTCGAATCTCCGCTATGGCGGATTCAAAAGCTGCACAGGTATTGCAGAGACGTAGGTTGAGAGAATAGTCCGCAATGGCTTTTAACATCTGCTCTAATTCGTCTGCCTCCGACATGTGCTCTTCCACTTTTCCACAAAGAGTCAGAATGTCCTGCACGTAGGAGACGTACGATTCCGTAGACGGCTGGGCTCGAGATGCGCTTTTCATAGTTTCTAATTTCCGTTCAACTGGTCTTCCGAAAAGATCACGCAGCTTCTGTTTGCATTTATCCCAGCTTGTGAGGCCAGATTGTATTAAACTATAGCATTGCAGTTCCTTGCAAGTAAAAAAAAATGGCTGTGGCTTAGCTAAGGTTAAGCCCAGGATGCGAAGCATACTAGCCTTTATTTTAACGCGACAGCGTTAAGAAGCTCGTGTCGCAGAAAAGCCGGTGTTACCGGCTTTTCTGCGACACCGGAGACGTTACTTCTGCGGACACCGGAGACGTTACGTTCTGCGTTACCGGAGAAGTTACCGTCTCCGGTAACGTCACCACTGAGCCACGAGTTCGATGCTTCAAAGCGGTACAAAAGCGCCTCTAGTGAACGCGGTGTTGCCTTAGAAACGAGCTGTTTCTAAGGCTCAGGCGTGCGTCGCTTGCTCAGGCGCACATTTCGTTGTCGCGCCGAACGCTGCGTAGCTCGACGCTCACCGCGTCCGATGCGGGGCGCGTAGTCGCTGAGCCATAGCCCATTGTCTTACACCCCTTGGCGGGTCGACGGGAACGCTGCCGCGTTCCACTCTTGAAGGCGAAGCTTAAGCGTCCGCTTTGCAGCTGTTATGACGCTGCGCCCGTCCTTGTCCCTCGGTGTCTTTGTGGTTCGTTTGCTCGCGCAGTTAAAAAATGTTCGCTAATATCTACCAACTCGCCCAACAACAAGTTCTGCTAAACTATGTTATGACGTCAAATGGTAGCTACGCAGCTGCGCGCGGCGCAGCAAGGAAGAGCGTGGTTGTGCGGCTGTTATGCTTCGCATAATATAATGTTGGCTAGCGTAAGCGTAGCATCTCACCTGTAGTGGTTGCTGACGCGTTCGCACCACGTTGACCATTCTCCGACGTCGAGGCCGTCGGTTCCGGCGTAAGTTCCCGGGTCAACGCGCTTGAGAGAGGACGACTTGCGATGGCGTCTGAGCGGACGGCCAGGGCAGCGGAATCGATGTGATTGTGGCGATGCAGGTCCGGATTGTGGTCAGTGCACCTTCACCAAATGCTACGGACATGAATATTTACAGAATGTATTTGTAGACAGAGCGCGTACCACGCTGGGTTTGCACTTAGGACTGCTGCGAGTGCAAGCGTGAGAACGCTGCTGGTCTCACTTGATCGTCTTCTACATCCAGTGTCTATTTACCTCGACGTCAAATCATACCGAAAGCAGGAAACCAAAATTGCGCAATGCTGCGCCAGAACCGCTTTGGCTTTGCCAGCGAAATACTGCCGGTTCACTGAAGGACGTTGTGGCGTTGGTCACGCAGCAGCTGTAACTTTGGCGTCTGGCCGTCAGCGGGCACGTGCATCCTCACTCAATTAAGCTCCTTGAATAAGACCGAAGGTATTATTTTCTCTTCCCGCCTGAGCCGGGGAGCGAGGGCCTTGGGCCGCGCCGCGGTGAGTCCCGGTGCCGATAACTCCGAGAGAGGACTGCTGCTCCCTTTCAGGTGGGGACACCCCCTGAGGTGCCAAGTCTTGCTTTGAGCGAGTTGGTGCTGCCACCTTGAAATGTCTTTGAATAGACCACTATGGTGTTCAACAACCCATAGCTTCTTTATAGCTTCTGTCCTAACAGTCACTTCACCAGCACTTAATTCAAAAATATTATGAAAAATACATTTAGGCTGCTCTTTAACAGTCCCTTAATACTTCAGAATGCAATGTTTTCTGACTGTTATAATGAAGCTCTAAATTAAAATTTGTATCCCCCAATCTGCTCAATAACGAAACTTGATCTGCTACAAAAATTTCTACAATATCACTTTAGTTGGCAAATGCCCTTCGAAGTCGCAAACGACTACTGCTATTCGAACGCCATTTATGACAATCCAGGCGGAGTTTTCATTGCGCCTCTGCTCACCTTACTTCGTTCGAATTATAACGGGGGAAAAATTCACAGTTCTGCCGCAAAGGCGAAGCACCGATTGCGATAGCAAATTAGTAGATAGTTGTATCAAGAAAGCATACTAGTTTTATCAGCCCTATAAACTTGTAAACATTCGCTTACTAACAGAATTAACAATGATAGAATATGTAAGCGTGACTCAACGAAGACGTAGAAAGAAACAGACACACAGAGGTAGCTGTGTCTTTGTGTGTCCTTGCTCAGTCGTGCTTACACATTCTATCATGGATTCAAACAAACTTGCCTGTCAACGTATCTTAACTAAATTAACCAGCACGCTGTCACGCGCGCACAGGTAAACATTAATACACCCTCGCTCGATGAGCGCGGAAACTCGCTATGAAAATTACGAAGTTATGAATCGCGGCAGCAGCCACGCGCCAATTGACCTCTGTGCATCTGTGGCTTCAACGCGAACGAAACGCCGAAAGCACAGCGCATACGAAGCTACCGGCACTACGCGCACTCTGCAAACATCGCAGATCGCATTGAAGATGAGGCCCGCGCGGACGCGCACTTTGGCCACGTCGCAGATCGCTTTCAAGACACAACGAGCGCCGGCAACGCGTCCCTACGGCGTCCGCCAAAGGCGTCTACTACGGCGTCCGCGATTCGCGTGGCCAACGCCGTGGTTGATGCCGCGGTTGTCTCCACTCTGCATGAAGCGGCAGGCGAGGAGGACATCGAGGCACCGTAGCCGCCACCGAACGCCCCTCCTTCTTCGCCTGAACCCCCTTGCCTCGTGCGCCAAAGGAGAGGGCACGCATCCTCGCTCACGCACGCGAGATTGAACCGAGTTCGCCGACTCCCACGCCTTCACTCACACGGAACCTCGCGGCGACGGCAGAAATGCGCCCGGTTTGTCCGTATAATTGCAGCCACAATAAGTCTACCTTTCAATTCACAACTCAATTTCCAGCGCCACTGTCTTCCTTACGCGCAGTTATATGGATAATTTCCTAAGGCGCGGAATCGGTCAACAAACAATAAACTTTTCCCAAACATCACCCGTAACACGCCTCCTATTTCCAACAAATGTTTAGTTATCTTTGATAGGACACTGGGAAGCATTGCGTGCAGTGGCTGTGCACCGCTTTCGACTTCGATTACGGCACGCCTTGACGACCGGCCTGTTTCTCCTCTAGGAGTGCCCACTGATGCAGCCTTCGCACCGGAAGACGACGAAGGCACTGATAAGTTCATGCGGTCAAGCAACTTGTTTAACTGTCTCTGACACTCCCCCCCCCCTCCCCCCGCGCGCGCGTGTGTGCTACCCCTTCCCTAGTGTAGGGTAGCAAACTGGATGTCTATCGGCCGGTTAACCTCCCTGCCTTTCGCATTTCGTTTATACACTTCTCGGTGTGTCTCTCTATCTCTGCCTAAATAAAGTACTGAAAGACAAAAAAATACAAAAGACAAATCCCGATATACTTAAAACTTTACATGCCTAGCATTCATAACAAACCCCTAACAGTCACTAAACTTTAATTTAGTGCCAGTTATAGTTGGCCCAGGACAGCACATGGACATTCAATACGGCTTTAAAATACACTGCTGACGCTCAGGAGCGCCTCCACAGGTATTTTGCTGCAAACGACGTAATTAACCAACGCGCATTGGGTCCCTCCAGAGCCCATCACTCGCGACAGCACTCCTACTATGCTTAAGCGCAAACTTAATGGGACATCATTTAGTTCGCCGCGGATGCCGCTAAAAACCTACTAGCTTATGTATAACACCCGAAAACGAGGGGGGGGGGGCAGCAAACGGCTACGAGCAAGCTATTGTCGTCCCTCCCCAATTAGGCCCGACGCCACTATTAAACCCCTTTTCTATCAAATGTGAACTTGGTGCTGCAAGCCGTTTTCACAGGACGCACTTCCTAATTTGCGACTGTTTAGCGCGATCGAACATTTCTGTATTTTCTAAAAGGGCTCGCAATACATCTACCCACCTTAAATTTTGATTGCAGATGGTAGCATAGCCTTGCAAATCACTTGCGCATTCCCCTTTGTGTTGAGCGCTCAGTTACGCACGTGCCCTCGCTATTAATGATCTGCCATGCCTCGATAATTCAGCGCATTTCTTTCCTACGTAGTCGCGGAACTTCACGCAAATTTTGGTGCATACACTTGTAAACTGCGCCTTATATTTATGCAATGATAACACGCCATTTGGCGTCGGACAGCCGCAAGCGTCATGCGGCCCCCACTTAGCTGCCTCCAGGACGTTCGTTAATAAAACGGAGGCAGCCTCACCCTTCCCCGTTTACCTCCCTTTCCAACGCAGCGTCTTCGGCGCATGTTATTGTGGAGTAAACGTGGTTTCATTAATTCTCACAGGATCACGGCTTATTGCTGGACGAGTTGGTATAGCAGCGCGAAGAGCGCAAACACATGGAAACTACGCTTACACTTCTCTGGTTGGGTTTTATAGATACGGCGTATGGCGCCACTAAACTGATTGCTTGAGCTGATCAATTTGTGCATCCAAATTCAATCAATGGACCGATAAAAGGTTAACGCACCATAGAAGTACATATAGGTAGGAGACGCAGCTTTTGCCAGGCGCCATTTTAAGACAGGTAAGCGCCAAATAAAAAAAAAATCGTAGACAGTGAAAAGAAATGAGGACATAGAGGGCGCTTGAATGGCTTGGCCCGAGTTGTGTCAGCAACGCTTCTGGGTCACTCTCAAGGAAAGAGCTTGATTATTTGCAACACTAACGCCCGTATTGAGAAATACATCGTAACTTGAAGCATATGCTTGACTTGATTTAAACGACGCCTGCCGTGAACGCACTAAAAGAAACGCTGTGAGTGTCCTGGGCGCGTTCGCACCAGGCGTCATTTATATCAAGCCAAGCATGAGCTTCAAGCTAAGATGCATTTCTGAATATGGAAGTGATGCAGTGTACTGGTTTCTCCGATTATACTCTTCGTTGTTTTCCCCTGTCTCCCTTCCCATACTTCTTACAGATAAGCTCACTCTTTGGTGTCTCAGTTCTTTCCACACATTTACAACCTGGTTTAAATTGTCTTCCCCGAGGAAGCGTTTTTAGTATTGCATGGCGTTATTTTCCTGATACTATTTTTACAGCGAAGCGGTCTATGGCTAGGATCTGGGGAAAAAGCGTGTCCCCCCCCCCCCCCGCCCCCCCACGAGATGGTGACAAAAACAAATCATCGTGTAGGCCGATCCAGGTGATAGTGCAGAAAGGGTCCAAGCTCAATGGCACATACACCTGTGAGCTCGGGAACCTGTAACGTGCCTTTGAACTCCTTGTTACACGTGGGACCAAAGATGTCTCAAGCACAAGAGTAAGAACAGACGGTTTGAAAAAAAAGGAACTGTCTTAAAAAGGTGGAAGAAGAAGAAGAAACGAGAGCGTGCGTCAATATCTGCTTCTCCTGCTTCTCTACATGATTAAGGTCGAGAACTTGCTTCAATCGTGAAGATGTCGGCACCAATCAACGGCTAAAGTTGCAAGGATTCCGCCGATACCAAGTTTTCAACGGTGGGTGGACATTTTCCCAATCGCTCGAGGACCTTTCTGTGCGACCTCTGCCTGGCAGAGGTTCGGTGGGCGAGCTCAGCGCGGTTCCGTGCACGCTCAAGCCACGATGTCTACAGCTATGCAAATCACCGTTGATGGTGAGGATATCTCTCCCGACGAATTCATTGAAAGCGCTGGGTGGACCACGGCATTACACAAGCGAAAACCCATCATCCAGGACCCGCTCGGGCAGGGCGGCCGAGTCACCGACATGCGACGTGGCGGGAATAAAAGCCAGGCTACGGCGAGTGTCAAGACACGGCCAACGACTGCTTCGAGATTGCCTCGCCTACCGAAAGAGCATGTTCGAATCATAATCCGTCCCCGTGGAGGACTGGACATCAAGAAGATGGGCCACTTCAGAGTTGCCCAAGCCCTCACTACCGCTGCTAGACTTACGGAGGCGGATACGGCGGAGGATATTATCTGTCCGAACGTGGTGCAAAACATATTGGTGGCAAGCACGCCATCAAAACGCAACGCCATGGCCTACGCCGATCTGAAAGCTATACTCATTGGACAAGCAAGCTACGAAGTTAGTACATATATCGCAGCCCCCGAAAACTCATGCAAGGGAGTTATTCGTGACATTGATCCCACCATCGATCGAGAGGAGCTCAAACGCCTTATCATTCAACCCAAGAACCCAAGCGCCCTCGAGGTGAGACGAATCAAGAACACAAGCACTGTAGTCATCCTGTTTGATGGACTCAAAGTCCCGGACTACGTAAAATGCGGTCCAAGTTGAATCAAATGCTCACTCTATCGCAGACAAACTGACGTTTGCTATGCATGTGGAAAGCTTGGCCATAGAGCTGACGTTTGCCCAGCCCCTGAAAATGCCATCTGCCGCGGCTGTGGTGCGAGCAACCCGGACGATAAGCATGAATGTACACCGAAGTGCACCCTTTGCGGAGGCCCTCATCTCACGGCTGACAGAACCTGCAAGCAAAGGTTCCAAATTCCGTTTGTAGTTAGACAACGGAGAAGAGAACGGCGCAACCGCGACCAATCCAAACAACCAACTGGGTCGCCAATGCCTCTCAAGCCGGCCCTCAGCAGCTCGCACAGATCCAGGAGCCGATCCCGAGACCCTGGTGGCGAGGATAGCGGCTACCAGGACCGTGTCCCTTCTAGGGGTCGCTCGACGGAACGCTCGTCTTCCAGAGGCCGCAAGGCCCCCGGGACCCGCTCCCGCTCCAGAGGCCACTCTCGTTCCAGGGGGCCTGCAGTTCAGATTCAGGAGCCTGCTCATCGTGGTACCACATGGGCTGACCGGGTCAAGGAATCACCGAAAAAGGTAACGGGGGGTCAATCGCCAGAGCACGACAGGATTGCACAATTAGAAAGAGAAAACGCTTCGTTAAAATACGCAATGGAGCAGCTCAAAGCAGAAATTGCAGAACTAAAGAAAGCCAGCAAGCGAGAGTCAGTTCAACCCAGTCAGGCCCCTGCAGTAGAAACGCCCATGGAGATCCCCGTAGCGGAACCGACTGCCAGCAAGCAAGCCAGCAAGCGAGAGTCAGTTCAACCCAGTCAGGCCTCTGCAGTAGAAACGCCCATGGAGATCCCCGTAGCGGAACCGACTGCCAATGGTTTACCCCAAAAGAGGGCGCTGGCAGTTCATGCCTCAGACAAGAGCGCCAGCGTTCGAAAATTGGAAAAAACGATAGATAAAATTGATGAATCCCTCGAAAAAGTCCAAATTGTTATTGACAAACTTGCGGAGGCGGTCAAAGCACTAGGAATCAGATGCGATAATCTGGAACGCCACGTTTCTACAATGGCTTCAGTTACACCGTTGGAAAAAGTGAATGACACCGACACTGAAAGGTCGGCAGCGGCTGCGCTCCGCAGCATTTTATAATACAAGCTATCTACTACGTCCCACCATGGCGGCACATCACAAAGTAATTAACATCTGGCAGTGGAACTGTAGGGGATTCCATCGTAAAAGGAACGTCCTCCAACAGTTCATTCGGACCCACTCAGAAAATCCACATGTAATCTTATTACAAGAAACGCTCACGGATAAGGTCAGCCTTCCAGGCTATAAATCGCATACCCAATATGCTGATGGGAAGAGGGGAATAAGCACATTAGTCTCGAACAAACGTGCGTTCATAGCCCACGATCTGAATCTGCAATCCAATAAGGTTGAACACTCGCTTGTTGAAATAATCCCCAGCGGACCATTCAAGACAAGTATCTTTATACTTAACATATACAGTACACCCAAAGACCTCAGGCAAAGATTCGCGGCAATTATTAACAGGGCTACAAGCAAGGCCAAGACATATCCACTCCTGGTGGCCGGAGACTTCAACGCTCCGCATCAAGCATGGGGGTACCAACAAGCTAACCGCAAGGGCGTTGACCTATGGCAAACTACAGTCAATAATCACCTCACGCTTATAACAGATCCGGCTTTTCCGACCAGGATCGGCAAATCCTGCTCTAGGGATACCACACCCGATCTCTTTTTCATACGGAATGTGGAATCGGCGTCTTGGTCCAACCTCCAAGTCGACCTTGGCAGTGATCACAACATCCTGGCCACCTGCGTCAACGTGAAAAGCGGGGACCTCAAAGAGTTCATTATTACAGATTGGGATTACTTTCGCAAGATTCGGGAAGAGCGAGCACAAACGCATGACTCAGCACTTAGCCTCGAGCAGTGGGCTGAACAGTTAAAGGAGGACATCAGCGCGGCGACAAAGAAAATCCAGACTGAACTGGAGGTGGACAGGATGGACAGCCGCCTCGCTCATCTTTTAGAAGCTAAGACGTCACTTTTGAAACGATGGAAAGGGCAGAAACTCAACCGAAGGCTCCGAAAAAAGATCGCGGAGCTCAACAGAACTATAGAAGATCACTGCCAAACCTTGAGCAGACAACAATGGGATGAGGTCTGCAATTCTGTGGATGGCCAGATGAGAGTTGGAGCTAAATGGAACCTACTCAAGCATCTGCTGGATGATACCAATACCAAGTCAAACCAAAGACAAGTGATAGCGAAGGTTATACACCAGGCATCACAATCAGAGACATTGCAGACCGTACTCGACAGATTAGCTCGCAAGTATCTGCCACTGGGCAACTCGAGTGACGAAGACTATCCCCCCTACAAAGGCTCATCTTGCCCCGAGCTAGATAACCCCTTCAAGGCATGGGAGGTAAGGGAAACTCTCCAGCATCTAAATGGCAGGTCTGCCCCTGGTCCTGATGGCATCCCCAACCGCGCCCTCCGAAACCTGGACGACTGCTCTATAGAATGGTTGACAGAGGAGATTAATGGAATATGGGAACGAGGGGTTGTCCCGGAGTCCTGGAAAATGGCCTCGGTCATCCTCATTCCAAAGCCTGGAAAACCCCCGAGTCTCTCAAACCTCAGACCCATTTCCCTCACGTCCTGCGTGGGGAAAGTAGCGGAACATGTCATACACAATCGAATTTCTAAGCACATCGAGAAACAAGGATTGTTTCCGTACAACATGATCGTCTTTCGTCCGGCCCTGTCAACGCAAGACGTCATGAAACTCATCAAATGTCAAATCATTGACAACACCACAAGAGATATAAGAGGCATCCTAGGCTTAGACCTAGAGAAAGCCTTTGATAATGTATCCCATGCTCACATTCTGAACTCCATCTCAGAGCTCAATTTGGGAGACGCCTTCCACAGATACATGAGCTCCGTTCCTACGGGATCGCAAGGCCACGCTCAAAATCGGTGACCTCAAGTCCGACAATTTCAGTTTGGGCCCCAGAGGCACGCCACAAGGAGCGGTAGTCTCACCACTACTTTTTAACATCGCCATGACGAAATTATCGCAAAGACTCTCCAACATAGAAGGGATCAATCATACGCTCTACGCTGATGACATCACAATCTGGTGCACCGGAGGAAGCGAGGGAGCTGTTGAATTAGGCTTACAGGAGGCTGTAGATCAAACAGAGATGTACCTAGAAAATACGGGGCTTAGATGCTCCCCGAGCAAGTCTGAGCTCCTCCTCTACAGGCCAGTCAGGAGAGGTCCCAAACCTAGAGGATGGAAACCGTTGTCTGAAATAAACATCAAAGTCCACACTAAAAGCGGCTGTACCATCCCCAGAGTGGACACCATTCGGGTACTTGGCATGTTCATCGAACCCAATGGCAGTAATAATACTACGCTCAACAAGCTCACAGTCAAGACTGAGAACATGATGAGACTCATCAACAGAGTCTCGAATAGGCGTGGAGGCTTAAAGGAAGACAACCTCCTTCGGTTGTTCCATGCCTTCCTCATGAGTCATATAGTTTATGTGGCAGCCATGCACAACTGGTATAACTCCGAGAAGAAACGATTAAACACTCTCATCAGAAAAAGTATAAAAAAAGTACTAGGCATTCCGTTACGGGCGAGCACGGACCTCCTTATGCAACTAGGAGTGCACAACACATTGGACGAGATAATCGAGGCCCAGCAGTCAGCCCAACTGGCCCGTCTATCCTGTACCCCGGCTGGAAAGAAGATCCTGGCAGTTCTTGGGATCAACCCTATCCTCATGGAAGAGCGTAAATATGAAATATCAGAAAATCAAAGGAACAACATACGAGTTGCACCGTTTCCCCGTAATGTTCATCCTCGACACAACGTACGCAGACGCAGGGCAAGAGCCCTCGCCCTCCTCAAGCGTACCAAAGACGATCCTTACTCGGCATGTTTTGTCGACGCAGCCCAATATGGACAGTCGTCTAACTTCGCCATTGCCCTCGTTGATCACAACGGACAGATAGTGAATGCGGCTTCCCTGAAGTGCTCAACACCAACCAGAGCGGAGCAGGTCGCAGTTGCTATAGCACTCCTAGACAACAGCAGATCACAAATCTTCACTGATTCGAGATCGGCGGTCAGGGCTTTCGCTTCAGGATCCATCGCTGAGGAGGCTCACAAGATTCTCAAGAACAAGATAATCTCTCCGCACACCATCACGTGGTTTCCGGCTCACCTCGACCTCCAGCTTGACTCGTTTCCCAATCTTAATGACATTGCCCACTCCCAAGCGCGCGCACTAACCCACCGCGCGGGAGCAAGATTGAGCTCAGACTCTGGGGTTCTCGAGTTTCGGAACACTCTCACTACTTTCAGCGAAATTGCTACGCACTATCACCTGGGTAGGAGGACTTATCCTCCCCCTCACTG
Source organism: Dermacentor albipictus (assembly GCF_038994185.2). Taxonomy (NCBI): domain Eukaryota; kingdom Metazoa; phylum Arthropoda; class Arachnida; order Ixodida; family Ixodidae; genus Dermacentor; species Dermacentor albipictus. The sequence goes on along the minus strand of NC_091826.1, from coordinate 2,679,009 downwards.
AAAACTGGCTAGACCTCTGGCGTCCACTTTACGCATGCTTCAGACGCAGTGCTATCCGAACCTGGCCCTTTTCCACATGATCACTCCAGAGGCTTTCAGCTCTACTTGCCCCGACTGTGGGGCTGTTAGCAATCTCGCACACATGCTCTGGCGATGCCCCTCGTTACAGGGACCCAATCGCATCACAGAACAAGAATGGAGCTCTGCCATCCGGAGCTCAGAATATGCACATCAAACTTGGGCTGTCCAGACAGCCCACGATGCGGCGGTTAGGCTCGGCCTACCAGTCCCCACGTGGGAGCGGCCCGCAGCTCTGCCCTAGGGCAAAGCGTCTCGGGACCTTGCTATTAAAGTTCTTTGTCTGTCTGTCTGTCTGTCTGTCTGTCTGTCTTAAAAAGGACTGTTAAGAAAATACTCGGCACCAACCGCACAAACGCGCTAGTGCCACTGCTCGCGCGTTCGTCGTCTTCTTCCACAGCTGGTTCCGCAGTGCAACAAACTATCATCATCAGCAATAGCTCGAGCGTCGTGGTCTTCCACAGATGGCTCCGTTGCCGCTCATCATTCCAGCGCAGAATGTCACTTCTTTGTCGTCGTAATGGGGAGACCGCGTTTACCGGGCTATGAGCAATTCCTCTACTATAGACGAACGTCTCTAGTACGGAATGACCTGCATAAAGCGCTTAAGGGGGTACGAGTCATTCATTGTCTCACGTGACGGACTCATCTAATAACACAGGTGATACGCAAATGTGTGTGCGTACCCATATCGCCACGATGACCGCATATTAGGATAATAAATATGTTCGTACCGCTGTTCAATATTCGGCGTCCCCGCTATGCCGTGCGCTAAACAGCTTCGCTGACCATGCGCCTTCACACAATGGAATGGCTCGTGAATCTTTGACTTTATTTGATCCTTTTTGACGACTTCCCTTTCTTTTGAACTGGAATCTCTCTTTTTGTATGCTTGCCATAGCGTTGTTCCCTGTGTGGGCGTACGCGTTATCAGGGTCATTCTGGACTCGCTCTTGGCTTTCGCCAAGGACGCGCAGCTCCTAGGACGGCTCTGAATAAGCCTCCCCCCTCCTCTTCCTATTCCCCATTATAGGCCTTCGAGCCATCCCTTAAAAAATATATTTGTCATCATCATCAGAGAGCGCGGTTTGGGCGTCGCCTCAATGGGCGATGGGGCTGGACATGTTTTCTGACGAATGCGCTGTCGCTGTGAACGGTGAATGACGGGGTTTTGTTGCTCAATAAATCCAGTTGGAAGTCTGTATGTCCCCGTTCTTCCCGTGTCTTGCGCTTTGCCGGCCGTAAAATGTCGCCGCACGAACTAGCTCGCATACAGACGCTATAGTTCCCCGGCGCCGCTCCTGTCAGTCACATGGGGCCTTGGGTGAACTTTGCCGGCGAGAGAGAAAGAAGCCGCGACAAAATCGTCTCTCCGTGGGGATCGCCCTCGTGCGCGGATGACAGGCGTGTGTGTGGACGCCCTCTCGCGGATCGCTTGTGCACCGCCACTGCAGCTCATCGTTTCCATGGCGAGTGAAGGCCATGTGATTAGCCAGGCTAATGTCTCCAGCTTATCAGTGCTACTTGATGGGGGTGAAATGCAAAAAGACACGTGTACTTTAGATTAAGTTACACGTTAAAGAACCCCAGGTGGTGAAAATTGATCCGGAGTCCCCCACTACGACATGCCTCGTAATCAGATCGTGGTTCTGGAGGGGCGAAATCTTTTTTTAATTTTAAAATTTGTGTCTCTCTCTAAACCAATGAATCTTTATTTGCCATTCGTTCGCATACAAAATGTATACGAGAAATGATATGCACGTTTGGCAGATTACAGCAGTTCATCTTTGCGCCGTTCTTTATTATATACGCTGCAGCTTATATTGCTCTCAACTCTCGCCTTCTCTCGTTCACTCCCAACGTATTCGAGCTGACAGATTGTAGCCTGGATGGTAAAGGCCGGAGAGTGAGTCGCAAGCTACTCTGAGATCCACTACATGGTCTTAATTGTCTGTACTATGCCATCCCTCAGGCACAAAATCAAAAATGCCGTGGTCTGTGCCACCACGTCTGAATATACTCCTCTTCCTGCTCATCACCTTCTACGTTGATTTTCTTTTCGCTTAGTGTCTAGCGTTTTCGATGCTTAGGGTAAAAATGATTTCATGAGACGACGATTCTGTATGCTCTAGCACCGCTAGTTTGCTCAGCCGCGTCCGCACGAATAATGATGGCAATGATTCTACCGACGCTCCTTTCCCTCGTGTAGGCTCCGTATTCAGACCTTAACTCTTTCTCCATCACCACGTCCTTGTAAACGCTCTTAATTTATCACTGTGCATCAGAGTGTGCCGCTTTCACACAGTGAGTAAGAGAAACGAGCTTGTGGCGACGAGCGACCACGTAGACCGGTAAAGTCTCGGGCTCTCGCAGGAGAGGAAGAACCGACACTCCACCGCTTAGCGTAGCATCTTCGGAACGCTAGCCTGTGCCTGAGCGGGCCAGCCGCTCGTGTCTCGTGTAGACGCGAGCGTCTACGTCATCTCTCGAGTGACGCCGATGCTGCTGCCGCTACAAGCTCTTCTAACACATTCCGAGCCGCCTCGAATTCCACACCATGTCCGTCTGTTAAACGATCCTTTTCTGACGTCTTTCTTTTTTCCCTGCTATAAGCAGCGTTTGACATTTTCTCTGGTTATTCGTTGGCCTTTCCTGCTCAATTCCGAAAGGGAGGAAGGAAAGGGCTGCAAAGTGCTGTAGAGGAAAGTGCCTGGCGCAAAACGACCCCGTGTCTTTATAGCAGACGCCGCCGCCATGGCTTCCTGCCTCTAATTTCGGGTCGTCTGCTGCGCGGCGACGTCGTCCTTCGCTTGCGCCGCGCGAATGCTGTACGTAGCGTTTGACTTCTGTGCCTTTAGTGTCACGCAGCAGATGGCGGGGTTATCGCAGCCATTTCGTGGAGGACACCCAAGAACGCAACCATTAGCGTTTTTCTTCGTGCCATTTATCTATGGCATATGTGCACGCTGAACAAACAATCAGCGCTCGTAAAGGTAGGCGGTAGACGTGTGACGCGAAAATATCGCATAAGAAAAAAAAAAAGGATGGTGCTGCGTACTTGCTGATACATGCCGATACGTAGGGGATGTTCAGAAATGCCGACTGGCCGTGGGCAGCGCAGCAGAAAAAAACGGAAGACTCTTTGTCAAAACTAAAGTGTGAAATGGCGGAAGCCTGACACCATTGCCAATGGCGATTTGTTGCGTCGGAAACACCACCGGAGGCACACAACTCGTACACTGTTATGTGAATGTTTGTTTCTTTCTTAAATGTCTGCAACGTCGTTTACACAGCACTGTTGATCAGGAGGAGACGCGTGTTCCATGGCGGTGTCGGGGTGTAGTTGGCCATCCTCATCATCCACTTCGCTCGACTGATTTGTGCTTGCTCGGTATGCCGCGGCAAGATGGCGGTCACGGCACTTCCGAGCTTCATTTGCCTTGGTACCCGGAGATGCGGCGAGTCGCTTCAAACGCATTGCCTCTCTTGCGTTGGCCCGTCGCGTCCCTGGACTCTGTGGTGTCGGACGCGCCTCGCCGCCCTGGTGCATGGGACGTATACGCTCAGCTTCTCTTGAGCGCCGCTTGCGTTCAGCGGCTGTAGCACGTCGCGTGTTGGGAGAGACTGCTTTGGAGCGACGAGGCGTCCTTCCCACACGATACCCCAAGGTAAACTGCCGCCACCGTCGCCGCCACACCACACCCAAGCAGAGGGTCGCCCCGTGGGCCTCGCGACAGTGACGTCAGGCCACATAGCGCCGAATCGGGAGGCCCCCCTCAAGCGCCTGACGACAGTGACATCAAGGCGCACCGTCGAACACACGGCCGGCACGCGTGCTGATGTGACGAGTGATCCCGCGCGGCGCCGAACCACCCCGACAGGCGCGCTTGACGACAGTGACGTCGCGCACGCGAGCTAATCAGGAGGCGCACAGCTGTACCTAGCGACAGTGACGTCACGACACAGGAGACTAATCAGGAGGCCGGAAAGCTGCGACTATTTCTGCTAACGGCAGATGACCTTGACAATGGGCCATTAAAGGCTTCCGCCTTAATAGAGCTGATACTGCGCTGCTATCAGAGACGCGTTCTTTTACGAGATCTGTTCGGAACCTAGCTGCGCGGCGTATTACGGGCCTCCCGCGTACAACAATAATTACACTCCTGCTAGCTCAGCTGCATGCGCGCTTTGCTGAATAAATTAGAGGAGCTGCTGACATCAAAGGAAAGGAAGGAAAAGTGTGAACACATTCGACAGTGGCATCGACAACTTCACTACGTGCAAGGTGCGGCCACCCCAGAACCAACACAAGAGCCATGCAAGAGCATTACCGACTCAACTTCATACCTGCACAGGTGTCCCTGCTCCATCGCGCCAATTCTAGTTCACCCCTTTTACCGCTAGGATCAGAACGCACAAGCAGAGTGGCGCTAGTTACAACCTGCTTGCTTTCATCTGCATCCGCAACCTGTTCCAGTGCTCGTGCCGCTAATATGTTTTATCGAGTGTTTCGCATTTGAATCATGATATGTAGAAGGAGAAGCGGTGCAAGAAGGAAAAACGAGTACCGATGGCAGACGGCATATTTTCCTTTCCTTACCTCCGTAGGAGAAAGAAAGCATATATTTAAAAGATTCATAGGATAAGCTATGGTGCGATGGAGTAATAGTGAAATCTAATAATAGAGAACCTAACAGATTTACTCTGAACGAGGAAAAAGCGTCAAGCCAACGACACACATAAACACTCTGTGAAAATTTGCAGACTGCAGGTATCTTCACTCTTGGCTATTTGCTGTTTCCTTTATTTGATTACAGATCAGCTACTGTCACAGATCCTATTATGCTTTACTTATGCCTGCCGTAACTCAAACATGAACAAGGCAATGAATCTGACAAAGTTTTTCATATTTTGATCAGTTTTACAAGTAATTCCCGCGCCGGATGTGTGTGTGTGAGGCTCTGTTGAGGAACGGTGAGCGTTGTTTCGTCGTATTGTTTCACGGGAGTGAAAGCTTGCAGCCCCCGTGTTTTAAGACGCTGCACTGTCTTTTGGCGCATGAGTGACCGGTGTACACACACACACGCACACGCACACACACACACACACGCACACGCACACACACACACACACACACACGCACACACGCACGCACACACACACACACGCAAGCACATAATGTGATGTAACTCTTTGCAATTAAACGGCCATGGTAGCTTTCCCTCATGGCATGGCGGCCGCATAACGGTGGTGCAAGAGATACGTACGCAGTACGTATGTATGGTCAATTTCCTCCTTGGACCTAACGGCAACTTTAAACTGTTAACATAAGTGGTCATCATTTCATCCTTGAACGCTATCAGATGCCGAGCACGGAACTTTACAAATTGGAAGAGGAAGCTGTTCGTTCAAGGTCTCTAAACACGGCGGCTTTTTGTGAGAAAAATACACTGTGTGGCAAAGGACGGTCATAGCACTATTTTAAAGAACAGCGAACAACACGCGCCGATATTTTCTAGGTTCGGGCAGTCAACTTCGTGAACCAAGTGACCAATCACAACATTGGCTCGTCACAGCCACTGTGTTCACAAAAATTATCAAACGTACAAGCAGTTCGGTAGATTAGAATAATCTACACAACGCCGCTACCAGCATTTTATGTGTTTTCTTTTCAACAGGATAAACCTTACTTTATGAAAGGTTTATTGATTCATTCTAACATACGCAGCCTTCGCAAGTATCGTGTTGACCCGATTACTTTCCTTTCTACTCCTGGCGCCTATAATCGCCGAAGCTTTGGGTCAGACGACAGAGCAACCTTCGTAGACGCGGCTGAATACCCACACAGAAATAGCTACGTAACAGCAATCGTAGATCACACCCAAAAAACCCTTACAAGCGTATCAGTTAATACCAAACATTCAGAGACAGCGGAGGAGGTAGCCATTGCACGAGCATTGGTCTCCACGAATGCTAAGTACGTCATCAGCGTTTCTCAAGGGGCCATTAGAAATTATGCAATAGGTAGGATCTCTCTTGAGGCATGATACAGCATCAGAGTCAATGAAGCAAAATTGTCCAATGCAGAGAAGAACGGCAGGCAATTGCTCTGGTTCCCAGCGCATACGACTCTACACATTCCCGCAGTCAACCTCAACGAGGTAGCACACCACGAAGCTCGACGTCTTACTCGCCGAGCTGAGCAAAGAGTGACTTCCATCGGTCAGGAGAACGCGGAGGAGGAAATCTGGAGAGAAGAAGATAGATTAACAAGATTTAGCGATATTTCCAAATTCTTCAAAATCGGAGGCGAGTATTACCACCGCCTCACACTAAACTGAACAGAGCTGAGTCTGTTACTTGGAGGCGACTACAAACAGAAACTTATACGAGTTCCGTGCAACTAAAAACTTTCTACTCCGGTATATACGAGAGCGATATGTGCAAGCTATGCAAGTCTGTTAGAGCCACCCTTCAACACATGTTGTGGGGATGTGAAATATACCAAAATAAAATGGCAGTCTCCCCAGAAAATCTACGGGCGCGGTGGTCTGCCGTGGTGCTCAGCTCAGAACTCTAAGACCAACTTTGGGCCGTCCAGCGATCCAAGGAAGCCGCACGGGAGCAGCAGCTCCCAGTGGCCATCTAGGCGGCCCCAGGCCCGGGCCTCTCAATCGCCGGATTCCAAATACTGTTATCACATCTGATCGTCACATAATCTCCATATAGGCGACAGGAAATGTGTGCGCCGATCACGGAGGTCGTTGTGCGACACCCTATCAAGCTGCGTGCCGAGGAATGCGCGAGCCGACCCGCGGCGGAGAGGCTTCGAGCACTCCGCCAACTTGTAAAAATAAGTGTTCGGTCCTATATAACCGCAAAAATTCGGCCTTGTAAGAGAAACACACATACATATGTATGTATATGTACTAGAAAGTGTAATTACCGTGGTGCAAGTTGGCCTTCATGCGCTTTGTTTGTTTCAAACCCTGTTCGACGAATAACGAGAGAAGGGCGCCGGCATGTGCGCACGCTTGCGACGTCACCCGCGCGGCGCATGCGCGCACGGGAGTGCGGTCTGCGCAGAGTGCTGCCGTATGAAAAGGGTGTATTATTTGAAAATGTTTGCAACCCATGTATGCAGCCTAAGCAGCTTCGCTGGTAATGCGTCCCCACATGAATGTTGCGGCCCCACCAATTTTTTTTTGTTGTTGTTGGAATGTAAGCAGAAAGCGTTCTCGCTAAACAGTCGTAATACAATAATACTATAGCTTGTAAAGGTTGCCCCAAAATTGAACTTAGAAGTAATTTTGCTAGGAAACACAGTCTTTTAATTAGAGTTTCTAAATTTTTTATTGAATCTTGAAGTATACAGTATAGGGTTAAGTACGCAATAGCATAACGGGGAAATGGCCGCCACCGCTTTGCTGGCCCATGCGCACTCATTTGTTAAAATTTTCCAATACGCTTCTGCGTGAGTGTGGGTCAGTTTCCTCCTTCAGAACGTGGGTTGCTGTGGGCTTGTTGGCACAAAACTTAGACATCAGAAAAAAAAAATAAGAAAGAACAGAACGAATCTCTTCACAGTTTATGAAGTTTAATCACTATTCCGACGATATCTGGTACGAAAATTGCCAACTGTAACTACGAAATCTTTATTATTTTAAAAATATTGCTCAACAATAAGAACGCGTTGTTCTTTCGTGTAGCGCTCAATCTTTAGTAAGCCTGAAGTGTCAGCTGTCACGCTGTGTTCTTTCTTTTCGTTGGCAACACTTTAACGCACAAATGGTAAAAAATTCAAATATTGCGTGGATGTTGGGACATCCTATATATATCGTTCTCCGTCATCATCTAATTCAGATTTTTGTTCACAGTTACGATTGCTTTTAAACTCCATAATTAATGAAAATAACAACATAATCGCCTGCCGTACTATGAATATCAACATTATAGACTTTAATAATCACTCATTCTCTAACGACATCCACTGTTTCCTCAGCTATGGGTTTTGCTCATTAATTAATGCTCCCGCTAGGCGTAACGCAACCGACAAGAATACCTTAATTGATGAATTTTTTTCTTGTATAACAACTGGTCAAATAACCGGAGTACTTGATCTCACGTTTACTGATGACAATACCGTATTTATTTGTCAAGACTCTGTCAGATTAGAACGTTGCACGACGCGCACCAAGTCCTCATTCCATTCTGCAAGATCTACAGATATGACCCATGTAACCAATTGGAATGACGTTTTCAGTGAAGACAATGCTGAAATAGCCTTTGAATCTCTCTCTAAGATGATTACTTATTACGTTAACGAGTAGACATTTGATACTGAGGTAGGTCGCTGGTTTCACACATTCCGAAATCCTTGGATTACTAATGTGCTGATAAGGTACACTGAGAAGAAATATTGACTCCACAAGGAACATCAAACCCCCCCATTTATTGCTGCACTAAAGTCTAGATATAGAACACATTCTAACGTGATTTCTGCTATTCTCAAGCGCGCCAAGCGCGATTACTACGAACGCCAAATCGACAGAAATAGAAATGACACTAAGAATAACTGAAAAATAATTAATGAGTTCCCTAACAATGGCAGGTCTGAACCATCCTTGAGTTCGTGATGGCAACTGTGATGATAACTGAACCATATAGCGAACGCTTTTAGCGACCATTTTAGTACCTGAATTGATATTGAACCTGATCCTCACTTATCAGGCCTTTTACATTGCACTCACTCATTTTATCTGTTTCCAACCCCAGTCAAAGAATTCCATCAAGTCATACTTTTTCAAAGAGCAACTTTACGGGTGCTTAGACAAGATACGCTCCGCAATGGTAAAACTTGTGTCAAGTGAGTTGTCATCAATTCTGTCATGTATAATATTGCTACGGGGTAGTATTCCCAATGAAGAGCCAAGCAGGAAGAAGAAGAAGACGACGATTGGAAGCTAGCGCGGGCTGTTGCCTCTTGGTCAACTGCGGCGTATAGCCTTGTAAATATACTTGTAAATAGCTTTTCGTCGGTGTCTTCCTACGTAACATATTTGGTGGAGGTGGACGTTCCCCGTACCTCGTCACGGAGCTTCGCAGTGGACGGTACGTCGAGCCTACCTTCATGGCTCCCTCGGTGGCACACCTCGAGTTTGGTATCGGACGCACGAAGATGAGCTGACCAGTTGGGATTCGCTTAAGTAAAAGCTTCGAGACTTGTTCGGCAACCCCTACGGTCACCAACTTGCCGCGCAGAAGGCGCTTTCCGGTCGTGTGCAGACGTCAACGGAGCCCTACGTCACGTACATTCAGGACGTCTTGGCTCTATGCCGCAAAGTTGACGCACACATGACTGAGTCCGACAAGGTCTCCCACATCCTCAAAGGCATTGCCGATGACGCCTTCAACTTGCTCGTATTTAACAACGTCGCGACGGTGGATGCAGTTATAAAAGAGTGCCGCCGCCTGGAATTTGCTAAAAGCCGACGTATCGACCAACAGTTTGCCCGTCTGCCCAACACCCCAGCGACATCTTCCTGTGCCGACGCTCCTCGTCCCAACAACACTGGCGATGTTACCAGGATTGTCCGGCGTGAGCTCGAGGCCGCCTATCCGGCTGCGTTCGACTCCAGCCCCTCCAATGCACCTGCAGTCACTGTTTCCCTGATCCAGGCAGTTGTCCGCCAGGAGTTCGCCAACATGGGTATTCACACCATCTGCTCGGCCCATCGCCCTGATCCCCACCCGGCATCTTCGGTTCCACCCCGTCCCGCACCTTCTTACCCACCACGTTTCCGCAACCCCTCTGAATGGCGCACTGTAGACGACAAGCCGATTTGTTTTCACTGCCATCGAATTGGGCACATTTCTCGGCACTGCCGCAGTCGCTGGAGTTCCCTGAACCAGTCTACATATACTGCCTACTCTCGCCCCCCAGATGGCCTTTCTCGTCGCTATGCTGCCCGCTCAGATAATGCCACCACCGATTCTCCTGCGCCGAACCGCCCCTATTCTCGTTCACCTTCGCCCCAACGACGACAATCTCGCTCTCCCCAGCCCCGTCGTTCCTATTCGCCGACTCTCTTCGGACGCCGCTCCCAGCCGGAAAACTAGACGATGCAGCGCCTCGAGGTGACGCTGCATTGCTCCCTACGCCGCCAAATCCTCTCCTGACGTTGCCCACTCATCTGAACCTTCTTTCCGTGCAAGTCGACGGTGTTCCTGTATCAGCTCTCATAGACACTGGGGCGCATTTGTCGGTAATGAGCGCGGATCTTCGTACCCGGCTGAGGAAAATAATCACGCCCGCCACGACGCCTGTTGTCCGTATCGCCGATGGCGGAACAGCCCCCGTAATTGGTATGTGTGCCGCCCGCGTCTCCTTCGCCGATCGCTCCACTACCGTGCTATTCACAGTCATCGCTCACTGTCCCCACGACATCATCCTCGGCCTCGACTTCCTCTCCGCACATTCTGCTCTCATCGATTGCTCCGCCAGTACTCTCCGCCTCGACCTGCCTGTTCTGGATCCCGCTGAACAACACCTTCCTCGCCTCAGTTCCGTCGACTTCGTTCGTTTGCCACCTTCGGCACTGACTTACGTTGACTTCGTGTCATCCCCACCAGTGCCCGACGGTCACTACATCGCGGCTCCTATGCAAGACGTCCTCCTTACACACGGGATCACACTACCTCATACTATTTTATCTATTACGGCGAATTGCGTCTGCCTGCCAGTGGTCAATTTTGCCTTGACGACACAAGTGCTGCCACGCGGGATGTCTCTGGCCCAACTTTGCTCATTCGAGGATCACTCTGTAGCATCGATTTCAGTAGACGACAATTCAACCGATCCTCCTCTACCATCGCAGTCGGCAACTTGTGCCATGGCCAACTTACAGAAAATGATTGCACCCGACATGCCGTCCGAGCACGCTCGTGCGCTCTACCGCGTTCTGATGTCCTACCAAGATATTTTTGACTTTAACGATCGTCCTTTGGCCCAAACAACAGCTGTTAAACATCGCATTAATACCGGAGATGCCCCTCCTATTCATCGCCGCCCGTATCGAGTATCACCGGCTGAGCGTCAAGTGATTCATACCGAAGATCGCAAAATGCTTGCCAAGAACATTATTGAACCGTCATGTAGTCCATGGGCGTCACCGGTTGTGCTGGTAAAAAAGAAGGATGGCTCATGGCGCTTTTGCGTGGATTATCGGCACCTTAACAGGGTTACCAAAAAGGACGTGTATCCCCTACCTCGGATTGATGACGCCCTTGACTGCCTCCACGGCGCTCGCTATGTCTCTTCTATTGACCTTCGCTCCGGCTATTGGCAGATTGCCGTGGACGATCTCGACCGCGAGAAGACTGCCTTTGTGACACCCGACGGTCTTTATCAATTCAAGGTGATGCCGTTCGGCCTATGTAATGCTCCTGCCACTTTTGAACGCATGATGGACTCCCTTCTTCACGGTTTCAAATGGTCCACATGCCTGTGCTACTTGGACGACGTTATAGTATTCTCCCCTACATTCGCTACGCACCTCGAGCGCCTCTCAGCAGTCCTGGACGTTTTTCGGCGAGCCGGTCTGCAACTCAACGCATCGAAGTGCCAATTCGGCCGTCGCCAGATTACTGTCCTTGGACATCTCGTTGACGTGAACGGAGTGCAACCGGACCCAGGCAAGATCCATGCTGTTACGCACTTCCCTGTTCCGACGTGTGTCAAGGATGTGCGCAGCTTCATCGGCCTTTGCTCGTACTTCCGCCGTTTCGTCAAAAATTTCGCGACCATAGCACGACCACTAACCGAGCTTTTGAAAAAAGACGCCCCTTTCCAGTGGGGCGATAACGAGGCCTCTGCATTCTCGCTTCTCATCGATCTTCTCACAACGCCTCCCGTTCTGGCCCATTTCGATCCTTCTGCGCCTACCGAAGTCCGTACTGATGCCAGCGGTCACGGTATTGGCGCAGTACTGGCACAACGCCAGCGTGGCCACGACCGTGTTATCGCTTACGCCAGCAGGCTCCTCTCACCCGCGGAGCGCAACTATTCCATCACTGAGCGTGAGTGTCTGGCCCTAGTTTGGGCGGTTGCGAAGTTCCGCCCATACTTATATGGCCGACCCTTTTCCGTCATCACAGACCATCACGCGCTTTGTTGGTTATGCTCATTGAAAGACCCTTCAGGAAGACTTGGTCGCTGGGCCTTACGCCTCCAAGAATATTCGTTCTCTGTCACCTACAAATCTGGCCGACTACACAAGGACGCTGACTGCCTGTCTCGCTACCCGGTAGACGAGCCTGACGACGCCGACAGTAGTACCGCCGACGGCATTTTCTCTGTGTCTGCCTTCGCTAACATCGCCGATGAGCAGTACCGAGACCCATCGCTGCGAGTACTCATCGAGCGTCTGCGCTCTACACCTACCGACGCATCCGTTCGCCGATATGTCCTCCAGGGCGGCATTCTGTACCGAAGGAGCTTCCTCCCTGATGGCCCTGATCTTCTTCTTGTCGTGCCAAAACATCTACGACAGACTGTGCTCTTTCAGATGCATGACGCACCCACTGCAGGACATCTTGGCGTAACCCGCACGTACGACCGCGTCCGCCGCCGCTTCTATTGGCCTGGTCTTGCTCGCTCCGTCCGACGCTATGTTGCTGCCTGTGATCCCTGCCAGCGTCGGAAAACGCCTCAGGTGCTACCTTCCGGTCATCTCCAGCCGATCCCCATCCCTGTGGAACCGTTTTTTCGTGTTGGATTAGACCTCCTCGGTCCCTTTCCCACGTCATCCTCTGAGAACAAATGGGTAGCCGTCGCAACTGATTACGCCACCCGATACGCTATCACGCGGGCTCTTCCTACCAGTTGCGCCACTGACGTCGCGGACTTTCTCTTGCGTGACATTATCTTAGTGCATGGCGCCCCGCGACAGCTGCTTACTGACCGTGGTCGTAACTTCCTCTCGAAAGTTATCGCCGACATTGTGCATTCCTGCTCTATTCAACACAAGCTGACTACCTCATACAATCCTCAAACCAATGGCCTGACAGAGCGTTTAAACCGTACTCTTACCGACATGCTGTCCAAGTACGTTTCGAAGGACCACCACGACTGGGACGTTGCCCTTCCTTACGTCACCTTTGCTTACAATTCTTCCCGGACACCGCCGGATTTTCTCCATTTTATCTACTCTAGGGTCGCGAACCGACCTTGCCCCTTGACACGGTACTTCCTCCTGCTGCGACCTCAACAAGCGAGTATGCGCGCGACGCCATCGCCCTCGCCGATCATGCACGCCAGCTTGCCCGTGCTCGACTGACGGACTCGCAAACCACGCAGCAGCGTCGTACAACGCCCGCCACCGTGACGTACAGTTTTCGCCTGGTGCACTCGTGCTCCTGTGGTCGCCCTGTCGTCACGTTGGACTTTCCGAAAAGCTCCTTTCGCGATACACAGGGCCCTACCGCGTGCTGCGCCAGGTGACGCCTGTGACTTATGAAATTGCTCCTCTGAGCTCAACCTCGTCATCTACTCTGGCGTCTAGTGATGTCGTGCACGTCAGTCGGCTCAAGAGCTACCACACTGCTTCAGAGTCCAGCCTTTAGTCGCTCCGGGACGGCGCTTTTGCCGCCGGGGGTAGTGCTACGGGGTAGTATTCCCAATGAAGAGCCAAGCAGGAAGAAGACGACGACGATTGGAAGCTAGCGCGGGCTGTTGCCTCTTGATCAACTGCGGCGTATAGCCTTGTAAATATACTTGTAAATAGCTTTTCGTCGGTGTCTTCCTACGTAACAATATATAAAATGTTCAGGCCCGGTATTTTTTCAGGCTGCCTTAAGGTTGGAGCAAATAGTTCCAGCTCACAAAAAATCTTACAGGTGTTCTATTAAGAAGTACCGTCCGATCTGCATACTATTGTTCTTTGTTTATGAAGGTAATCGAAAAACTGTTCTACAACCGCTTAACAAAGTGCCTCTCTAAATTTAATCTGCTCTCTCCTTATCAATTACGTTTTCACCAAGGCCTCTCTGCTGAACTTGCTCTTCTTTCTTTTGCCATCAAACAAACAATAGCCAGCGGTACGTCGCTCGGAGCCGTATTCGTTGAACTTACTGAAGCATTTGAAACCATTGATAATATTATTACGATATGATTGAGCGATGCTCAAGAGACGAGCCGCCGCGACAACGACGAAGAAGTTGGTCGGTGCCCTTGGCACGAGCGAGTGTCAGCCTGGCTGCCTGGCTCCAGTGTAAATAGCGTGTAAATAGCATCTCTCGTCTGTGTCTTTCCACGCGTAACATTTCTGGTGGAGGTCAGCGATCCCCGTCCTCACCACGGAACTCCGAAGTGGTCGGCACACCGAGCTTGTCACCATGCCTCCCGGTGATGAGCCCGCCTCCGCTACGGCTTCGGCTTGTCCGACTGCTCCAGTCGTCACGGTTGCCCCACATCGTGACCCAGGTGTGTTCTCTGGCCTGGAGGGACAGGATGTCGACGACTGGATCAAGCTCTATGAACATGCCAGCGCTAATAACAGGTGGGACCCAACGATTATGCTCGCCAATGTCTTTTATCTCGGCGGCACCCCACGCGCGTGGCACCAAACACATGATGACGAAATAACCAGTTGGGACAGTTTCAAAGAAAAACTACGGGAACTGTTTGGCGACCCCATTGGGCGCAAGGCTGCCGCGAGAAAGGCTCTTGCGTCTCGTGTTCAGTCACCTACAGAGCCATACGTTTCCTACGTCCCCGACGTCTTGGCTCTATCCCGCAAAGCTGACGATCATATGTCCGAAGCAGATAAAGTCGCACATGTGCTAAAAGGCATCGCCGACGACGCTTTCAATCTGCTTGTTTTCGGCAACGGGTCGACTATCGACGCCATTATAAAAGAATGCCGTCGCCTTGAGCAGGCAAAAAGCCGCCGTATCTGACACCACATCACGCGGCTACCCAACACTGCTGCTACGTCGACATGTGAGGGTCGACCACGTCAGACCACCTGTGACGACGTCACCCGTATTGTTCGCCGCGAACTCGAGGCCGCCTATTCGCCAGCCTTCTCCACGACGCCTCCCGATCCGCCAGCAACCACCATTGCGATGATTCAGGCTGTCGTCAGACAGGAATTTGAAAACATGGGTCTGAACACCGTGTGTTCCACGTCTCGACCCAGCGATCCCCAGTTATCTAGCGGCCGTCCTCGTCCCCGGCAGTCCTTTTCTGCCACATCTCGCCGCAACCCGTCCGAATGGCGTACACCTGATGACAGGCCGATCTGCTTCCACTGCTGTCGCATCGGCCACGTCGCCCGTCACTGCCGCAACCGATGGCCACCACCTCCTCGGACTTACGCCCCCACTTATTCCCGCACCTTTGGACCTTCTGTACCCTATGCCACCTGCCGTGAACCTACTACCGCTGATGTCCCTGCTCCGCACCTTCGCTACAGCCGCTCGCCCTCACCTCGACGCTATCAGTCTCGTTCGCCCCAACCCCGTCGCTCCTCTTCGCCGCCTATCGCCTCCCGGATCCAGCCGGAAAACTAGGCACTGCAGCTTCTGGAGGTGAAGCTGCGTTGTCGACCCTGCCCTCAAATCCTCTGCTCACGCTACCTACTAACCGAAACCTTCTTGACGTTGACGTTGACGGCTATCCTGCCACGGCACTCATCGATACAGGAGCACATCTTTCTGTTATGAGTGCTGCCTTCCGACGACGACTGAACAAGCTCCTCACCCCAGCGTCGGCACGCGTCGTCCGCGTTGCGGATGGCGGTACTGTGCCTATCATCGGCATGTGTACGGCACGTGTCAGCATCGCCACCCGCCACACTCCTGTCCTCTTCACCGTAATTGCTCATTGCCCCCACGACCTTATTCTCGGCCTCGATTTTCTCTCCGCCCATTCTGCCTTTATTGACTGCTCTTCCAGTACCCTTCGCCTCGAGTTGCCGATGCTCGCAGAACCTTCTGACGCGCCCCACTGCCGCTTACGCTCCACCGGCTTTCTTCGCCTGCCGAAGTCCATAGCCTACATTGAACTGTTGTCTTTCCCACCAGTTCCAGATGGCGAGTACCTCGTCACTCCTCTGCCCGACATCCCAATACAGTATGACGTCACCGTGCCTCACAGTATAGTTACTATTACTGCGAACCACACTCGCATGCCTGGCAGCAACTTTGGATTGGCAAATCCAAAGTTGACAGCCAGCCTCGGGCGTCGATCCCAACATAAAGAAAATGGTTGCGACGGACCTGTCCTCTACGCACGCTGAAGACGTTTGCGAAGTATTATCGTCCTACCGCCGTATTTTCGACTTTGACGATCGCCCTTTAGGCCAGACGCTCGCGGTCAAGCATCGCATTCTTACTGGCGATGCTGTGCCTATTCACCGACGACCGTACCGAGTTTCTTTTCTTTCTTTTCTTTATTTGTTTCCATTGCTAAAATACAATGACGAGGGCTAAGATAAAAGCTGCAATGAGGCAGCTTGAGGTGCCCTTAGCCCCCGTGTTACAGTTTCTGTGTCGGAACGCCGAGTAATTCAAGATGAAGTGAACAAAATGCTCGATAAAAAAATCATTGAGCCTTCTTCGAGTCCCTGGGCGTCACCTGTGGTGTTGGTTAAGAAGAACGACGGCACGTGGCGCTTCTGTGTAGATTACCGTCACCTGAACAGAATTACAAAAAAGGACGTCTACCCGCTCCCACGTATAGACAACGCCCTTGACTGCCTGCACGGTTCCAGATATTTCTCGTCTATTGATCTTCGTTCGGGATATTGGCAGATTGCTGTTGACGATATGGACAAACAAAAAACCGCGTTCATCACACCTGATGGCCTATACCAATTTAAAGTAATGCCGTTTGGATTATGCAACGCCCCTGCCACCTTTGAGCGTATGATGGACTCCTTTCTCCAAGGTTTCAAATGGTCCACATGCCTCTGCTACCTCAACGACGTCATCGTCTTCTCGCCAACGTTCGACACTCACCTTGAGCGTCTCACAACTATACTTGATGTATTTCGAAAGGCGAAGCTGCAACTTAACTCATCCAAATGTCGTTTTGGCCACCGACAAATTACTCTTCTGGGCCATCTCGTTGACGCTTTCGGAGTACAGCCTGATCCCGACGAAACTTGCGCTGTCCGAGAGTTTCCGGTTCCGAAGACAGCCGCAGACGTTCGAAGTTTTGTAGGGCTTTGCTCGTACTTTCGTCGTTTTGTTCCAGATTTTGCGACAATTGCTAGTCCCCTAACTAATCTTTTGAAGAAAGGCGTACAATTCTCGTGGGGTACTGCAGAAGCCGCCGCCTTCTCTCGTCTCGTCACTCTTCTAACCTCACCACCAATTCTCGCCCACTTCGACCCTGATGCCCCTACAGAATTACGTACAGATGCCAGCGGTCATGGCGTAGGTGCCGTCTTAGCCCAGTGTCAGCGTGGCAAGGATCGCGTTATCGCTTATGCGAGCCGCCTCCTAGCACCATCGGAGCGCAACTATTCCATTACGGAACGCGAATGCCTCGCTGTTGTCTGGGCGGTTGCAAAGTTCCGTCCTTACCTTTACGGTCGCCCTTTTTCCGTAGTCACTGACCATCATGCTCTTTGCTGGCTCTCATCGCTGAAAGATCCTACAGGCCGGCTTGGTCGATGGGCTTTGAGGCTGCAGGAATTTTCATATTCCGTGGTGTACAAGTCTGGCCGCCTGCACCAAGACGCTGACAGTTTGTCGCGTTACCCTGTTGACGACTCTGACTCCTCCAATATTGCCAGTGCTTCTTGCGTATTCTCTGTATCCCAGCTGGTTCATTTCGCCGACGAGCAACGCCGTGACGCCTACATCAGAGCACTCATCGACCGTTTTGAACACTCTCCGGCCGATGCTACTCTACGCCTCTTCGTCCTCCGCGACGGTACTCTGTACCGTCGTAACCTCCACCCAGACGGCTCTGAGTCTCTGCTTGTAGTACCTAAACACCTCCGCTCCACCGTTCTAGAAGAGCTTCACAACGCACCAACGGCCGGACACCTCGGCGTATCTCGAACCTATGACCGTGTACGTCGCCGTTTTTTCTGGCCGGGCCTTGCCCGTTCCGTACGACGTTACGTTGCCGCTTGTGAACTTTGCCAACGACGCAAGAAGCCTTCCCAGCTCCCCGCAGGTTACCTGCAGCCGCTCGACATCCCTGCCGAGCCCTTCCATCGTGTCGGCTTGGACCTTCTCGGCCCATTTCCGGAATCTACATCAGGAAACAAGTGGGTTGCAGTCGCGGTGGACTACGCGACCCGCTACGCCGTAACCCGTGCTCTTCCGACCAGTTGTGCAACTGATGTTGCGGACTTCCTGCTACATGATATCATATTGATGCATGGTGCTCCGCGTCAATTGCTTACAGACCGCGGCCGCACCTTTTTGGCCAAAGTCATTGACGACATCATGCGTGCCTGCTCAATACAGCATAAATTTACCACCTCCTACCACCCCCAAACGAACGGCCCCACTGAGCGCTTGAATCGCACCCTTACAGACATGCTATCCAAATACGTTTCAGACGACCACCATGACTGGGGCCTGGCTCTACCTTACATTACCTTTGCATATAACTCTTCCAGTCTCGAAACTGCTGGTTTTTCCCCGTTTTACCACTTGTATGGCCGCGAACCGACGCTACCACTGGACGCTGTGCTTCCGTCCGCCACAGCTTTAAATAGCGATTATGCACGTGATGCAATCGCCCATGCTGACCATGCTCGCCAACTTGCGCGCGCTCGTCTACAAGTGTCTCAAGACAAGCAGAAACAACGCTACGACCTCCGTCACCGTGATGTCCATTTTGTGCCCGGCGCCCTCGTATTGCTTTGGTCACCATCGCGTAAAGTCGGCCTTTTTGAAAAACTGCTTTCCTGTTACACAGGCCCATATCGCGTGATACGCAAAGTGACCGATGTCACCTATGAAATCGTTCTAGCCACGCCCACGACGTCCTCCGCTGTGACAACCAGTGACATTGTCCACGTTGCCCGACTCAAGCCCTACAACTCTCCATGCACCTTGGATATTTAACAGCACCGTGACGGTGCTTTTGCCGCCGGGGGGGGAGGGTAATATTACGATATGATTGAGCGATACTCAGTAGACGAGCCGCCGCGAGAACGACGAAGAAGTTGGTCGGTGCCCTTGGCACGAGCGAGTGTCAGCCTGGCTGCCTGGCTCCAGTGTAAATAGCGTGTAAATAGCATCTCTCGTCTGTGTCTGTCCACACGTAACAATATAATTCCGTTGCACAAATTTAAATAATTTGGTGTACCTGACTCACCTTTACATTTCATTAGCAACTATATTAGTAATCGATCACAAATTGTTGAAATTCAGAATAATCGTTCTTGAACAAATATAATTAATGAAGCAGTACTTCGGAGGGTGTGTTCTAGGAATTCTATGCTTCATTTTATTCATTATTGATCTACGTATATTACTTTGTCATTCTAGTTGTATTTTATATGCTGACAGTACTACCATTTGTGCTGTCGATAAATTCCAATATTGTACTCAAGAAAAACTTAAAAGCGAACTTCGCAATGGCAAGTCCTGTTGTAAAGCAAACTTGTTGCATATTAATCCTTCTAAAACTACATCTATCGCATTCCATTCTCTCAAGTTACGCATAAGCCCTAGCTTAGCAGTATCGCTTAACAAACACACTCTACATCTGTCTTACAGTACCCAATTTCGTCGTGTAACCCTTGATAAGTACATGAAATTTGATGTTGATGTCACATGGCTGCTTCAAAAAGTTTCTTTTGTAATTCATGATTTCATACTTTCTACCGATCCCAGTATAGTGTAGGATGTAGAAGTGATAGGTAGGGTAAAGTGCAGTAATCATAGGTTAGTGAGGGCTAGGATTCATCTCAACTTGAACAGAGACAGAGCAGAATTGGTCAAGAAAAAACAGGTCAACTTAGAGGCAGTAAGGGTAAAAGCCGAGAAATTTAGGCTGGTACTTGCAAACAAATATGCAGCCTGAGAACAGAGAGGTGATGATGATGACATAGAGGTAATGAATGAAACTGTAACGAGGCTGGCTTCAGAGGCAGCAAACGAAATAGGAGGCAAGGCACCAAGGCAACCAGTAGGCAAGCTCTCCTAAGCAACAAAGTACCTAGTAAAGAAACGACAAAGAATGACAGTGTCCAACTGAAGAGATAAGATATAATTCGCGGAAACGTAAAAATTGATCAACAAAGCGAAAATAAATATTATTAGAAGTTATAACGTGAGAAAGACTGAAGAAGCCGTAAAAGATGGACGCAGCCTGAAATCACTGAGAAGGAAACTTGGCATAGGATAAACCAACATGTAAGGACTGAAATATCAGCAGGGTAATATCATCAGCAATCTCCAAGGTATAATAAACGCAGCGAAAGTATTCTATACTGACCTGTGGTGTACCCAGAGGAATCAGAAATACTCTATTCGAAACAATAATGAACAGTATACAGAAACTCCTCCTATAACTCGAGATGAGGTCAGAAGGGCCTTGCTAGGCATGAAACGGTAAGAAGCGGCAGGAGAGGATGTAATAACAGTCGATTTAATCAAAGATGGAGGACACATAATGCTAGTAAAACTGGCGGCTCTCTATACGAAGTGTCTATCGACTTCAGGGGTCCCAGAAAACTGGAAGAATGCAAACATTATACTAATACAAAAAGGGAGACGTTAAAGAACGGAAAAATTATAGGCCCATTAGCTTACTCCCAGTATTAGACAAAATATTCACCAAGACAATCTCCAATTGAATAAGGTAAACACTGGACTTTAGTCAACCAAAGGAACAGGCTGGCTTCAGGAAAGGATATTTTACAATGGATCACATCCATGTCATTAATCGGGTTATCGAGAAATCGGCAGAGTACAATAAGCCTCTGTATACGGCTTCCAGAGATTACGAAAAAGCTTTTGATTCAGTAGAGATACCAGCAGTCATAGAGGCATTGCGTAGTCAAAGAGTACAGACCACTTACGTAAGTACCCTGGAAAATATCTACAGAGATCCCACAGCCACCTTAATTCTACAAAAGAAAGTAGGAAGATACCTGTAAAGAAAGGGGTCAGACAAGGAGACACAATCTCTCCAATGCTATTCACTGCGTGCTTCGAATAAGTATTGAAGCTATTAAACTGAGAACGTTTAGGATAAGGATCGACGGCGAATACCTCAGCAACCTTCGGTTTGCCGATGGCATTGTTCTATTCAGCAACACTGCGGACGAGTTACAACAAATGATTGAGGACCTTAAAGGGACCCTGAAACGATTTTGGCGATTTTCTACAAACGTAATGAGTCGTTAGAGTAGGTCCTTCTGATCATTAATTGACACATCTAAGTGCTCTGCGTAAAGCGTGTAATTTATTATAAGGTTTTAAAAATGCACATCGCTGTCGATCGCAGCGCACTGCTCGGCGGAATTTTAAGCCGCCCCTACCCATATGATGCAAATAACCCATATGACGTCGCATGGGCGAGCTATCTGATTGGCTGACCAGGGCGCGTGGTCGATAATTTTTCCAACTTTATGGTGAACAAATGATGCTCGTAATAGTTGGAATGTTAGTTACTTTGTTTTTGTAAAAAAATGGCTGTGGCTTAGGTAAGGTTAAGCTCAGGATGCGAAGCATACTAGCCTTTATTTTAGTTGTTGAACCACTGTTTAGCTTGGTGAACTGCTGTTGCTTGGCTATATTTGGTTCGGCTAGACGAAGAAACAACTCGTGCGTTACTCTGCTTCGCCTTGGACGCCCCGCATTGGACGCGGTGAGCGTCGAGCAACGCAGCGTTCGGCGCGGCAACGAAATGTGTGCCTGAGCAAGCGACGCACGCCTGAGCCTTAGAAACAGCTCGTTTCTAAGGCAACACCGCATTCACTAGAGGCGCTTTTGTACCGCTTTGAAGCATCGTACTCGTGGCTCAGTGGTAGCGTCTCCGTCTCGCACTCCGGAGACCCTGGTTCGATTCCCACCCAGCCCATCTTGCAAGAGTTGAGCCAAAGCCACTTCTCCTCTGTCGTGACGTCACGGTGTCACGTGGTTTCAAGGCGACACCGCCGCGCCTGAGGAGCTGGGTTGAGCTCTCGTAATATGCTTCGCATAAAAGAAAATAGCTTAAAGAGAATACACAAGAATAGTTTTTTAGTACACTTGAGCACTTCCGGCACACAGCAAGTGTCGTCTGCTTGTGTTACAACGTGCGCAGTCTTTGACGAGAGCTCCGCCGTCAGTGTCGATCAGTCGTTTCGTGAGCACGATGAATCACCCTTGTTGCGTTGTGGGCTGCAGACGTAGCGACTGGAAAGATGTGAAGTTGCGAAATCGTGTCTCTCTGCAAGGCAGCATACGAGCGAACTGGCTGCTGCGCATCGGACTGCGGCTATCCGATAGGCGCCAGGATTTGCGCGTTTGTGGCCGTCACTTTACAGCGGAAGATTACTAACGCAATAGCGTTTCGCAAGTCCGGTATTAGGGCAAACACAAGCGCAAGGGGACAGGGTCTGGCCGCTTGACTGCGCCGGGATGAGCCATGAGATGAGCAGAAAGGTAAATGTGAATGGTCTGCACAGTGCAGCCACCTGGTGGCACAGAGCTCAACCATACACAGTAGCAGCAACGAAGTGCATTCTTCTTTGCTGCTGGTGTGTATTTTTCGCAGGAGTGTAATCATCAACACGTTGTTCTTATAAATGTTTAAAATGTTTTACACTTGGTTAGAGCAATATTAGCGCTTCGTTTGACTGGTTAAGCGCTGCGCCAACAAGTGTCTGGACAGTGCAGACCGATCAGGCTGCTCACGTACGTCTACTCTGAAGTTCCTTCATCAGCTTGAGTTTATGCCTCCAGTCATTTGCCGAAATGACCAGCTTGCCTGTGGTTACCGGAATACCGGCCACCTTCGGCGCTACGACAGAATGCTCGCAACGCACGCTGCTTCGATGGCTCTCGGTCGACGGCCAAGCGGCCAGCGGAGAGGTCTCGCGAGGGAGGAGGCGTGCTCCAACAACCGGAAGTGGACGATGTGACGTCGCATCGTGACGCAGGACCAGTGAAGGCGGAGCTTAGCGCCGCTCGCTCGGCGAGCTAGTTGAGGAGGAAAGGCATGGCTAGGGAGGAGGGTAACTTCTAATCGCTTGTAACTCCATTAATACGTAACGCTTCACTTAAATTGTGGTGCGAATGTTCTACTTAAGCTGTACCCTATGCGCCTACAAAATTTGTCCGAACCGTTTCAGGGGCCCTTTAATAGGGTGGATGTAAGAGTGGGGTTGAAGGTTAATATGCAGAAAACAAAGATAATTATCAATAGCCGGGCAAATGAACAAAAGTTCAGGATTGCCAGTCAGCCTCTAGAATCTGTGAGGGCGTACGTTTACCTAAATCAATTAATCACAGGGAACCCTGATCATGAGAAGGAAATTCACAGAAGAATATAAATGGGTTTGATCTCATACGGCAGACTTCGTGAGCCCCTGACTGCGAGCTCACTGTTATCATTGAAAAGGAAACTATACAATCAGTGCATTTTACCGGTGCTGACATATGGGGCAGATACTTGGAGACTGACAAAGAAGCTTGAAAGCAAGTTAAGGACCGCGCAAAGAGTGATGGAACGAAGAATGCTAGGCATAACTTTAGGAGACAGAAAGAGAGCGGTTTGGATCAGAGAGCAAACGAGCATAGACGATATTCTAATAGACATTAAAAGAAAAAAATGGCGCTTGGCAGGTCATGTAATGCGCAGTTTCGATAACTGTTGGACCATTAGGGTGACAGAATGGGTACCAAGAGAATGGGAGCGCAGTAGAGGACGGCAGCAGTTTAAATGGTGCGACGAAATTAGGAAATTTGCGGGTGCTAGTTGGAATTGGTCGGCGCTGTACAGGGGTAATTGGAGATCGCAGGGAGAGGCCTTCGTCCTGCAGTGGACATAATTAGGCTGGTGATGATGATGACGTAAATATTAAAACACACTTCTACTTCCAGCCGCACTTTATCAATATATTACACCAGCGTTCCTCATTCTTACTGCGTGTTATCCTGGGGCAACACATGTAGCACAAACCTCAAACCCCTTCTACACTTACAAAATCAGGCGTAAGACTTCAAAGGTTTAGCCTATTTATGTGTCGTTCTCCTCCCATATATAAAACTTTAAATATCCTTCTTATGAATTGTTTTGTCCTAAGCTATCAATCTTCCTTGTTCGTCTTCTACACAAAGAGGTAACTGTTGAAGCTTGTTCAAAATCTTATCAATACTAACAAAACCAGATTTGCACAGCGACAGAACCTACTATCCGAAAAGCTGTAGCTAATTATGTGAAGAAAACCGCCTTTTTTGCGGGGATATCAAACCATAATAGCATTTCATGTGAAATGAAATTACCTTGTTCACTGCACTCGTTTTCTCTTTTACTAAAAAATATTGTTATAAAATATATCTTGTTAATTGTTACCGTGGATAGTATTGTTCTTCTAGTTATAGTTATTGGTTTCATTTTTTCTTTCTCTTTATCTTTTCGTCTTCTTTTAGCGCTGGTATTTTGCTAATTTTGTTTCTGGATGGTCCGATGCTTCATTATATAAGATGATGCTTAAATTGTGGATGGTATCTGTAAACAAATGACTGCTGCATAATGAAATGGAACATTTGTATATTTTATTAGTGTGTCCCCCCGACTATGTTGAACTTCGGGACACCCTATCGTGCTACTTATTTTGTACCTGTCAAAATGTACCGCGTTACTGTAATAAATCCGTAATAATACATCTCAGCCACTCGCAGAGTAGCAGATGATGCTGATTTATTGGCACACCCTTTGAAACAGTGATCTAGCCGGCTTCAGTTAATCCTGTACGTGTAAGTGCTTTTCGTTCTAGCAATTTTGCATATGTCTCCTCAACTTTTGTTCTCTTACTCAAGTTTCTCCACTGTACCGCTGCCTACGCCTGTAACAAACCCGGTTGTATCTTCCCTGCTTTTTTCCACCAATAAATGTCTCTTGCTTATCTCCACTGCTGAACGGCTGATGCTTCGGTTATGTTTAAATACAAGCGCTTCTGGAAGGTGTACGTTATCTACGGGTCTCAAGGGGTGAATGCATTCGCATTCCACTAGGATGTGCCGTGTGGTCTTCGGATTTTTGCTGCAGCAGACGCATGCCTCATCGTGTTGCAAATCTAAGGACAAAAGCATGCTCCGGCATGTTTTTGTCCTTAGAATGTTAAGCCGTCCAGCAAAGAACAAGTAGCGCGGAAGCAACAAGAAGAGTGCTGTTTACTCGTGATCGCCTATATATAGCTTTCAGATGATTACATGATAACAGCAATCTCATACAGAGATGGTGCTAGAGGAAGGGCACAGAGAGCATGCGCCACTGACACGACACGTCTACCCCGGGGCCACAGTTGAAAATTTGCTTACAAGATACGAGACAAAATCCCGGTTATAATGAAGACGGTTGGGTTGTCTTTCTCGAGTGGATCGCCTAGGCGCCGATTGCGTGGGCTGTGTTGTAGACTGTGATGCTCCCATTGTTGCCTGGGAAATGGCCCGTCTTCCTCAATGTCACTCGGGAATGACTGACGTGTGAATAGAAGTTGTCCCCCGTGGCGTCGAAACATCTCGTTGTCCTCTGTATGGACGCGATTCAACCTGGTGCTACTAGCTCCAAGAGTCGCGCCTTGCGATCCCACACTTTCCCGCCTAATCTCACACCGGCGTCTTTCTTCAGTTCTGGCGGAGTTCCCTTTAGAGGACCTTTGGCGACGTGGTTTGCGACGAGTGCAGCCTGGCATTGAGTCTGGAAGCCGAGTGCGAAGCTTCCTGCCTTGGTCCTGGGGACCGGCTGTCGTCCAGTGAAGTTGACCGATAGCTGAGCAGAAGTCCTTCATCTCACCCTTCTTCATGATCCTTTTGCCGATTTGGACTCCTTTCTCGGCGAGACTATTGGACTGTGGGGATCTTGCAGTATACTCGACAGCACATGCTTCAAGTCATCTGGAAGCGGACAAAGCAGACTCATGGGATGAAAACTGGAGACCAATTCTATGTGTAGACTTTCAATGTAATTCTATATCTGACAAAAATCAACGTATGTTTAGCTGTAGCTGTACATGTCGTTGTGTCCGTAAGCTTTTCAACTTCAAGGAAGTGTGAAAACGCATCACACACCCATAAGTAGGAGCTCCTGCAGTTCATAAATATGTCAACACTGACTTTGTACCAGGCATGGTGTAGGGTTGGCCAGAACACCTGTGGTTCGTTTTGTTGCTTGTGTGCATATTTTTGACAAACAGCACCGCTCTCAAGCATATTTTTCATGTCCCCGTTCAGTCCTGGCCAAAATACCAAATGACGAGCTCTTGCTTTGCACTTACTTATGCCTAAGTGACCTTCGTGAATGCGACTGAGAATCTGCGCTCTCATGGTATTAGGAATCAGGACTTTTGTTTCCTTCATCGTTATCCCTTGAACTTCTGCTAACTCGGGACAGAATGCTTTCGTCCAGCCTTTGATTTCCTCTGCGTTTGTTAAGCAGCCCAAAACACTTTGCAAGCCTGGGTCCGTGGCGGTTGCTTCTGTAAGTCGATCAAACATTTTCTTGCGGGCCAGCTCTCAAGTGACGCCCATTGCATAAATGCCGACATCACCCGTGAGGTCACCCGCGCCGTTTGGCCCAATCGGTGACGATCTAGACAGCACGTCGGCCAAGAGCAGTTATTTGCCTAGGACAAAGTGCAAGCAATAGCAAGCAATAGTCTGCAATAGCCAACAATAGCAAGCAATAGCCAATAGTGGTCTGTAGTCAGTTACGATGACGAATTTGCGGCCGTAAACAAAGTGCGAAAATTTCTCGCACCCGAAAGTAATGGCCATTGTCTCTTTGTACATATCGTTGCCCTGCCTCTGTCATTGTGCGTGATGCGTAGGCTACCGGCTGCGAACTGTCGCCGTAACGCTGAAGGAGGGTTGGACCAGTCGCTTTCGTCACTCGTTTATGCGCCTCACGTCGATGCCCACGTGCAGTTTGCCACCCTTTGCCACTGTCGGCTCGCTGACTGTTGCCACGACGCCTCCACATTGCATACGGCCCAGCTCTTCTCGGAGCAACGCCAGAGTCGCACCAGCTAGACCACCGGTGTTGCATAATCCCGCAGGACCATGGCATGCTAGGCAGCCAATGCCCTGAAACAACTCGGGGCTTCACGACTTGATCAGTGCTGTTAGTGTTCATAACGTTCACGGGACTTCCTTGGCCTGGTTGCCTTTCTTAACGATGAAAAAGCATAAGTAACCGTTCCGGTCATTCGAAACGACTTGTAGCGCAGTAATGCCAATGCCCTTGGTGCCGCTGTACGAGCGCGGAACTTGCCCTCAAACCTGACTTCGCTTTGAACCTCTGAAAAACTGAGTAAGGCAACAAATTCGCTTATGAACCCGCGTCTACCACCTTCAGGGACACGAGCTCGAAAGCCACTCTCGCATTGATGACGCATTCTACATGTTTGCCAACGTCGAGCATATCAAAGCTAGCTGGCTCGTAGTATACTTCGCTTGCTTCAAGCAACTTCTTGCAACAAGACGAAAAAGGGTTAGTTCCACGGCAAACGCATTTTGCCGAACGCTGGGCATTAACGACGTTCGTGCAAGCGCGGTTGCACTTAAAACTTTTGAATTACTTGCGTGTTTTGATCTGCGCCACTTTCTTCTCTGGTTTCGAAGGAAGTGGCACTTTCTGCGACAATTATTTTTATTACGCTTGGCAGAATTTATTTATGCGAATTTCGTGATGCTCTTTTAGCTTTTCAGTGAATAAATTCCAATAAAGAATTATCCATTGGCACGGTACGTATGTCATAGTAAATTTTGATGTTTCGGTACAAATCAAAGTGCAATTTTGTAGAACATTGCCCTCTTACCCCCTTAGCTTTTTTTTTTCGCAATTGTCTCGTCTAGACAGACTTTCACACTTTTTTGTAAGGAAAGAAAAAAAAATATTCGCCTGCGTTGCGATAAAACATTAACGCTTCCATATAAACGAAAAAAAGTTACTTGCAGTCAAAAGACTAAGCAAAGCTTTGCCTAATACGTACCGAATCTAGCGTTGCCTTGGTCTGTAGTTGCAATCGAAGGGGGCGTGGAGAAAACAGCATAAATATTTTGGCTGGCTATGGCACACGTCAGAGACGAGGGAAGTAACCATAGAATGCTATTTTTCTAACAAGGGCACCCGGTACGCAACCGCGTACATATACGCCACTGTGGCGCAGGCGGTGTTGACATTTATTCGCAAAATTTGGTGTGGCTATTCCTGAAGAAATAGAAAGCCTTTTAAAAAATTAAAACCCGGGACATACTGGCACTCGACGTGCACAACACACTAGACGAACTTATTGAGACTCAGAGAGTAGCGCTGTATGAAAGGATTACACAGAGTTTGGCGGGGACACACATCTTAGACGACATCCATGTAATCTACGAAGCACATCACGGACTGACATTCCAAGGAAAATAAGGGAACATCTCTCAATGCCCCCAATCACCAGAAATATGCACCCGGAGTCTTACCAAGATAGAAGACTCGCAATAGCGAGAGATCTCCACAAAACGCGGCGGAGTACGCAAATAGACAGAGTATGTCAACAGTTGGTACGAATCTCGAGGGTGACTCTAGAGTTAGTGGCACTTTAGAAGCAGGAAAGGGGGGGGGGGTGGCGGAGGAGGCTGCCTTAGCACTGGCAATGGCCTCCACGGAGGCTAACATCGTAGTCAGCGACTCCAAGACAGCCGTCAAGAACTATGCGAAAGGAAGAATCTCGCCCGAAAGGGCTGAGAAGTTTAACAAACCTCGTGAAGATCGAGGCGTTCAAATTATATGGGCACCCGCACACTCATCCCTTCCCGGGAACGAAATAGCGCACAACCTGGCTCGAGAAATGGCGGGCCGAGCAGCTGACATGCAAATACTGGGAACGGAGAGAGACCGGGTGGACAGCTTTAAGAAGATCACCAAACACTTTAAATTGCGAAGGGCACACTCCTCGCTAAGTGAACGACAAGTGACGGCATGGTGCCTTTTAGAAACATGTCCGAACCGGTGGCCTGCCACCGCTAGCACCCGGACCTTTACATGGATAGATGTAGATTCTGTCAAGAAAGGGCGGACCTACACCATACGGTTTGGACTTGTCCTTAGACACTCACGCAGAATAACATACGCAAGACCAGAGAGCAGTGGGAGACCACGTTGCTCAGCTGTGCACCGGAAGACCAACTTCAGGCAACCTGGCAGGCCGAAGATGCCGCCAGGGCCCAAGGGAACGAGGCCGTCAGCTAGGTAGAGAGGCCTAAGTCTGAAATTTGCTGCCCTAAAATAAAGTTTGTGCCTCCTCCTAGGGTATTACTGTGCCAGAGCCATGATCTAGTAATGGGAACGGCGTTGTAGGGGCTCCGAAATAATTTTGACCTCCTGGCGACCTTTAACGGGCACCGAAGCAAAGCTTGTTCCAAGGATTCCTTACTTCAGTCAGATCAGTGCATAGCAGCGGGAGAGTCAAAGGAAAAGTCAGCAGCGATGGCTGTACATACACACTGTTCGGCAAGCATTTTCGCTTTGCTGTGGAGTGCGATAAGTTCGCGGATGGAGTTTGCTGGGTCGATAGATATATGACTCGATGTTTTTAATTTACCCCTGTATACTTTCAAGCCGCGGCAGTACCAGATACGGTAAACTAGCAATCTCTCGCGACAAACTTCTCGAAAAAGACAGAAACGCATTAATTAGCATCACTGGTTACCTTCGACAGGCACCTACGCGGTTTGCTCCTCATATGCCACCGATGAAGCCAATGAACCGTGTTTCATAAGCAGGCAATGCTTCGACTGCTGCAAGCAGAATGTTCCGCGATGCCCAAGCGGAACCTGCAGCGGTGATGTAGAGGTAGAACACCCGCCTCGCGTGCAAGAGGTCCGTGGTTCGATTCTCGGTGCCCGCAATTTTCCACCAGATAAAAAAAAAGAAATCCGCGTGTTGATAAAATTGCATAAACAGGCCTCGAGTGTGGCCTGATCCCGGTGACCAGAACAGGTAACGCACTCCCTCACCAGAGCAAGATTGGCTACCCTGGTGCAGTACTTGGCCACAACCTCCTATATGAACACAACAATCAAACCCCGGCCCTCAGTCCCCAGCAGCTGCGAAGCAACTGACCACGGCGGTGGTCAGACCTGCGACGCAGCAGAGGGTGCTAAGAATCACTGGCTCCGGACAGGGCGCCATTGGAATATGAACCTGGCAACGTTTAACGCTAGAACGTTATCTAGTGAGGCGAGTCTAGCAGTGCTATTGGAGGAATTAGAGGGCAGTAAATGGTATATAATAGGGCTCAGTGTAGTTAGGAGGACAAAAGAAGCATATACAGTGCTAAAAAGCGGGCACGTCCTGTGGTACCGGGGCTTAGCGGAGAGAAGAGAACTAGGAGTCGGATTCCTGATTAATAAGAATATAGCTGGTAACATACAGGAATTCTATAGCATTAACGAGAGGGTGGCAGGTCTTGTTGTGAACCTTATTAAGAGGTGCAAAATGAAGGTAGTACAGGTCTACGCCCCTACATCCAGTCATGATGACCAGGAAGTCGAAAGCTTCTATGAAGACGTGGAATCAGCGATAGTTAGAGTGAAAACTAAATACACCATTCTAATGGGCGACTTCAATGCCAAGGTAGGCAAGAAGCAGGCTGGAGACAAGGCAGTGGAGGAATATGGCATAGGCACTAGGAATAGCAGGGGAGAGTGATTAGTAGAGCTTGCGGAACAGAATAATATGGGGATAATGAATACCTTCTTCCGCAAGCGGGAAAGCCGAAAGTGGACATGGAGGAGCTCGAACGGCGAGACTAGAAATGAAATAGACTTCATACTCTGCGCTAACACTGGCATCATACAAGATGTGGACGTGCTCGGCAAGGTGCGCTGCAGTCACCACAGGATGGTAAGAACTCAAATTAGCCTAGACATGAGGAGGGAACGGAAGAAACTGGTACATAAGAAGCCGATCAATGAGTTAGCTGTAAGAGGGAAAATAGAGGAATTCCAGATCAAGCTGTAGAACAGGTATTCCGCTTTAACTCAGGAAGAGGACCTTAGTGTTGAAGCAATGAACGACAATCTTGTGGCATCATTAAGGAGTGTGCAATGGAAGTCGGTGGTAACTCCGTTAGGCAGGGTACTAGTAAACTATCGCAGGAGACGAAAGATCTCATCAAGAAACGCCAGTGTATGAAAGCCTCTAACCCTACAGCTAGAATAGAACTGGCAGAACTTTCGAAGTTAATCAACAAGCGTAAGACAGCTGACATAAGGAAGTATAATATGGATAGAATTGAACATGCCCTCAGGAACGGAGGAAGCCTAAAAACAGTAAAGAAGAAACTAGGAATTGGCAAGAATCAGATGTATGCGTTAAGAGACAAAGCCGGCAATATCATTACTAATATGGATGAGATAGTTCAAGTGGCTGAGGAGTTCTATAGAGATTTATACACTACCAGTGGCACCCACGACGATAATGGAAGAGAAAATAGTCTAGAGGAATCCGAAATCCCACAGGTAACGCCGGAAGAGGTAGAAAGCCTTGGGAGATATGCAAAGGCGGAACACAGCTGGGGAGGATCAGATAACAGCAGATTTGTTGAAGGATGGTGGGCAGATTGTTCTAGAGAAACTGGCCATCCTGTTTACGTAATGCCTCATGACCTCGAGCGTACCGGAATCTTGGAAGAACGCTAACATAATCCTAATCCATAAGAAAGGGGACGCCAAAGACTTGAAAAATTATAGACCGATCAGCTTACTCTCCGTTGCCTACAAACTATTTACTAAGGTAATCGCAAATAGAATCAGGAACACCTTAGACTTCTGTCAAGCAAAGGACCAGGCAGGATTCCGTAAAGGCTACTCAACCATAGACCATATTCACACTATCAATCAGGTGATAGAGAAATGTGCGGAATATAACCAACCCTTATATATAGCTTTCATTGATTACGAGAAGGCGTTTGATTCTGTCGAAACCTCAGCAGTCATGGAGGCATTGCGGAATCAGGGTGTAGACGAGCCGTATGTAAAAATACTGAAAGATATCTATAGCGGCTCCACAGCCACCGTAATGCTCCATAAGGAAACCAACAAAATCCCGATAAAGTAAGCCGTCAGGCAGGGAGATATGATCTCGCCAATGCTATTCACAGCCTGTTTACAGTAGGTATTCAGAGACCTGGATTGGGAAGAATTGGGGATAAAAGTTAATGGAGAATACCTTAGTAACTTGCGATTCGCTGATGATATTGCCTGGCTTAGTAACTGAGGACACCAATTGCAATGCATCCTCACTGACCTGGAGAGGCAAAGCAGAAGAGTGGGTCTAAAAATTAATCTGCAGAAAACTAAAGTAATGTTTAACAGTGTCGGAAGAGAACAACAATTTACAATAGGGGCAAAAGAGTACGCATTTGGGCTGGTTGGTTCATGATTACGAGCAATAAAAACAGCGCTAAACGACGGGACGAGTGAAGGGACACAGACAACAGCGCTGACTAACAACCAAAGTGTGTTTATTCCGTCAGTCAGCATATACATGCTCCGCCGCTATCTGAAACCACGGAATCTACAGAATAGGGCATGCGCAGGGGGAATTGCAATTAATGTGACAAGAAGGCAATCTCCTTCGGAAGGAGAGAAATGGATGGAAGGCTTACACACGCTTCGCCACTAACGTGAATGTGGAAGGCTTCGGATATAAGGCGTGCGCGGTCATCACGATATTTTGACAGATAGGTTACACCTTCGAAAGATGGCTTGCAGCCGCATTCATTGCAATGCAGTGACAACTGACTATCTTTTGCCCGTGTTTGAAATTTGTTGAAGTGCTCGCGCATGCGGTCGTTGATGCAACGCCCCGTTTGGCCGATATAAAAACGCTTGCATGAAAGGGGGATCTTGTACACCAAACAGTCACAACAGTCACCAACAAACCTCTGTCTGTGCTGTTTTTCACAACTTTTTTTGTTGTTATTGCTTACCCTATTGACTTGGTGGCACAGGCTACCTAACTTATTTTTGGCAGTAAACAGCAACCTGACGCCTGCCCTACTGACAACCTTTTTGAGATTGCGCGCAACCTGGTGAACATATGGTATGACCGCAACCATTTGCCTTGAGCGATTCTCGGACAGAGCAGCTGCCGACTGCTTTCCTTTAAGGTTCGCTGCGAGGCTTTCAGCGATGCTGGTCAAAAGTGGTACTGAGAAACCTGCGAGCTTCAGTCTGGATACTTGCTTTTCGAAGCTTACATCCACTTGGTGGTCACATGACCGGATGAGAGCCGCCTTCATGTAGGATCTTGCTATACCGCGCTTGACTATCTTTGAGTGCGCGGACGAAAATGGAAGAAGGTTCTTATGAGACCGAGGAGCGTAACCCCAACACACATGATTGCTTAAGAACGTTAGCTCCAAGTCTAAGAAACGAAGTTTGTTGTCTGACGGATGCTTCGTGGTCAATTCGGAAGAATCCAGAACTGTGCGGAACAAGTCAAATATTATAGCAGCAGCAGACTGCACGTCAGCGCGGTATAGCAAGATCCTGCATGAAGGCGGCTCTCATCCGGTCATGTGACCACCAAGTGGATGTAAGCTTCGAAAAGCAAGTAGCCAGACTGAAGCTCGCAGGTTTCTCGGTACCACTTTTGACCAGCATCGCTGAAAGCCTCCCAGCGAACCTTAAAGGAAAGCAGTCGGCAGCTGCTCTGTCCGAGAATCGCTCACGGCAAATGGTTGCGGTCATACCATATGTTCACCAGGTTGCGCACAATCTCAAAAAGGTTGTCAGTAGGGCAGGCGTCAGGTTGCTGTTTACTGCCAAAAATAAGTTAGGTAGCCTGTGCCACCAAGTCAATAGGGTAAGCAATAACAACAAAAAAAGTTGTGAAAAACAGCACAGACAGAGGTTTGTTGGTGACTGTTGTGACAGTTTGGTGTACAAGATCCCCCTTTCATGCAAGCGTTTTTATATCGGCCAAACGGGGCGTTGCATCAACGACCGCATGCGCGAGCACTTCAACAAATTTCAAACACGGGCAAAAGATAGTCAGTTGTCACTGCATTGCAATGAATGCGGCTGCAAGCCATCTTTCGAAGGTGTAACCTATCTGTCAAAATATCGTGATGACCGCGCACGCCTTATATCCGAAGCCTTCCACATTCACGTTAGTGGCGAAGCATGTGTAAGCCTTCCATCCATTTCTCTCCTTCCGAAGGAGATTGCCTTCTTGTCACATTAATTGCAATTCCATCTGCGCATGCCCTATTCTGTAGATTCCGTGGTTTCAGATAGCGGCGGAGCATATATATGCTGACTGACGGAATAAACACACTTTGGTTGTTAGTCAGCGCTGTTGTCTGTGTCCCTTCACTCGTCCCATCGTTTAGCGCTGTTTTTATTGCTCGTAGTTACAATAGGTAGCGAGGCACTGGAAGGGGTAAGGGAATACATCTACTTAGGGCAGGTAGTGACGGCGGATCCGGATCATGAGACGGAAATAATCAGAAGGATAAGAATGGGCTGGGGTGCATTTGGCAGGCATTCTCAGATCATGAACAGCAGGTTGCCATTATCCCTCAAGAGAAAAGTGTATAATAGCTGTGTCTTACCAGTACTCACCTACGGGGCAGAAACCTGGAGGCTTACGAAAAGGGTTCTACTCAAATTGAGGACGACGCAACGAGCTATGGAAAGAAGAATGATAGGTGTAACATTAAGGGATAAGAAAAGAGCAGATTGGGTGAGGGAACAAACGCGAGTTAATGATATCTTACTTGGAATCAACAAAAAGAAATGGGCATGGGCAGGACATGTAATGAGGAGGGAAGGAACCGATGGTCATTAAGGGTTACGGACTGGATTCCAAGTGAAGGGAAGCGTAGCAGGGGGCGGCAGAAAGTTAGGTGGGTGGATGAGATTAAGAAGTTTGCAGGGACGGCATGGCCACAATTAGTACTTGACCGGGGTTGTTAGAGAAGTATGGGAGAGGCCTTTGCCCTGCAGTGGGCGTAACCAGGCTGCTGCTGCTGCTGCTGATGATGATGCTGACGATGAAGCGGAACCTCGCGGGTGCGCGGACAGCGCTCATCCATGGCGCGCACCAGCCACCTTCCACCCTAACGTCATTGGCAGCCGAGGTCGAAAGACTCCCAACGAGGTTGGCTCGAAGTTGTCGTCGCAGCTCCGCAGGGTCACGTGTCCTCCACCGCAGCAGCCACGCCAGCCGCGCGCAATCGCTCCTGCACACGCAGGAGCTGCCCCCCCCCCCCCCCCCCCGCTTTGACAGCAGTGCACAGTTGTGCGAGCGGTGACTACTGCCAGAACAGCGTGCTTTCGGATTAGAAGGAGGAAGCAACCGAGTCTTGTTCCAGTCAGCGTAGACATTACGAGGGACGTTCTATACTGCAGAGCTTCGAGCTAATTTTTCGACGGTTCTTTAAAGTGCCCCAAGAACTCGTCGCTGATTGGCTAGTATCAGCCAGTTAGAGCTAATTTCCTCGCTGATACTGCGTTGCACGGGGCCCGTGAAACATAATGTGCCCGGCCTCCAGGCTTCACGCTGTCAGCGCAGCCCGAGCTACGTTTCCCGCCACACTGTGGCGCCAATGCGCACCTGTTAGACTGGTCGATGACACCTACGAACACAGCGGAGACCAAGAAATACTTTAGGACATGGCTGCGAAAAAACATCGTCGCAACATTCCGCTCTCTCTCTCTCTTGTTTCTTTAACTCCTCGCGAATTGTGGCCGCATCTGCCGAAGAATCCAACCTGCGCTATCTTGTTTAAGTAATCACGCCATACTGCCGAATGGGGCCACGCGCCGAAAATAATCCATGATATTATACACGCATATGCAGGGACTTTCAGCGAACACTTTCAAAAAATGTTTAAAGGTTGCCTGTGGCAGATAGCTCAATCCTTGTTTATGAGCCGATCTACTCGAAGCGGGCTTGGACACAACATGCGCAAAAAAACTGAAACGCAAAAAATGAACTAATTAACATCAATTCGTTCATTAACGTTTCAAGCTAATTATTTATGACCCATATTGCAATTTACAAATTCAAACACGGGACTTCGCAAGGCGGATCCACTTGGAATGAATTCTGAGGACGACACCAGTTTCGAGATATAAGTTCCCGAAGTTTGCGGAGAAATGCATTGGCGTTCCAGTTACTTGTGTGCTTCGGTGCATGAAACGACGTTTTTTTAACAAATTAAGTGAAACGCCAATGCATTTCTCCGTAAAACTTGGGGAATTTATATCTAGAAACTGGTGTCATCTCTAAAATTCTTTTGAAGTGGATCCGCCTTGTGAACTCCACGGCTAGAATTTATTATTGCAATGTGGGCTACAATGTAATCAGTTAAAAACATCATTAGTGACTTTTTATTATTTAGTCGATTTTGAAGCTCAATTTCTTTGTGCAAGTATTGTCCGCCGATTCGAGTAGACCAGCTCATGAACAACAATTGTGATATCTGCCAGAGGCAACTTTTAAAGATTTTTGAAAGTGTTCGCTGGAACACACTGTATAAGCGGCCACGCTGCCAGAGACAGGCCCATCGATGGATGCATTACTGTGGTGTCATGGGCCGTGTGCAAAATGCTGTTGCGTGGTTAGCGTTCTCACTGAAGAGGGGGCCATTTCTGCCTGGAGGCATTGCTGCTGCACTGTAAAATAATTTACGCCATCAAAAGTTATTGGTCTATAGGTCACAGGCTTATTGGATGTAAGAGGCTGAGGTGTAGACCGAGTTACTGAAATATTCACGCTTCGGGTTACGTCACAGCGTGCCGCGTCCGGGCTAGCAGCTGCCGAGACAAAAAAGAGCGAGTCGGGCACGCGGGTTCGCGCTGTGCGAGGTCGCTGCCGCCGGCGTGGTCCACTGGGCGCGCACCGTGGAACTCGGTTGGTGCGACGCGACACGCGTGTTTCGTCCACGCACGCACGCGGGGCGTCGACCACGCGTGGCACAAGCGCTCGTGCAAGTTGCAAGCCGGCCGTGGCGGCCAAACAGAGCGTCGAGGAACTTCTGGCCATGGACGAAAGTGAAGACGGGTTCTTTTCAGCCACGGTCGAAATATTGCTCTCATCAATTAATAATAATGGGTTTGCAAGCTATGCACAGCTGAAACTTCACCCCAACCTACCAATAAGGAGACTATCGGTTTTCCACTTAGCCGCACCTAATCCAGCGAGTGACACAGCGGGCATTACAGGGTTAAGACAATATACGTAACAGCAAAGAAAACAAAACAAAAAGAGAAGAAAACATCGCCAATTTTATATTTATCTGGGCCATCATGTTCGAAGCTTCAGGTGCTCCACTTCACTTTTGTGTGGGCTATGCAGCTATGAGGGATGAAAGACACTCGGAAGAAACTGCCGCTTAACGTGGGAAAAAGTGAACCAAATAGCCATGCCACTCTTAAACACAAGGTTCAAAAACATACTTTCAAGTACAGTTCAAATACACAAAGAAAAAAGTCAATGAATGAATTATAAATAAATAAATAGGTAAATAAGTAAACACAATAAAATAAATAAATAAATAAATAAATTAATTAATTGATAAAAGTAACGCTGAAACGCAGCGCACTACACTGTCCGTATCGTTGAGTAATATTACGCGCAAAAAATCAATTCTGCATAGTACATAATACCCTCGTTGTAGTGCATAGACAAGATTAACACAAAACTAGTCCCCAAAGCGACCACGGAACTCCCATCGTTCTGAACATGAAACGCAGTTATCGCCTCTGTTGGTCATAAACGGCACCTACTTAACGGCACAAAAGTAAAATATCCGCCTCTGGTTCACCACAGTTTACCTGAGAATGGCAGCCAGTAATCACGTGAACTTCAAATCTTTGTGATAAAGCCCAATTCTCTATTCACGCATTTCAAGATTATCATGTAGATTGACAACAACTGCTTCCAAATTATTGGTTCGATTTCCCACAATAAGCAGGCGGTGGTGTGTGAGCATCATCGCTCTCTCTCTCTCTCTCTCTCTCTCTCTCTATATATATATATATATATATATATATATATATATATATATATATATATATATATATATATATATCGGCGTTAATCGAGGGGCCCGATTTTTGCTCACCCTGTTAAGAAGCCCACAAACGATGACACCAAGGACATCATAGAGGAAAGTATACTTACCAACTGAATAAAAGGACTGATCAATTAATGGAAATTAAAGTGCGTGAATATACAGCTTGCCGCAGGTGGGGAATGTTCCCACGTCTACGCATGACGCGTGCGATGCTCTACCAACTGAGCTATGGAGGCGTGGTTCTCCCACCCACTTTCTTGGGTATTAATGTTCTACTACAAGAATTACCCGTGGGATTGTTGGCCAGCGCCACCACTCACAAACCCTTGCCGAGGATGTCGAACATCGCTTCTGCGGCAGGCGTCACGAGCCCGTTATCTTTTTGGTTGAAGACAACTGGTCAATAAGCCCACGCATGCTACCTGAAAGCATCAATGTTGCCGGATTCGAGACCCTCGTTATGCAATAAGCGAGAATTAAGGAGTTAACCGAGGGGCCGATTTTTTTTAATCATTAGAAGCCAACAAACAATGACACCAAGGACCAGATTGGGGAGTTACTTTACTTTCTAATTGAATTAAAGAAATGATAAATCAATGGAAATGAAAGTGAAATAATAACCAACTTGCCGCAGGTGGGGAATGATCCCACGTCTTCGCATTACGCGTGAGGTGCTCTAACAATAGAGCTACGGCGGCGCGGCTTTCCCATCCACTTTCTTGGATATTATGTTCCACTATAAGAATTAACCCTGAGAGTGTTAGTCACAAACCTTGGCGGCGGATGTGCACCCTTTCTGCCGCAGCGTCGCACGCGTAATGCGAAGACGTTCGATCGTTCATGGCCTACCGCAAGTTGTTTTTTTTTCATCCACATTCTATTCTATTAACTTATTATTTCTTTAATTCAATAATTAAGTACAAGTAATTTGCCCGGGTTTGTCCTTACTGTCTGTCTTTGTTGGCTTCTCATGATGTATAGTTAGGTGGAAGACCGGCACCGGGACTCGGCGGCTTGTCGGGAAGATCGAAGAGGAGCTGGAAGTAGATAGAGGAGCCGGCCCAAGAACCAGTGTTCTCTGCTTGATTGCGTTAGACTGGCACAGCCTCCCAGCGAGCCTCTGCTGAACGGCCTGCAGTTGGACATCGTGCGGCGGAGCGGACGCACATTTCCATGCCCCGCTGCTTCTTATACACTGGCTTCGGTAACCGACCTCATAAGCGCTCCAGTCGAAGCCAGCACGCTGTCTGCACCCGTGAACACAGCTCAGGCCAGCGAGTCAACTGCCGTTGGTATCTGAACTGCCTCGGCGCCAAGGGGCACACTCCCTTGGGCTCTGTTTCCCGTATCGTACCGCAAGCGACCTCAGCATCGCCGCCCAGAGGTCAACACTCCTCCTGCGAATGCGGCTTTCAGCGACTACGCCGTATTCACACAGGCAATCGCCGCCATGACCAAGTACTTCGAAGACTCCTCCATCGCCACAGCTTTGGCGCGTACCGCACTGCCTCCACCATCGCTCACAGGAATTCCAGAGTTTCGGTGTTTTCGCACAATCCGACCCTCTGACTACAAACGATCCATTCCCTGGCCCGTTGGCACTCTTTTCCTGACGACGTTAAAACGTCGATTGCTTAGAGTTGACTTAGAAATTGCGCTAAAGCATGACGTCGATACTATGGCGGTAATCACCAAACTTAGACCGAATGAAGTGCAGCGTTAGTGCGTGCCTTCAGCCCGCTCTCGTCTACGTACGATGACCAGTTCATGCGTATTCGGTCGCGCTGACAAGCTACCACTGCCAACGTCACCAACTATGTCTACAATTAGCTCCGAACCCTCAACGAGTGCTGCCTCACACGGCCGTCTCCAGCTACACGTCAATACGTGGATGACGGACTGTGCGACTCTACTCATGCTGCCAGCCTATCATCTCAAGTCTCCTGAGATCTCACCTCTGGTTTTCGCTCACAAGGCCGCAGAACTGCAGTAGTGTACTTAAGGCCGTCTCACTTTCGGCACGCTGCAGGCCACACAGTCCCCACCCATCTCAGCGCGCCGGGGTTGCTTTGCTTACGGACATCTTGGACACCACGCCAAGGAATGCCGCCAGTCGCTGCAGTCCCGAATGCAATATCAGGCCTTCCAACTCCACTGTTACCAGTGCATGTCGAAGGAATAGACGACTTGTCAGCACTCATGGATACCGGCGCCTAGCGGGTGGCACTACACCAACGTTATGCTTCCGACGCCATTTTCGAGTGGACGCAGTCTCCAATCCATGGGCTAGGAGGTAGTGTGATGCCAGTGGGCATGATCGACGTTTATGCCCGGACAACAGCAGGGACAAAGTTTCTGCCCACCATATTCGTCTACTTGCCTGCCGACATGATTCTCGGAACAGATTTTCTAGTGTCCGACGACCTGCAAATCACCATCGATCGCGGCCAGATCCGGCCTGCGTCAACCGTGACTGCAGCGAAGCTACTGCCAACGCCGACAGGTGAGCCGTTTAGTTCGCGTGCCTTAAGTTTGATACTTGCTCCCCATCAAGCGGTGTTCGCTGAGAGTACCGCAGATCTCCCGGGCACTAAGAAGCTTCTTCATCGAATGCGAACCACCTTCTGATATGCGTCTCATTGAGAAGATACGCAGAGAAGGTGTGCACCACGATCGCCGATCAAGTATGGGAAATGCTCGCCACGGGCATAATGAGGCCTTCATCAAGTCCGTGGGCAGCGCCAATCGCGCTCGTGCGAAAGAAAAACGGGTGCTTGCATTTCTGCGTGGATTACAGGCAGCTCAACTAGTGCACGACGCCCGACTCGTAGCCCGCATCGACCACGCTGCAGTCCGCCACTGCAGGTTGTTTTCGTCGCTTGACTTACGTGCAGGGTATTGCCAGGTCAACGTCACTGAAGAAGGCGACTGCAAGACAGCCTTTCGCCCTCCGTCGGGTTTGTATGAATTCAATGACATGCCGTTTGGGTTGTAAACGGCCCCTGGCATATTTCAGAGCGCCATGCATTCAGTCATAGGCTCTCTGAAGAACCAAGCATGTGTGGTATACATATATGACGTCCTGGCTATTGGCCCTAGGACGAACACTTTCACAATTTGGATAAAGTGCTGTAGAGAATTTGTGAGGCGGGGTTCCGCTTAATCTGCGAGAAATGCCAGTTTGGTCGGTCTAAGGTGCATTCTACACTTCGCTTCGATCGCAGCTCCCGTGAGCGAACTCTTAAAAAGGACGCGCACTTTTAGTGGAGCGCCACGCAAGAAAACGCATTCCGGACGATAAAGCAAACGCTGTCCAGTATTAAGCTATTTCAGTGATGACTGGGCCACTGGAGTGTGCGCCGATGCTAGCCACGTTGCTCTAGGGGCCGCAGTCGTGCAATGCGATCAAGGCGTCGAACACATCGTTGCCTATGTCAGCCGAAAACTCTCCGACACCGAGCGCCACCAATGAGCTGGAATGTCTGGCAGTGGTGTGGAGCGTGGATGACAAATTCCGACACTGTCAGTTCAGGCGCACATTCACCGGGTTAAGTGATAATTTTGCGTTAACGTGGATATTTTCCAAGCTACAGATAAAGCACAAATTTGCCCGGTGGATTATCACGCCTCAAGAATGAAATCCAGGGTTCGGCGAAAACCCGTCTCGTCGGGAAAATTCATGGCGGGGAATATCAAGCGCCCACGAATCGTTGAAAATGGAAAAAAGACGTTTCGGCCCCACTACGGGAAGTTTGTTCACAATGAAGGGAATGAAGTGAAGGTTCGTTATATACGCTTTATGGTGCGACGTAAGCATCGGGTATATATGGGAGGCAGGTTGCCTGAGTTGCGATTGAGCGTGTGTGACATCGTTTGGATATGAAAGGATTCCAGGTAAAGCCTTGCCGTCTTGTTCTTTTCTTTTCCAATTATTTTCGCGCTGTCCCAGTCGATGTCATGGCCCGTGATGTTCAGCTCGCGCGTTTATTGCCACGTGCTTGCTGTTGACATCATAGTTGTGCTGTTTCAGTCTTTTTCCGAAATCGCCCGTTTCATCGATATACACGCGTTCGCACCCAGCGCGAGGAATCCTGTACACGACACCCGAGGACGCCTCCTTGGCGAGCTTGCCTTTCACCGTCACCATTGCGCGTGAGAGTTTGCGCGTACGGACATGTGCGGCGTCAACGTAATTCGTACGACCGAAAGATTCGGGACAGGCTTTCGCTTGCGCCGGGGACATCGGAGTCCTGTTCTTTATCTCGTGTCGCTGGGGCTGTTGTGACACCGGGTCAGCGAAGCGATTTTTCACAGTTTTGATAAACTAACTG
This sequence comes from Dermacentor albipictus, assembly GCF_038994185.2. Taxonomy (NCBI): domain Eukaryota; kingdom Metazoa; phylum Arthropoda; class Arachnida; order Ixodida; family Ixodidae; genus Dermacentor; species Dermacentor albipictus. Next base: position 2,636,330 of record NC_091826.1, on the reverse strand, counting down.
GTGTAGCCCGAAGACCACAGGTCAGGGCGTGTGGTAGCCAGATCAGCCGCTCGTCCCTCCGGGAGTGAGCGGAGTTTTTCTGCAGGGCGCACAAGTGAAGCGACCACCGACGTCTTGTGGCAGGAAAAAATGTTCAAAAAGCCAGGGGAACTCATGCTTCAAAGTGTTGTTTACACTGGCTTTACTCAACAACAAATTAAACAAAAACAAGGTCAACTGCTCGGACTGTGATGCCAGCTACATTGGCGAGACAGGGCGGCGACGTCGCACCCGTATCAAGGAACATCTAAGAGATGCTACGAAAGCCACCCATGCTACACGTGCCAAGACAGAATTGGTTGATCATTGTTTATCAAAGGGACACATGTTTGATTTTAACAATGTAACCACACTAGCACGGGAACACCGATGGGGCCCAAGAAAGTTCGTAGAATCATGGTTCATCCGTCGTAATCAATCTTCATGTAACTCTAACCGTGGCCCCCTGCCGGATGTTTACGGCACTTTCATAGATAAATAGGATGTATTTCTCATTTGTTGCCATTGTGTACTGACGATGCCACCCGCATAGGTGGCGAAACGTCTATGTTTTTGTTATAATTTGTTGTTGAGTAAAGCCAGTGTAAACAACACTTTGAAGCAGTCTTGTGGCAGGTGGGGTGCACGGAACTGAAGTTGAGCTACATGCCGGTGTGCGTGTCCTTTCTAAATGCGCTGAACGACACTCTATTACCGTCGCGTTTTACTACGGCGTCTAGAAAAGGTAGACGGCCGTCGGATTTCTCCTCTGCCGTGAACTGTATGGCCGGTTCTATGCTATTGAGATGCAAAAGAAATGTGCTCAAAGCCGTTTCCTTAATCACGGAGAAGCAATCGTCTAAGTACGGAAGGAATATCCTTGGACTTGGTGTGAAGCTGGAGAGGGCGCGAGACTCTAGTGACTCCATTGTCAAGTTCACTTCGGTGACTGAAATCGAAGCACCCATTGCCGTTCCTTGGGGCTGCTTAGAAATGTTCTCTTGGAATGTGAAACAGCCCAGACAGAACTGCAGAAGTCTGCTGAGGTCTGGAACGTCGATTGGGGTTTTTTCCAATAGAGTTGTGTCTGATTCGAGCGCATATGTGCAAACCCTGACGGCGAGCTCTGTTAGCACCCTCGTGGAAAGCCATTTCACATCGAAGGACACAAGGATTTCGTCGCCGTCAAGAACCGTGTCGCAAACTTTTTCGATGAAGTCGCACGAGTTGGGGAGTTCCACTTTTGCCGACCGAAGGGGAGATAACGCGGCGGAAGTAGTTCGACAGCTTGTGCAGAGGGATTGGGCGCATCGGGGCGCCTGCCTTGCGGATCTGGCGTAATCCGTACAGAGCGGGCGCAGCACCATTGTTACGCAGAAGCAAACAACGACAGGATTGTGGAGGAACAAAGCGGAACACGTCTCGAGGAGCGCCGGCGGGCCGCGCTTTGCGTGTGCATTCGCGGGCTTCTTACCACGCTCGGAAAAAAACGCTTTTGCGTAGCGCGTATTGGGCAACATCGGGATCTTCTAATTAAAATATTTCATCTAATTATAATATTTGGGAAGTTGTAAAATAAATGATAATGATTATCTAATTAGGCGCATTGAATTACAACAAATGCTTGAGCACCTCAACAGAGAGAGTGTAAGGAGTGTCAGTTCACCGAACTCACGCATGAGAGCAGCCCGATACCACTGCGCAAGCGCTCCATCACGTGGCCTTTTTCATATTTGGCGGACTTCCTTTGCAACCCGGAAAAAAGGAGTACGTGAGACGTATCGTAAACTCGATCGCTGGTTTCTGCACGTGATCTACAAATCTGCATATCATACTTGGGTCCTCAGCAATTCATTAAAAAGTTGGGTGATTAAACTTAATGAGTGAGCTATGGGGAAAGAACGCCTGAGTTATTATAGGCCCGTGCGAATAGTATGCGTTCGGTTCAATTCGCTTCCGACGCGCTTTCGTGCATTTAAAATCTTTGCTCACGTGACGTCCTGTGCGAGGTCTATACTGTTGCGTTTGTGTACGCCTCGTACCTTCACCATCGCTTATGAGGTGTAGCATAATTAATCTTAATTACCCTTAATTAAGCTTGATTAAACCTTAATCATTAAACTAAAATTAGACTATGCGGTTTTACGTGCCAAAACAACTTTCTTATTATGAGGCACGCCGTAGTGGAAAGCTCCGGAGATTTCGACTACCTGGGGTTTTTTAACGTGCTCCTAAATATAAGTACACGGGTGTCTTCGCACTGCGTCCCCATCGAAATGCGGCCGCCGTGGGCGGGATGCGATCCAGTGACCTCGTGCTCAGCAGCCCAACACCATAGCCACTGAGCGACCATGGCGGGCAGTTAATCAATTTAATGTTCATTCATTCAAATTAGGCTTAGTTATCCCTACGTGGCGTTAATTAAACTTGAATATGCGTAATTCACTGAACCTAAATTAATTTTAACTAGCCTCAGTATTCTTATTTGCGTTTGTCATTTTGCCTTACATAGACCCTATCCCTAGAAACATGTACCCTGAATATAACAGGGCCCGGCGCCAAGCTCGGGCCGGAGCTATCATGAAAGCCTTTGCCCACGTACCTGGCGTCACATTTGTTGATGCAGCCCAAAACTCCCATGGCACACGATGTGTGGCCGTCGCCACACCTGATGGAGTCCTACACTACGCCTGCAGCGTCACTACCCCCATTGCCGAGACGGCTGAAGAAGTGGCCATCGCCCTGGCCATAGAGTTTCCTACAAGAATTACTAGAGGGAACTCTGGCGCTAGTGTCTACGGGAGCTGCAATGGCAGCGGTTGTCCCAGCATGGGAATTATGGGAAGTACATGGATTTGCCTAAACTTCGTTCTTTTGGCTTCAAACGGCTTTGTGACTTTGTAAACTCGTCATTTTCAACAGTATATTGCGCAATAAATAATTCAATAAACATCATTAAAATTACCCGACGGCAGGATTCGAACACAGGGACTCCAGCACAGAAGCCTAATGTTGAAACCATTAAGCTACGGACGCATGTATCGACAAGCGAATGAAACGCCCTTATGAATTTATCGCGGGCATGCCAGTGCCTTGAAACGCTTGGCGCGTTTCGATTTGGCCACCTGGACAAGCTCAATCGTTGCAATTAATAGCAATTGTACGCGTTCCCGGCGTCTTCTGCACTTCGAAGAATATAGATTGCGCCGAAATATACGACAATAAGGTTTATATAGCGTAATATACAAAGCTGTAAGAACGTTTGAATCCACAAGCACGAAGATCAGACAAATCCATGTACTTCCCATCATTCCCATGGTAGGACAACGACTGCAGCGCCAGAGTTCCCTCTAGTAATTTTGTAGGAAACTCTATGGCCCTGGCCACTTTAGATCCCACCTGTCACACCATAGTGTGTGACTCTCGCTCAGCCGTAACTAACTTGAGCAAAGGCCGTATTTCTCCCCAAGCTCTCCGCATCCTCAGCCAGGCACCACATTCTAAAGACAGCATAATCTCCCTAACATCGATCCCGGCCCATGCGGGCCCTGTCCACCCACACCTCCCCAATCTCAACGAGGTCACCCACTCCATTGCGCGAGGCCTAGTCAACCGCGCCGGAGTCACTGGAGATGAGTTGGACACCAGGGACAGTCTGACAACTTATAACGATCTCGTTAAGGCCTTTTACCTCAGTCGCCGAACCTTCCCCCCGCCTCACCCAAAGTTCAGCCGGGCGCAGGCTACCACCCTGCGTCTACTACAAACAAACACGTACCCTTCACCCGCCCGCCTCCACCTTATATTTCCGGACGTCTACACTACACCCAACTGCCGGTGCTGTGGAATTCACCCGGCTACGCTTCCGCATATGCTATGGGAGTGCCCAGCACAGTACACACAGACTAACACCACGACTCTCTCGTCGAGGTTGCATGGGGCTCTGCGGAGCTCCGCCCTCGACGACCAAACCTGGGCGACCCAGCACGCCCGCGACAAGCCCTCGACGTCCCTTCGTGGGAGGCTTAGGCCCAGCCATCATAAAGTGCTGGTTCTACAATAAAAGTTTATTGCTCCTCCTCGTCATTTTGCTTAAGTGATTTCATCGTAATCAGTCCCCATTAGGCTTGCTTACCCTCGATTAGTTTTAAGGCGTCTTGTTCTCGCATAGTAATTTCATCGTAATTAATATAAATTAGTCACAAGTCATCTTATGCTCCCCCAACAAATTTATTGTAAATAATCAAAATAAAGTATAATTAATCTTAAGATAATTACGGAACACGCTAATAAATTCAACCTATATTGTTACAATTAACCACATGGGTAATTATTCGTAATCAATTGGCCTCCCGAGCGTCTCGCTGGGCACCGGTTCGCCCAATAAACGGTGACCTGCGCTGTGCCGAATACGGGAACCGCCGCCTCGTGGCTTTCAGGCCGGAGGCAGTTTTTCTCGGAATGCTATTTAACACATTTAATTTGTCGAGATACGGAACCGCATCAGGTAAGACCATACCTTATAAACGACTTGCCCAAGCTCGTATAAACTATTTTTCTTATAACGATCTCAGGGAACATAGATGAGCACAAACCGTTCTTAAACTTTTTGCGACTTCCGCGATAATGATATTCGAAAGCCGTTCCTTAATATTTCGCGCTATCTACTAACATCACTGGGATACAACAACAATTCCCAGAGCATGTGTGGTGCAAGTAAGTTGGCTTGGAATTTGATGCGAGTTTATGTGGATTGTGGAAACATAAGGTTTGTTTTGGCTTTGCTAATGACAATTGTGTTGAGAGAAAACAAAGAAAGCACACGCTCTATATCTGTTTCAAGTGTATTTCCCGAGTTTGCTATAAGATGTTCCACAAAGTACAAGGACACTGCCATCTGCGTATTAGTGCAGCTTGAATTGGAGCGGTAAACTGGGTAGTTCATTAATATAAATATTGAATAAGAGGGGCGCTAGGGCGGACTTTTGAGGTACTCCTGGTTTAATAACTAACCTACTGTAATACTCATTTATTCTTGCAAACTGTTTTCGTTCTTTGAAATAGTTGTGAAAGATTTAAACATATAGCAAATCGAAGCACATAATCGACTAACTAAAAAAATAACTAGTTAACTACTTAATCATTTGTTTTACAGCACATACTGCAAGTTATAGTTGTAATCGGTGTGGTTGCAAGACGCAACCACTTTAACTTTATTTCCTGGATGACATCAGTTTCGAGACATTATTTCCTCAAGTGTCGGACGAAATACATGGGCGTTACGTTTGTGCTTCAACGCATAAAATAGTGTTTTGTTAAGAAAGTAAGCGGAATAAGAGTGCACTTTACGGCGACATTTGTGGCGCATATGCGGAAACTGGTGTCATCCTGAAAACTTACTCCACTGTATACGAAGTGGGTTCATTGAAGAGCGGTACATGCCCAGTGGTGCATAACCCATCAGAGCTGAGTGGCGCATAGCCCGATGTAGTATCGGGTTGACTGATGATATCCAGTGACCCAAGGAAGTCACAGACAGACAGACGGGCAGACGGACCGGACCGACCGACCGACCCCGAAAAGTGGCTGAACTATACCGAAATGCAAGTCGAGTGTCTGAGAGGCAATAACACCGCGCTTCTGATATATACTATGACAAATGAAGTGCATCCCCATTCGCGCAAGGGATCGCATGCAAAGTGTCTAGTGAACGCCTCTCCCGTTTCAAGAGCGCCCCCCGCAAATCTTGAGCTTGGATTAAATCTCGTACCTGTTCACTATGGAGCTCTCAGTGCACGAAGCCCGGTACTTGGCTTGATCCCGGAGCCTAACCTCACTCATCTTTAGTCCTACATGCTCGACATTTGTTCACTTTCTGGACGGTAATATACACCGGGCTCTGCCTGGGAAATCTGCATCCTGTCTGAATCGATTACTTCTCAGGGGCTGCAGCCATTTGCCACTCATGGACGATAGTAGATGAGTTAAACAATGCCGATGCCTTCGCGCTGTGTCCCCGCGGGGAAAACTTGTGCCACTCAGCAGGGCTGCTCCGTTCTCGGACTGGCTGACTCAACGGCGCAAGTGCGTGTGTGGTCCCGTCGTCGACCCCGGCTCCAAAGTTCGGCTGGCTGGGCTCGCTTGCGTAACGCCGCTCAGCCCCGTTGTGCCCGTACTATTTCGGGGCTCCCGTGTTACGTTCGTTTTCCTCCTTGCGCGCTTCTTGCCCCGTTCGCGACTTGTTCGCTAATATGTGACAGCGGCGGTATTTTGGGGCAGACAGACCGTTTTTAGAATCCCCGTTAAGCGGGTGACCGCTCGTGCCACCTTCTCACAATTTGGGCCATGCCTGATCTATCCGTTACAGTAGATCATGTCGCGTCAATCGGGCAGCCAGATATGGGGAGTAAGGATTGAAGATTGGGCAACTCGGCAACGTTGTATCTTGAATATGTTCGCGTACTAAGGAAAGCGGAAGCTCTGCCTGTTCTCAAGTATGGAACCACATTCAAGATATCAGGAGACTGGCAATCGCCCAGCTCCAGAGACCGTCGCGAGTAATCCTTCTGCCTGCACTGCAGGAGCACGTATTCGCGAAGCTCGAGCGCCACTGTTTGAATTCATTGGTTGGCTTCCTTCGTCAAGACAGACGTCACAGTTCGAGAGTGAGAGGGGCATGATTTGTATTGGGCCACGCACCAGTCCCCACGGGGAGATTCGTGGCTATGAATCCGTCTAATTCGAACCTTAATCTCTGCAGGCAGCTGCCATCCACCCCAGCAGGCAACTTGCGGCTTTCTTCGTGTACACCGAATGGGAGGGCCATCGTCTTGTCAGTGCACCATCTCGCGAATGTCATTGCGGCTCCAGCGCGGTACTTGTGCACCCCTCAGCATAGAAGTGCAGGACTGTCGAGCCTACACCTGTGGTGGTGGATGCCCCCGGTCGGAGTTATCCTCGCCTGCCAGTGATGGCCTTCCGACCGCGACGATGCCCGTGTGCCCCGGGTCCAGCTGCACCTTAATGGCTTTGTTCACAAGCGCTGGTGACCCTGAATAACGCATCCACCAAAATTGTGATGTGATAACTTTATTTGGAATCCGACGATTGGGAGGCCTGGGCCATGGGCCGCCTAGATGGCCGCTGGGAGCTGCTGCTCCCGTGTGGCCTCCATGGCTCGCTGGACGGCCCGAAGTTGGTCTTAGAGTTCTAAGCTGAGCAGCGCGGCGATAGATTTTCCGGGTAGACTGCCATTTTATCTTGATATATTTCACATCCTCACAACGTGTGTTGAAGGGTGGCTCTAACCGACTTGCATAGCTTGCACATATCGCTCTCGTATATATTGGGGTAGAGAGTTTTTAGTTGCACGGGACTCCTATAAGTTTCTGTTTGTAATCGCCTCCAAGTAACGGGCTCAGCCCTGTTCAGTTTAGTATGAGGTGGTGGTAATACTCGCCTCCGATTTTGATAGATTGGATAATATCGCTAAATCTTGTTAATCTATCTTTTTTTCTCCAGATTTCCTCCTCCGCGTTCTCCTGACTGATGGAAGTCACTCTTTGCTCAGCTCGGCGAGTAAGACCTCGAGCTTCGCGGTGTGCTACCTCGTTGGGGTTTATTGTGGAAATGCCTGGAGTCGCATGCGCTGGGAACCAGAGCAATTGCCTGCCGTTCTTCTCTGCATTGGAGAATTTAGCTGAATTCACTCTGATGATGTGCCATGCCTCAGGAGAGATCCTACTTTTTGCAAAATTTCTAATGGCCGCTTGAGAATCGCTAATGATGTGCTGATCATTCGTGGAGACCGATGCTAGTGCAATGGCTACCTCCTCTGCTGTCTCGGAATCTCTGGTATTAACTGACACGCTTGTAAAGGGTTTTTGGGTGTGATCTACGGTTATTGCTACGTAGCTATTTCTGTGTGGGTATTCAGCCGCGTCTACGAAGGTTGCTCTTTCGTCTGACCCAAAGCTTCGGATCATTTTCTCTGCTCTACTCTTGCGTCTGCCGTCGTTGTAACCTGGATGCATGTTCTTGGGCATATTTGATACTAAGAGTTTGTCACAAATTTCGCTCGTTATCGTCCTCTTTTCCCCGTATAGACTGTGGTAATTCATCCCTAGTTTGCTTAGTATATGGCGTCCCGTTTTGATTCTGGTTAGTCGTTCTGCCTGAGATGTCTGTTTTGCTTCTGTGAGTTCGTCCAGTGTGTTGTGGGATGCTAACTTTAACAAGAGATCCATGCTCGTACTGATGGGGATCCCTAGTGCTAGTTTCTATGCCTTTTTTTATCAGGTTGTTAATTTTAGTCTTTTCAGCTGCAAACCAATTGTGGAAGGCTGCTATGTATGTGATCTGACTTATTAGGAATGATTGTATTGGCCGTATGATACTTTCTTCCTTCATACCCTGGTGCTTGCTAGTAATTCGTATGATTAATCTCATGGTCTTTGTTACCTTTGTGTCTAACTTCTTTATGGCTTCCCCATTTGTGCCTTTGTTCTCGATTACTAGACCCAGTACCTTGAGCTGGTTGACTATTGGGATATTCCACCCGTTCTTGGTGCGTAGCTTGATTTGATCATGAGCCTCGTTTCTGTCGTATCTTTTGGGAGGCCTGCCCCTAAGTGTGGGGTAGCACAAGAGAAGTTCAGATTTCTCTGCAGAGCATGTGAGGCCTGTTCCTATGAGGTGGTTCTCTACTGTGTTAATAGCAGTCTGGAGTCGTTGTTCTATTGATCAAAATTTAGTTCAATATTTCTTGCAATCTATAAGATCAGTCGGAGTAAGACGATAGGGCCACACCGTGGTTTACTGAAGCGCCAGATATGACATCTTACAGCTCGTCTGACATTACGCCGGCGTAATGTCTTATATTCCATCTATAATTTTTTATAATGAATGTTCAAGTACATCTTCAGGCAGCACAGCTGAAATATTCAGGACTGTTGCCATAAATTTAACTGAGCAGTCCCGGTAACTTGTGACATCCGCGCGTGGGTAAATGCTACCACGTTTAAAGTGTCCACACGGCTGGGATAATGCAAATATTCTAGTACTGGTCGTAGTGTGTGCATATTCCTTTGAGTAGCAACTGACGTCGTTAGTAGACCACGTCCTGCAGGGCCTGGGCGTCTGTGCGCTATGGTTTGGATTTCGTTTACACGTCGGCCACACCAGTCCTCATTCGGACGCTACCGTCCCTTTGTGTGTCAGACTGTGATCTTTGCTGATTCGTTCAGGTATTGTAACCTCTAGCTTGGGGCAATCCCTCGAGTTCGCATCCCGTCGGACCACTTGACTTCTTACATTGTGCAAAGGACTGCCTGCGTAGCGGAGGCATGCCAGAGCCTGGCCTGTGAAAACAGCGCCAACGTGGCTTAAAGCATTCATGGCACTGCAGTGGTCTGGTGCACTTTGACGTGACGGCCTCTCGTTGAGCGGTCGGAGCGACGGAAACCGTTGTCGCTGCATAGTGACGCCGTTGGAGATGCGCTCCTGCGGAGACAACAAATCGAGACCACTTGTTGACCGTCCACTGTGCGCACGGCTCTCTGCTTCAGAGCGCAGCTCTTAGGCGCCCGTTCCTGCAGCGAGCGTTGTCGCTCGTAACGGAACGAACGAACACAGCGAAGGATTAAAGCGAACGCGGAGCGCAGTGCGGGATGAAAGACACCGATGGAGCGTGAGGAGGAAAGCGGAGGGTATGGATGGCGAAAGCGTGCGAAGAAAAGCTTAGCGCCACGCGCAACGGACTTTGCGGCTACGATGCTACGAGACAGCGCCAGTGCAGCGCGCGTCGTCTGTATCGAAACAAAGCGCTGTATGAGCGGAGGTCTGTCTGCAGCGGCTGCTGTGGATCGCACCCACGCATCACCCACGTGCTGCCTCTTGCAATTTCCCGTTCAGGGAGGCAGTCGCGCCACACATCACCCGGTAAGCAATGTACCGCACGAGACAGATTGTCCGCGCCAGCCAGTATATCGTGAAATGAAAACTCGTATACAGCTGCAACAGAACTGCTTGTTGGCCTAGTTGGTGCCTGCTAAAAGACGTTTTTTGCCGCAAGTTCTTTTTCGCCGCAACACACGCAAGTCTTCCTTTTGCGTGTGTTTTAACTTGCGGCAAAAAACGTGTCTTTTAAAGTATACAGCTGAGCTGAAATTTTGCATTAGGGAGTACTGTAATCGCCGGTGAATTTTTTTCTAGGGTGATTTGCGTTACTACTGCTACGGCAACTGTATTCTTTCGTGTATTAAATTGGCAGTTGGTTTATTTTCTTAGGAGGCACTTTTCCATGGTAAACGTTCAGGATGTGTCTGTGTATCGTATTCAAGTTCATTGAGACGTCGAGGGGCACGTAGGCAATCCTATAAGTCAGAGTCTGGCGGTACTAAAGCTTTTCGAGTTTGCGCACTGCGCAGAGCCTCGCCACATAATTGCACGATTGTGCATTCCTTCCGTTTTATCGTTTCTATAGATTTCCAACGACCTACTAACGAATACAACGAATACTAACGAACTCTAGAGTAAAGCCGCCGTCAGACTTAACACGAACATAGCAACATTTCTAGTCGTTTAGCTTGCACAAATGCTGTTTGTATAGGGCAGACACTAAGTATTCAGGAAAGAATACGCCTAAGCTAGAAAACTCAAGGCACCCCATTCGTAAATCACTAGCACCGCCCACATTAGAATAAAAAAAAACGTTTAAGGCGTGTTCAGGTTAAGTATGATGGTGGTTATACATCCATCCATAGAAAACTTCAGTCGTAAATATATTGGCTGCACTAAAGGAAATTTTCAAAATGCGGTCTAAGCCTTCAAAAACCACTTTGAATTATATGATGTAGCTGCAAGGAAACGACTAAATATTTCTGCTTAAAATTTTGCGCGTTAGCGGTACGCTTAGAATCCACCGTTGAAATTTTTTTTTAAATTTCGAATTGAGGAAAGCTAATTTGGAAACGAGAATTGTAAGCGTCCGAGTTATGCGCCGGAGTTAAGCATGATGCCTCTTTGAACAGAACTCGCTGGAGATAGAATTCAGCGATGTCGCACAAGTTATTTAGACACAATATGTTAATGCCCGTTTTATTTCTTGCTTTTGTAGCCTTTGTGGAGAAAGGCCGATTGCTTGTTGGCTCAAGTTCATTCGGTCACCAGACACAGAACCCTACAACGTTTGCAGTTGTTCGATTGAAGAAACGTGACGCCCACTCGAGGTGAATTCTAATGACATTGTTCGACCAAGCTTCAACCTTCGATCCACCCAAGTAGGTGCACCAGCGTGGCATCCTGAGTCCTGGACCTATCCATGCGGAGCAGTGGCGCTCCATGTCATGCCAGGCAGCTTTTGAGGCACGGTGCGGCAATAGTGAGACTCGTGGGTTCCATGTGAGGTTCCCCAGTCGAATACTGCAGCTCTTTCATGTATGCGTGCACTTGCCCGAGTGCCACAGACTGACGTGAGACGGCACCGTACACGCTTTCGTCTTGCGAGTTCTCATCACGGCCGCCGACCTCTGCTGCATGCAGCGCCGACCGGCGCGTGGCACACGCCGTGGTCTGTTGAAACCGACTGTTGCACGGGCAATGGCCCCTCCTTTCGACGACAGTGACAAATCAGCGACGTGGTGCGGCGCCCCAACCAACCGCAGCCGAGAGGGCGAGGGGGTTACCGCCTGCGGGCTGTATTGTGACGCCATCATCGAAATGCGGCCCCATTTCGCTTTAAGCTCTGCGAAGAAATAGCCCGTGGCCTCAAAAATCCATGTGCGCGCACTAGCCTGGGTGAAACGCGAAACACGCGCCTGTGATTCGGCGAATGGAGACGGGGCAACGCAGGAAGCAGCCGCGAGGCCATGCATACATGCTGAGTGTCTCCTTTGCCGACGCATTTCCGGACACACTGTAGTTTATAGCTAGAGTGCGCATCTCGTGCAGAGTGTCACTGTAACACAATAGGTAACCGACGTCACATGCACGCAGATGCGACACAGTAGAGCGTGAAATGAGGAATGTTTTCTCGCCCACCTCGTGTTCATTTGCCGCCAGGGTCCACGTGTCGTGCGTACTCCCTGTCGGTGCAGCGCTTGATTAAAAATAAAAGCCGTAAGGCAGCGTCCGTGTTTAACATTAGTTTACCAGCAAAAACATTTTTTTATGTGCGCGAACTGACAAGCACAGAGAGAGAATGAAACAATTAAGGACTGCGCCTGTCCTTGTTTCAAGCTCTCTCGGCGGTCGCCAGCTGGCGCAGTTAAAAAACAAATGTTCGCTAAGATGGACCAGCCCACCCAGCAACAGGTCCTTCTAATTTAGTTTAATACATCGCCCATCAAAGTCCTGCACGGTTACCATTCCGTTGCTGCACGGGTCAGTTAGACTGACCGCTCGTATTCGCGGAGTATCGTGCGCACACGAACAGAGCGCCCGTGGAGGACAATCCAGGTACTCCCCGCGCCAGGCAAGCGGCTCAGACTTTCTCATATTTGGCAGGAAACGCAGGCTCGAAGAAGCGGGTGTGGAAATCGCCGGTTGCTAGGCGATTGGAGTCGCCCTTGTGTTGCAACCCGGCCGCCCTCCTCGCGATCCCTTCATTTTTTCCCGGCTGACGTCACTGGCGTTTCTCAACGCAGTCTCGCCACTCCGCCGTCCGTAACGGCGCTTTGACCGCGTCTTTCCTGCTCGGCTCGGTCGCCGGGGGTGACGACCTGTTGACGGACGAGAAGCGACTGTTGGCGGGGTGCTCCCTCCGGATGAATACTCGAAGAAAACCAGCACAGGGAATAGCTGCGTTCAAGCTGCAAACCGTTGTGCGCCACGGTCGCGTAGCAACAAGGCTGCCTCGGATAGGAAGGTGCCCGGCCGCCAGCACTCACGACGTGTCCCCGCTATCGCTCCGCCACTGCGGTTGCTCGTTCAGAATTTGGTTGCTGCAAATTGGGCCACCAGTTTCTCCGTAGTTTTGTTGACTACGTTTGTGCGCTGCCGCTTTGTGCGCGCACTAAGCGTCAGAACACCCAGATGTGGCGGTGCTCTGCTGCGAATGCAATACCATGCGCATGCTTAGATTTTGGCCGAGCTGTGGCCTCAACTCCCCGTGCAGTGTGCACCCCACATTGAAACCCCCGATATTACGGCGGCTGCCTTGGCGAGCACGCCGCAGCACACACCCGCTTGCCTGGAGACGCCGGCAGTCGCATAACTTGGCTTGTCTTCCGCTGGTGCCATGTGCGTGCGCACACGGGTCCGCATTAGCCAGACCATGGCGGGCGCCGTCCGCAAGATCGGGTGGCAAAAATCACACCCGCCAACTGCTCGAAAAGTGCCGAAGCTGGAAGGGAGACCACCACCGCGCAACATGAACCACACAAGGGACGACACTCGTTGACCAGAGCCGCACAAACAACACACAGGCAATCCAGGCAGGATCCTTTACCCACCCCTGCCTAGAGTACAGAATATACCCAGAAAGATACGAGAACACATGTCCTCACTTCAATGCACTAGGCACCCTCTGACACGTCATAGGAGAGGGCAATTTCTCCAAAGACCACCTATACCCATAACTAACCCCCCTACTATCGCCACCCTTCACGAGCGATGGGATATCTTGCCATCCAGCCCCGCCCTTGAAGACCAGCCCCGACTGATCCACAGGGGGCCAGCCGGCCCTGCAAGCATGGGGAAACCGCTAAGAGAGAGCCACCCCATCAGGCGCTTAAAGGCCAACTCCGGCGTTTTTTAGCCATATTAGGATATTTTCATTCTCAAATGGTATTGACAGTCACCGGTAGGCTGGTTCAATTTGCTTAGAAATTCATCAATAATATTAAATAACCGGTAAACGAGATACCGAAACCGAAACGGGTAGCTGCTTCGTGTGATATCACGATGAAGTCGATGACGTCAGGTCCTACACTACCATACACGTAGGAAGCGTGCTAAACACGCAGTGCACATGGCGCTAACGCCATACAAGGGAAGCTGACGATGTCCTCTGACGACACAAGGAGCTTTTGCAGATTTTCCGAACTAGATAGCAGCAATTTCAACGACGGCGGCGATGTAGTTTCTGACGTCACAAACACAGGGTGGCCAGTAAAAAGTCATGAGTCAGGAACGCAACCAACCTTTAAAACTCATTTTCAGGAAAACTAAATGACTTTCAGCCATATTGCTTGACACAGATAATCATACTGCAAAAGAGAACGTATATTCTATATTTTATTAAGATCAGTGGATATCGAAAAATCGCCGGAGTTGCCAGTTAAGACGAAGCTTTAGCTCGGGTGCTCCTATCTAAATACATGTAAAAGCAGAACTCGTTTTTCTGGGCAAACACTGTATAAAATTGACAGGGTTTGTTGCACTTAAAAGAAAAAACATAAGACCTAGTGACTGTTCGTTTCGAATTTTTGATTTAGGTTGTCCATATTTTATTATATTGTCACGTGGTAGTGACGTTAAAGAACACAGTAGCAGTACTGTAAAAGACAAAACTAGCTTTTATTGGGCGAACCTGTGCCCACAGAACAGGCTACACTTAAAGCGCAACGATAACGGCGAACACAGTCGGCGATCGTCGAAAATCTGATCAGCGGGTCTTTCTCTATGAGCGGGTCAAGCGCGTCGGCTTTTATAGAGCAGTCGTCGAATGTTCCAGACTAATCGTTCGGACCTGCGTGCCTTCCACAAAGTTCTACACCATTCGTGTTACGCGATGAAATCAGATAACACAAGGTTCGGCGACAACAGACAGCCGGGTAGAAGCATCGATAACTTTCCAGAAACGTCGGATACATGCAGGCGCGTCCCTCGCTGTGCGATTACAGTTGTTAGGCGGCGAAACGTGGTCGCCCGATAAAGATAAGTACACGTGTCAATATATTGGCAAAAATCGGAAATTTTCAGAAAACGAAACTATCTCGTTTGCAACTCTGTAACTCAGCAAGAAAACATGATAGCACAATTCTGGGAACTCCATCTCACAATATATGAAGCGCACAAAATTGATATGTCATACTAAAATTTGCAAAAATTTAGCAATATGCAAATACAGCTTTTGCAGAACCCTTGTGCACAATGTACCAAATTGACCTATCAAATTTGTCCGCTTTGAAAGATCTAAAGGATGCCGTTTACAGAACTGCGATATCTGTTCCTGATGCAGAACTATGCATTTGTAAACTTTGTACTTTTATTCTTTCTCGAACTTTCGAATTTTTGAATATCCTTCCACTAACATTCAGGACCTAAATTGAAATTCCGTATCACAGTCGCTAGAACTGTACTTCTCTCAAATGCAACAAATTTCTTTAAAATCGGTCAAGGGGTTAGTTCAGCAAAGCGTTTTTGCGTTTTGCATGTATTTATATAGGCCGCGTCGGAGTTGGGCCCGAGCTAAAGCTTCCTCTCTTTTTTCTCTCTCTACACAGATGGCCCACTCGTGGCCCCAGGAGGGGATTATACCTGGGAATAATAAGGGATACAAGCCTTGAGTATATATGTACCGTATACTCTGCGCATGTTCGCGATTCTGCCCGAGTGCTCGCCACCTAGTCGCCGCGCCGACAACCAACCGATCCATGTTCAGCCATGAAGCGAAACAGCTTCCACATTCGCTCTAAAGTTTCCTCGTGGTTTTTTAGTCGTAGCGATTCCGCCGGGCTGAAAAAGAGAAAGCGGAATTCCTGTGCACTTATTGCGCATGCGATGCCGGCGGAAAGACAGCAACGCATCAGTTCACCGCTTCTCGAAAGACAGCGCGCGTCAGAGAGCGACATCACTGCTGGGGATCGCTTTGACACGTGGCAGGCCCCGGCTGGCACGCCGCCGCTAATGCGACGATAGCGCTCACATTCAACGCCCAGGGTCGAGCCGACTGCTGCGGTCGCTGTAAACGAGATAATCTAGGAATAGAGCAAGTGTTGTGCTGCCGTCATGGCACATTGATTTGCGCAAGTTGGTCGCTCATTCCATGAGCTTATTTTAGCGCCGACAAGAAGGGGGATCTTTCACCACTGCGCTATACTTTCAACTAATTTCGATACAAAACTGACACTTGTATGCGGCACACGGTACGCGCATTTTGAGTGGGCAAATCGTTTACCCGCTAATCAATTTTATCGTTCCATAAGTAGATGGAAAGTATGCTGACATATCTCTACTCGATTGCCTGGTCGCTGTGACCTAATGGCTTCCCTACTGCGCCAAGTACAATCGTATAGCCCGTAGGTACGACAAACGCGATGCATTGCCGATGTGACATTCATTGTGTCTGAGCAAAATCAGCTGCACATGTAGCTGTAAAGTGTCAATGGCACATTGCTCCTCCGCGGCATTTGCCAAGAATCGAAGGGGGAACCGAAAATACAAATCATCACAACTTCCTCTGCGTGTATGCTGTACTGTGTACCCGTGGATCTTATTGGACGATGACATGTTTTGGCGTTCGTCGTGAGAGGCTATGAGAACAATAATCCTTTCGAAAACGCAATCTTGCGTATTGTGTCTATGCTGGTACAACGGATGTAATTTTATGCTACCAGAACATGTCCACTCCGCAGCTACCATTTCCTCTAGTGGTAAGTGTTTTTATTTACAGTAAGCAGCATACAAAGCTCACTGCAGGGGCAGGGGCTAAAGGCAATCAAGCCTGACAAAGGTCCCTGTCCCTCCGCAGTTCGCGGCAGCTCACACGCTTCGAGTTCAACAGAGTAAAAAAAAAGAGAGAGATTGCAGTACATCAGTTTCAGGAAAATGGACAACTAGCTACTTGCAAGAGTACGCATAACAAATCACATGAACAAGAGAAAAAATTACATAACATGTCTAAATAATCATACAGAAGAGGTCGCGCGCACGCCATAATATATAGCTACACAAAGTAAATTCAAGAAATTTGAAACTAAGAATGCATGAGGATACGATGAAATTACATTGTACATGGAAACACTCAAAATACTAATTCTTGAATGATTTAAGCATTGGTCGAGGCATGAAAATTCACAGGTTAATGTTTATACTGTATACATGTGGTAATTATTAAGTTCTTGGCTTGTTTTTTAAATTCAGCACTACTACCTGTAAAGTTCAATCTATCTGCAAGAATATTCAAAACATGATGTGTCTGGTACGCAGCACTTTGTGTTCCGTAATTAGGTCTTACTTTAGGTGCTCGAATCCTTTGTTCTCGTAAACAGTAGTATAGTTTTTCGGTCCGGCTTTGTTCATATAATTTATTTTGTTGAATTACTTGGAGCAATTTAAAATAGTATAACTGATCAACCCTGAGCATGGAATGTTTTATGAACAGTGGAGCAGTTGGCAGGTCTTGTAATTTTCCCCTGTACTTTTCGAAACAGCGCAATATTTTCTTCTGCATAGTAAAAGTCTATGGTAATTTCTTTGCGATGTTGTTCCCCAGACTAATATCCCATAAGTTACCTTAGAATGAAAGAGTGCATAGTACATATTTAGTTTTAACCTTAATGGGATTAAGTGTACTGTTTTGTGAAAACAACCAACTATTCGCGCTAATGCAGTAATCAGGTGATTTACATGTGTATTCCAGTTTAATTCCTCCTGAAACCACACACCAAGAAATTTTTGTTCCCTAACGTGTGTAATACAATTTCCTTCAAATGTGACACGTATTTTACTTATAGGCTTGTTTATAGGTCGGAATATCATATAGGTTGTTTTTTTGGCATTTAGGCGTAGCTTATTTTGCCTTAACCATCCTGAAAGATGCCCTAAATAGTTATTTACACTGACTTCAAGTGATAATAAATTGTCTGATGAAAAGAAAACGTTTGTATCATCAGCGTACATAATAAGCTCAGGGGAATCAGGAATTTCTACAATATCATTTATATAAGCAAGGAACAATAGTGGCCCCAATATGGACCCTTGGGGGACTCCTTGGTTTAATTTTATCTTTTTAGACATTGTGTTATTAATTTGCATGAATTGATAGCGATCTTCAAGATAACTTTTGACGAATTGAAGTGCGATTCCACGCACTCCATACCTCGATAATTTCTGAATTAACAGTTGGAATTGTATGGAGTCAAATGCTTTTTGAAGATCAAGAAAGAGCCCAAGTGTGTATTTTTTCTTTTCCATATGGTCAGTTATCTTATCCTTAATATATAATAGAGCTTGCTCCGTTGACTTATTTTTTGAAACCCATATTGACTCTTTGTTATTATTTGATGTTTATCAAAAAAGGATGCAAGTCTACTGTAAATTACTCCTTCAAATATTTTTGATATTGTTGGAAGCACAGATATTGGTCGATAATTTGCTAAACTATTGATATCACCACCTTTGTGTACTGCAGTGACTTTTGCCACCTTTAACTGTTCCGGAAATACACCGGCAGTGAGGGTGAGGTTGATAATATAGGACAATACATCACATATCAATGGTGATATCAATTTCAACTCAGCAGAACCTATTTCATCAATACCTGATGCAACATTATTTTTAAGCTTTCTGATTAAGTTTTCTACTTCAACCGGATCTGTGGGAACAAAAAAGATAGAATAAGGTACAGTAGACTTATCAGCAGTTGGGGCACTTTCCGTATTTCCATCGGTTGCAACATAGGAGCCAGCGTTTATGAAGTGTTCGTTCATGACATTGGCCAAACTTTCGCCGCTGAGTGTTTCGCCATTAATTGTTAGGTCTTGTGTCCTATGACACCCTTTATTCCTGTTCGTAAGCCCATTTATAACTTCCCATAATTTCCTCTGATACTTGTAAATTTTTTCAAATAACTTTTCATAGTAGTTCGTTTTAGCCTTCCTTATATCTGAAGTTAAAACATTTCTATATGCCTTATATTTAGTGAACGCGTCAGTCTCTCTCGAGTGGATGAAATCGTGGTACAACTTATTCTTTATTTGAATGCGCCTGTAAAGATCAGAATTTATCCAAGGCTTTCTGCATTTTTTATTTATATCACGTGAGAACCCATGAAGTGGAAATGCTGCATCATAACTAGCACGCAACAGCTTTAGGAAGGCGTTATACGCTTCATCAGGGTTATTTTGCCTATAAACAGTGCTCCAATCTAGGTTCTGAACTAAGTGAAAAAAATTTTCCCGAGTTTTGGTGTGTTTAGTTCGATGTAGAAATGTCTGGGTTTTTGGTATGCAAAGGTGAGAAGTAGATAATACGAGAAAGAAGATGGGCATATGATCACTGATGTCATACGAAAAAACGCCGGTTTTTATATTCTGCGAACTTAAATTTGAAGCACATATATCAAGCAGCGTAGCGCTTACTGGTGTAATCCTAGTAGGTGATGTTATAAAATTTGCACTTCCATATGTAAGCAATAGCGTTTCAAATTCTTTCGCATAGGGATCATTGGAGCAGAGGTCAATATTTGTATCGCCCATAATTATGCAAGGAGTATTCCAGAGAACAGTTGATGATAACACAACGTCAAGGAACTGAATAAATTTCTTTTTGTGGCCACGGGGTGGCCTATATACACCAACTACTAAATATGGCCCAATACACATAGTCATGCATTCAATATCATCATTCATGACAGAATAGTTATCAAGCAGTTCACAAGAAAGCGCAGCCTTAAAATAAATAGCAAGACCTCCACCTTTTTGTTGTTCACGACAAAGGATTTCATTTCGCTAACCTGGAAGGAACGGTGCATCTTCTTTACAAGTGATCCATGTTTCTGAGAAAACCAGCACATCAAACCCAATTGATAGAGACTGTAGAAAAAGAGCAATATTATCGCCTTTTCTTTTTATACTTCTACAATTTATATGTAATGTTGAAAACAAGTTCTTGCAAGAGCGGAATTCGCTATTAAATTCTACAACATCATAATACTTTCGGTTATTAAAAAGATCAGACATAATAAACCGTTTTCAATTTCGTATTTCACATTGCATGTTGAATTCCCTATTTTAGTCAGGCTTGCCTCATCCGCAATGTGTATCACTCGTGAACCTTCATCTTTGCGTGCTAGCACTTTGCCACCAGATGTCCAGACTAATTTCCAGCCAGTTTCTTTCTTTTTCTGTATTGCCGCTGCAAGCAAAGCCTTGCCCCTCTGAGTCAAATGCTCATTTACAAAAATGGGCATTTTCTTCTTATCCCCAAACACAGAGCTATCCAGCCTTTTCTTTCTACACTTCGCCAGAATATCGTCACGTTTTGTTCTTTTGACAAAACGAACGATTATCTTCTGCACGCCTGGTTTAGGAGTGTGAATCCAGTGGCATGTGTCGATGTCAGCCGGATCAATCGTCGTGCCGACAGCTTCCCCTATCTTTGTTACAACTGTCACTGGATCATTTCCCACCGGGGCACCTTTTATCTCAAGATTGTTTAGGCGCCGATACTGCTCTAGCTCATCGCATTTTTGGGCCAGTTTCTTGTTTTCTGCTTTTAGTTCCATGTTTTGCCTGATAAGTTCTTGCATTTCAGCTCTCATATTCTTAATATCAATGGCTGCATCTTTCACCTCGCTGCAAGTATCAGAGCAAAATGTTATGCTGTCTTTAATTTCCCTCATCTGAATTCTGAAATCACGTTTGAAGTTTTCAAACGCCTTTGACAGCTCTGCAAGATCTTTTGTGTCAGTTGTGTCCTTCTCTGCATCCTTTCCGGCATTCTTTGCGGAGTCTTTCCCCATTAGCAAAGCAAATACACTTCACGCAAAGCAAGTACACTTCACGCTGTGTTCGGCAGCAGTGCACAAGAACAGAAGCAAACTTAAAAACAAGTAACACCAATTCTCACCTGCAAAGGCAGAAGGTGTGTTACGATTTGCACTGTTCGTGCACCACCGCCGAACTGCGTGGCCCACTCGGTGAAGCCGTCCTTTTATGCGTCTTTCACAACCAACTGGCGTTGCGGCCACGTGAAGATCCAAGCGCAGGCGCAGGACCACGGTGACCAAGCTTGCAGCGGAGCGTCCGTCCACGAGGTTGATAAGGGTGGTCTTCCGTGAGTTGAGCCAAGGACAGCGAGCTGCAAAGGCAGAAGGTGTGTTACGATTTGCACTGTTCGTGCACCGCCGCCGAACTGCAACTATGGAGCAACTATGGTTGCTAAACTGGCCCTGCTCAAGAATAACCGTTGTGAGTCACCTTAAGGGAATCTGTCGACACTTGTTCAATCTTATAAGCCCTACTCTCGCTAAAGTTCAGTGTCAATCTAAAGCCACCAAACGCTGTCCTTATGCAGATGTAATGAAATCAGTATTTGATTTTCACAAGCTGATCCCAGCAACGATTTCGTCGTCCTCGCAGGTGGTCGGGAAACGGAAGTGTTGCGACGATGCAAGGACAGGGGGCGAGACCCCGAGTGGGCACCTTGGAGGGCTTGGCCGCATCCGCATCGTGTAACCGACAGCAAAGCCATTTCTTTTTCGTGTACACGGCTTCGTCAGAGTAGCATATAGAGTAGCGAGTGCAGCAAGTCGGCAATGAGAAAGCGCAGCGCCTGCTGGCCTGATGTGCTGTTTGCGTCATTTTCTCTTTCCTCTTGCTTTCTGTATCTATCATATTCTGGGGTTTCACGTGCCACGATCTGATTACGAGGCGCGCCGGATTTGTGTCGACCACCTGCAGGGTTCTTTGACCTGCGTCCCGCGATCAGCACGCCAAAGCCACCGTTTCCTTTCGCTTTCTCTGATTACTGTTAATGCAATTGAAAAGCGAGCGCACTTATCCTGGTCGAACGAACCCGCCTCGGAAATGCGTTGTCCTGAGATTAACTTCTGTTGGGCACGAGGCAAATATTCTCTTTCGAGTCCAAGTCACCGCGCTTAATAGCGCGGAGTAATGTCTTCCTCGTAATAGCTGCAAATAAATGAATGAGACCCGAGACTTCGGGAGCGTCGCCCCAGGCCTGCTGATGTACGGCCGTGGTTGGGTCACGTTGGCGGCGTCGTGCCGCTTGCGCAAGGCGCCGCCGCCGGAACGTTTCGCAAACGACCGAGACGCCGTCTGGCCGCCCCCCCTCTCTCTGTTTTGACTGCCAGATTATTGAGACACCGCCGCTAGTGCGTCCAGTGAAAGATCGCTGCCGCCGCCTTCTCCTCTTTTGCGATGATCCTTCGTCGTGTCTCTCCTCTGGTTTTCGCTCTCGTGCTTGCTGCACGGCAGTTGACATTGTCTTGCGTTTGTTCTGGATTTTATTTCTCCCGATTCCGGCTCAGGAAGAGTCGTTATCCCGAGAACCGTTACGACACATACTGCGGACCGTTGGACTCGGAATCCAAGCAGTGCTGCATTCCTGCCCTTGGTTGCTTCTTTCTTTTCCCTCCGAATTGTGTGGAACGCCCAGAAGCAGCAGCAAATAGCGCTCACTACCATCACACGCTGCCTATCGATTTCGCTGCTCCGCGATCGGCGTGGGCCGGGGGAGAACCACAGGTTAAAAAAAGGCGCCACAAAGGAAAAAGAAGGGAGCGCCCTGACTTGGCTCCTTTCGCTTCCCTGCATCGTCTTTCGGGCACTCGCTTCCACTCCTACCCTCCCACTCGGTCAGTCGATACGTGACGTAAGCTAGCCAGACATCGACGTCACACGGCGGCGGTCTCCGAGCGCAACAAAAGCGTGGCGCCTCTTCCTTCGGATGGATGGATGGATTTTATGAGCGTCCCCTTTGGAACGGGGCGGTGGGTTGCGCCACCGAGCTCTTGCTACTATACTGCCTAATATCCTACCTAGGTTAAACAATGAAAAAAGAAAAAAAGAAACACCTATGAACTACCACGCCCAAATTTTCTGATCCCCTATTGCGAACTGTGCTTTTGTACGTCTCCGTCTTTTGTCGTTGCCCTACTTTCCTTCCACCAATCCTCCAATTGCCTCTCACTACTGTCTATTGCGGATATCTTTGCTTCACCACTGCTCCCGCTGAGCCCAAGGGCTTCAAGGAGGCCAGTGGTGCCTAATACGACCGCTGCGTAGACATCTTCGCTTTCGGACAGCGCGCGCCCTCTTTCGTCGGTGGCATCGCGCACCTGTGCTTCACCGCACGTGCGCCTGCTTGCCTCGCCACTTACTACGAATGACACCTGGTGCGGCTTCCTTTTGAAGCTGAAGCGGAGCAAACAGAAGAAACAAACGATCGTCGGTCTTCGTGAGCGCGCGTGCTTTTTCTGCGGCGACAGTGAGGAACCTTGGGCGTTTCTTTATTGCCGTGCGACAACTCAGCAAAAGTTGTCCTGCGCGGTAGTGTACGCACATCGCAACGAGCCCGAAATGCAAAAAGCGCTCCTTCGGGGCTTGAAATGCGATTAGCATTTATGAGTGCATGGTTGAAAAACACTAGCTGGCACGTCAACGCTCCTCTTCCACTGACTATCGCCTCGTCGTCCCTCCATTGATTCCAATTTCAATATAAGCCTAGTCACGTTGGCATGAATGGAAAACCAAGCAGTCTGGCGGCCACTGCTCACGTCTTACCATCTGGTGTTCGTCCGATTTGGTGGCAAGAACATTCTACGTAAACAACTTACTATACCTCGGGCGCTTCTGTGCTGCACAATCACATAGACAGTCCGCATTATGATGAACGACGAGTCCATTTGCACCATAGGTTAAGCCATTTGGAGAAATCCTGCGCCGCTAAACGGAAATTGCCTTTGAGAGCCCTACGATATTTTCTTATAGTGAGCGAGCTAATAATTTTCTGCTCCACAGTATATTACTGCACCTGGAAAGGCCTACATCCTCCGAGCTACTCTCCTATTCGTTCAAATTTCCCCGTGGAGACTGCGCTGACCAGCTTAGACCCGCAAGAGCAGCGACGCCTGATCCGGCGGGCACGCGGAGCGGCGCGAGCTGATGGGGCTCCGCCCTATGTTTTCTCCCGCTCTCCCTCTTTATCCGGTCAGCGCTTGCTCATAGACGACCGCACGCCAAGTTTCATCCTAGACGCCAGCGCTCGTTTCTCCCCTGGCGGAGCGATTTCATCTCCAACGGGTGTAGGTTTCCGTCGCCGCTTCCCTTCGCGGTCGCGCCCGCGTTCAGTTCGCCCTGCGCGCGAAACGTCTCTTGTTTGCGACGGCGCCTCTTCGGATGACCGGAAATTACTATTGTGTTGTTAACTGTCACGACAGCAATGTAAACATGATATGGTTGATGCCAGCAGTGAAATTCTGCTGATTCACAAGAAAATGGTACGAAAGAACCAGACGACAGACATGGATTACTGCGGTGCGCCGAGCGAAGTAAACAACTGGCAAACGAAGCGAGCTCGTTCATTGATCACTCCTGAGTGTATGACGGTTTCTATATGTAACTCACGTGAATTTAATAATTACTCGGTACATAATCCTTTTATTCATATAAAAACTTTAAGTTCAACGAGCGCTTGTCCTGTCTTCTTTCTCGTGTTTCGTTTGTGTGTGCGCTGCCCAAGAATGGAAACCACGTCTGTTGTATGCGCTAGCAGTGGCCGAAGTTCACGCGTGCCGAGAAATTGAATATGTGCATGATGCATTGAACATGACCGGAGTTCATTCCAGCTTCACCACTGCACCGATCGATCGGGTTACTGGACGATACACACCCGCGTCTTGGTCGCGCCGGCATTGCTGAAGCAGGAATGATTAATAATACTGTCAACTTCCGTCTCTTGAGTACTGTTAAAAAATGGCCAAGCTGTCTACATTGCTGCCTCTATTCCATATTGTAGGAGACGTACTAGTTAAAGTTGTGTGCGCATGTCGTACATGTGCTATGCAGCGATATATCTTGTTTATTTCCGCACAGTGTCGATAGAAGTCCGTTGTCGCCATCAGATACAACACGGATTTGTAGCAAACATACTGTGAGAAACTGCAAAAATGACTTTAGCTCGTAGGTGCCGTATGTATGTGCCGCATCGTATGTGCTGACGATTTTTCCGGCGGCACATACGATGTCGTTTCCAATTACCTGCTCAGCGTCACTTACATGGTTAAGCAGACGCTGCCCTTTCGCCGCATTGCAGCTATAAAAATAATCGTCAAGCGTACCGACCTTAATTCTTAAAGGCAAATATAGCGTGTGCAGTTTGTTTCCCACTAAGGGGAAAACTCAGAACGTATTGCATCGCGATGCGGCAAGCAATGGAGTCGTGCGGCGGCAGCAGCTCGAGCAGGCGCACACGCTTGAGGGGCGGTGTCGTGATCTGCGGTGTCGTGATTTTCGGGAAGCGTGGTACTGTCAAGGGCAGGGCACCGATTTCATCGGTACTGCGAGAACTGAGCTGATATTCTTTACTAAACGTTGCGCGTCGCCAAACTCTGATCCTTCATTGGCGATAATGGAGTTCCACAAACTTCTTTTGACAGCATGGTTCATTTGTTCTTTCGAAAGGCCAGAGTACTGAGCGTGTGCACGTATATTTCTTCACTGTGTGTGTGCTACCGTAATGAGCAGCCACAAAACGCACCAAGATGTGCGCGCAACGTGCTCAGTCTTTGTTTGGCTCGAAAGGAAAACGGCACTCAACAATGGGAGTCGAACACGATGAAACAAACGGATACGATTAAATGAAAGTTTTAGGTTCAGACAATGAGCTGGAAGTGATTTTTCTCGACAACCATTCGCTACACCAGACAGACCCAGCCCGCCGGTGGGGAATTGGACACGTCACGCTCGGAACTTCAGTTAGTATCTCGTCATGTTCCCAGCGGCAGCGATGACAGCGCTCATCCTGGAAGGCAGTGAAGTGTAGAATGACTTGATCAGGGATGTGTTCATTCGCAGCACGTCTCATTCACTGACGATGGTGGATCGAAGCCTATCCTCGGGCGACTGATAGAGGGGATGGTGCGCCAGCGATACTTTCAACGAGCCCCAGACATTTTAAATGATGTTGGCGCCCGGGGATTGAGGCGGCCGCTCTAAGAGAGTGACTGCGCGCTCTTCTAGCAGTTTTTGCACAGCACGAGCTGTGTGGATCGGCGTCCTATCGCGTTAGAATATATAGTCGCCTTCCAGAAACGGGCCGTCAAGAATTTATGGAATCAGTACGTCGTCTATGATTGCCCTGCAGCGATGAACTTACATTCGAGGCGTATCAGTGGGCGTCGCGCAACGCTTGGCAAAGAATACCGGCTCATTTCACGCACTAACGATGTGATCGGCGCCCTGCACCTGACAGTAGAACGTTTTCCGACAATGCGGCCAGCGCGCGCCGCCGTAGCAGACGACGCCGTTCAAGATCCCGCCCCTTGAGCACCTGCGCGAGCTACCGCCGCCGCCTGACTCAAGCGCTCGCCGCATCGCGATGCAATGCGCTTCGAGTTTTCCCCTAAATGTGAAACAGACTGTACACCACCTTTCGAAGGAAACGTCCACGCGCACATACGTAGGCACACACCGCGCGTGGCACGAAACGCGCCCAAACACGCGCAGTGCAGGAGGCAATCAAGGCGGCGCGAACGAGAGATGGGAGAGGGGTACCACCCGCTAATAGAATTTTGCTTCGCATACGGCGCTCTCAACGCCGGCGCAGCAGCGCCGCTCTCGGTGCCGTTCTTGTCTATTAGCCCCGAGAACGAACACGAGCGGCGCTGCGAGCGCCGCTCGCGTGACGTCAGGGCAATGACTCGCGCCTGTCGTCTGCTACAGTTCGTGCGTTGTACTGGCGCTTTCTGCAGTGTTTTCGTTTGTTCGCCCTCGTTCTCTCTGCTTGTATACTTATGGTGGTCGTCTCAAATATATTTTTAAGACGTCTTACTTTGCGAACATTTATTCAAAGAGCTAATTTCTTAGACAACAATGCAGCTCTCGAAGGCAACGCTACAGTGCCAGCCGAAGCGACGCAGACCAGCCCATTGCGGGTTTTTCATACGCGGATAGACAATCGCAAAAACATAGCCTATAGGAATCCAGTTATGATACCATACCTGCCGCGGTGCAACAAGTATGTCACAAAGCTGGCTATATATGACTTCTACAGCAGTTACGTCGATTTTATTCCGCTAAAACAGGTTTGCTCACGACGAGTAGTTCATGGTATAATATCGCATTTTTGCATTTCCTCACAGAAACGCTCGGCAGTAGCACGGTGACTTAACTAATACTGGAGCTTAGATTCTACACGCCTCACTTGCTTCTTTAACTGCTTGTCAACATTAGGCGGTTCTTCATGTGTTTATTTTTTTTAAGCGGCAGAAATTTGAAGTAAAGTTAATGAAGGCTTACAGCTATTTACAGAGTACAAATAGGAATGCACCAATATATATTCCCTTTTCCGTGCTACACGTTCAACTCACCTCTTTAGAGCGCGTTTGTTAATGATTAATAATGCATGTTATGTTCCTCTTTTTTGTCTATGTTACCAAGTGTATATCATTTATTTATTTCAATGCCGCAGTGTGTTTTGCATTGTTATCGTGGAAATATTTCACTGTGCTTTCATACATTGTATAACTGCAATGTTTTATGGCCACTATATAGATGTAATTTATATGGCGCTTGACGTGTTACCCCATGCAGCCATATTGTACCTAAGAGGGTGAGATTACCTCAAGCCGCGTCTGTGCGGCTTTTTTTCCTCATCCACCTCCATTTACCACTCATGTGTGTGTGTAAATGGAAATTAATAAATCAAATCAAATCAAACTCACTTGAGAAATTTACTGGTGCTTGTTGCTTGAGGAATATACATGACGAATCTGTTTGGCAAACTGACACAGGCTGCTCGGCCCAATTTTTTTAGTGAAGTATGCCTTCTGGACCACATAGCTGCAGCCAGAAAGCAGTCAAAGCGTCAATGACTAGTAGTATGGGACATATTGAAGATATCGAAATTCCCCCTGTGGAGGGTCAGAAATCAAGTGAAAGTATATGCAAGGCTTGTGGTGCTTTCTTTATGAATGTTTGCGATTGGATTGGAGCAAACTTAAATTAGCCTGCAAGGTTCTCTTTTAAGTACCGACGAAGCGAATAGTTATCCGTTTGTATAATTAAATAACGCTGGATCGAGACATGGTGAGACAAAAGGTGCTTGAATTTTCCTTTTGTAGGCAATCTAAGCTGCGTAGTAGTAGCTCGAGAATACTTAAGCCATTCCAGTTGACACTGTAAAAAAATGCTTTATGGTTTTAATTCGAAGTTGAAGTGAACTGATGGGTTTCGCGAACATAGCGTGCCTCGCCATACGGACAGTCGATTGCTACCGTTACGTGATCAGGGGTGTGCCATATTGTCGATAAAGGCTACTGAGGGCCACTATGATACATTTCATCACTTTCAATTGAGTGGCTGTCGATCTAAACAACGAAACTTTTCTCTCAGGTGATTGCTACTATGGTGTTTGTGAATTAACTATGTAAATACTCTACATGACACGCCGTCGTGTTAGCAGCCATGAGCAATTCGTTTTTTGGAGGCCTGTTTCAGAGGGGGATGAAAGTAGCAGCAAACATTTTCATAAGAAATGCGCGCCTAACTATTTTTTTACGCATTAATGAATGGCCATATTTGAATAGAACAACACACCAGAGTAATAGGAATCATGATGACAGCTTCGCTGGGCAGTGTCTTTCTAACATCGGATAACATGTTGACGCCAATTACCAAATTTTTCTTCCACGTAAAATGCAATACCTCTCATAGCTAAATACTAAAGGAATGTTAAGTGTTTAGCGAAGCATCATACACAACTTCGCGCGTTGAATTTGCAGATATTCTTTTTTTAGTCAAAATTTACCGATAGACACGGCGCATATATGCATTGCAAGAACTTGTAGACCCCTTTAACGCTAATTAGCTTGCGATATCCAAGTCGCAAAGTTTCTCGACTCTCACGCTTTTGAAGAAAAAACTGTGGTTAAGGTATTGCAGCTGAAAGAAGCCGACTTATTCTTCAATACGTACGGCTCGAGCCCCAAGCATACACGAAGGGAACGAGCGCGCGCGGCAGCCGAGCGAGCCGGAGCGAGCGGCGTCCTGGCCGTGACGTCACTCGCAAGAGGGCGCCATTCCTCTTTCTCGGGGCTAATAGCTTTATTCAGCTTTTATGCGAAGCGTATTACGAGAGCTCAACCCAGCTCCTCAGGCGCGGCGGTGTCGCCTTCAATACCATGTGACACCGTGACGTCACGACAGAGGAGAAACGGGGCTCCAACTCGCGCCGTCTCTAGCAGCGTCGCGGCGGTATTTAAGCAGCTGCGCTTGCCTCTGACAGACACTCACGAGGTGAGATGCCTCCTGGAGACAGAGCTGCTCGTTGGAATGAGAAGCGAAGGTTGCGGCGTGCTACAGAGACTGTTTCTAGGTGGCTTTGCTACGGCGCAGCGACTACGCGCCCCGCATCGGACGCGGTGAGCGTCGAGCAACGCAGCGTTCGGCGCGACAACGAAATGTGCGCCTGAGCAAGCGCCGCACGCCTGAGCCGACGCCGACGACACCGGCTTTTCTGCGACACGAGCTCCTTAACGCTGTCGCGTTAAAAAAAAGGCTAGTATGCTTCGCATCCTGGGTTTAACCTTAGCGAAGCCACAGCTATTTTTTTTTCTTTCTTTTCCTTTTTTTTGCTCTGGGCGCTTCTAAAAGCACTATATTTAATTGGACGTCGAGTTTTGTTTCTAAAATGAAAGACAGGGCATATAAGGGGACATGAAAGTGCTGTTTTTGACTTTAGAATTATGCACCAACTAGACCAAAGCAAACTACCCTCTACTGAAAGAAGCCGTATCGGATTCCGTCTGTCTGCTTCGTTTATTGAGAAAGCTTGCAGTTCTGCCCGAAAAACGAAGCACCGATTGCGAAAGCAAATTAGTAGATAGCTGTACGAAGTAAGGATAGTAGTTTTATTGGCCATATAAACTTGTAAACATTCGCCCAATAATTCAATTAACAATGATAGAATGTGTAAGCGTGACTCAATGAGAACGTAGAAAGAAACAGAGGGCCAGAGACAGCGTTGTATTTGTGTGTCTGCTTCCTTTAGCGTCCTTGGTCAGTCGCGCTTACACATTCTATCATGGATTCAAACCAACTAGCCCGTCAACGTGCTTAACTAAATTAACCAGCACAGCTAGTGTTACGCGCGCACAGGTAAACATGAATACATCTCGCTCGATGACAGCGTAAACTGTTTGTGAAAACGATGGGGTTGGGAATCGCGGAAGCAGCCGTGAGCCAAGTGACCTCTGTGCATCTGTCGATTCAACGCGTACGAAATGTCGGAATCACAGCGCATACGAAGCTACCGGCACTACGCGCACTCTGCAAACATCGCACATCGCTTTGAACATGAGGTCCGCGAGGGCGCGCACTTTAGCCACGTCGCAGACCGCTTTCAAGACACACGAGCGCCGGCGACGGGTCTCTACGGCGTCCGCGATTCGCATGGCCAACGCCATAGTAGACGCCACAATAGGGAGCTTTAGTTTAGGAGACGCAAGCTATTGAGTACCGATTCTGGCCGCTCAGTTCAGCGGATGACGTATCTTCGTCACTCAACCCTGGTGTTGAAGAGCGCCCTCTTCCGACTCCAAGAATATATATATATTCCACTGGTTATCAATTTCCCCGGTTCTGTGTTTTGTGTCGACAACAAAAGGTAATTGTGGATACGCCTTGTCGCGATGGTGCCTCGCGATTTGACCCACGCATCAACATAACTCGAGCGGCTTGCGTACGCAAGAACTAGGGGCGACAGTACTACGCATGCGCAGACCGCTACGTCTGCTTGCGCCCTTGGGTTGCTGGGGCGGCCGAAAACACCGCTGCCCCTAAGAGGTCGCATTACCCACGTGACTCTCGCGGTGTACGAGAACTTACGAGAAGCGATACCAGCCGAGATAAGCCGCCCATCCCGTCACCCAGACGGAGAGCATGGCTGCACCGGCGAGCGCGCGTGCATTTCACGGCCGACGTGGTAAAGCTGACCGCAGAGCACACCGGCACGCTGTCGCCGCAACGGCGGCATGTCAAAATTTGCAGGGGGCTCTAAATAAACAAAACAGAGACCACAACGGATCATGCTGCACGAGACGCCTAATTACAGTTTACCAAACGTATGTTTGGATTGCTTGGGCTCGGGCTCAGTCGTAAGGTAGGCGCGTAGAAAATCTTATAAATTTTTTTGCCTAGTGTCGACAGACATATTCTTATATATATTCACTGATTTTCATAAAGATAGCTTAATCTACTTCGCATGCTTGATTTCATATTTTAAAGAATAATAACGCAGCAACGATCAGACACTGATGGCGCTACGAGCACATGCGATCTCAGTGCGGCTTGCGTTTGGGGCCGCTAACATATAACGTGTTCCTGCTTGCGTACCCAAACGCAAACGCACCCAAGCGCTAGGGTACCAACGCATTGCGTCCCCTAACTGTACGGAGCGGCGGGCGAGGAGGACATCGAGGCACCGTAGCAGCCGCCGGCGAAGAACGCCCCTCCTCCCTCACCTCACCCCCGTTGCCTCGCGCGCCGCAGAGGAGGAGATTGAACCACGTTCGCCGGCTCACCCTCACACGCTTTCACTTATATGGAACCTCACGGCGGCGGCGACGGCAGAAATGCGCCTGTAGTGTCCATATAATTGCTATCGCAGTAAAGGTATGTCATGTCCCTGTCACGTCAGTGGTGGTAAGGTTGAAGCCTGTTCCACATTCAAGCGATTGAGCGAATGGAGCGAACAGTGGCGCGGCGCTGCGAAGCTTTTCGCGAGGTTTCGTTTCACATGCATTGCCACCGCTGCGAATATCAATGATAACGGCATGAAACACGGGGCTTTTCAGCCAGTTTCGGTAGTTTGCGACTAGCAACATAAGCACTGTTTTGTTCCTGCTTCTCAAATTTTTCTTTTATAGATACATATCCTGCGTTTTAAGTTCTTTTTTTAAGTTCACTGCAAAGAACTGGGAGCATCTATGTAGAACAC
This sequence comes from Dermacentor albipictus, assembly GCF_038994185.2. Taxonomy (NCBI): domain Eukaryota; kingdom Metazoa; phylum Arthropoda; class Arachnida; order Ixodida; family Ixodidae; genus Dermacentor; species Dermacentor albipictus. The sequence continues at coordinate 2,604,407 of NC_091826.1, read as the reverse complement.
TTGTTCATCAATTGGCGGATGTGAACATATAGTGTTAAGTAAAGGTCCCTTAGTTTCATGGCGTCTGTAGACATAATCTTTATAAGGCAAAATAAAGGTAAATAATTTTTGCACATGGTAAAGTTCTGGACTTAAGATATAGTGTACAGTGAGGCGATGGATTAATCTTGTCAGACACATATGTACTTGTTTTGAGACGAAGATCCTGTGAAGTGCGATTATTTTTCTTACTTTAGCGCATCTTATCCACTTCAGTAGAAAAAAAGCTTCGATGTCAAGTAGTTGGTTCATTGTGCAAGTATATGCAGTTGCATACAAAATCCACGTGCATGGAAGGGATATGTGAAACCGGATGGTGCCTTTCTCAGTTTGTGATTTGCTTTGTTTGTCTTTTTCGTGCACTTCCCTGCCTGTACTTATGCTTATGTCGCCTTTGATGCATCACATTCATTACACCTGATTTTTGGTTCACATCTAAAGCTATGCTATACTTTAGTTACATTGAATTTTCAATGAGTCACAATAATTGGTCATCTAATTATGCAAGCTGCTATTCAGATGTATAGCATTCTTGCTGTAATGGGAATGAAAAGCTACCATATATGACAAGAAATTTGATGCGCAAGATTTTAATACCAATTCTCCTTGCAGTTTTATACTCATTTGCTACACTAGATAATATTGTAAATTTAATTTTATTTATTTGTGAGAAAGTGTAACGGATCAATCCCAACAGCACCAGGAAACTACTTTCGTGAGGAGGCCAACTGAATAGAAAATATACGCCTCAGCACCGCTTTGACACTGGGCAGGATATAGCTGCAGAACCATGACAAGACACACTTAGAAACAATGGGGGGCAGCCCATACATCAATAACCTTTATGTCAAATATAAGCAAAGCTAGCTAGACTTGCGGCCTCACATGAGTATAAACAACACAATTCTAAATGCACTGTACTATCAGTCAGGAACGTCCATACGCTGCACAGGACGTTTTCAAATGAGCTGCTGTCTTTGAATATGGCACACAAAAAACGTTTCTTGCACAATTTATCTACATTACCAGCCCGATGCTTAGCAGCTCATCTGATGACTTCTGCCATATAACTCATCTTGGGTACTAGGCGCGATAACACACTCGACACAAGGAAGGAGACGGGCCATATAAGTGCACGCGTTTTGTGCCAGAAATGCATTTGCTGGCCAGTAATGTGGTGCTTATTTCTCTTCGATCATAGTGTCCATATTTTGTGAGTTTTCACAAGTTTGTTCTAGGTTTAACTTTCCATTCTATACTTTAATTTTGAGAAGGTGGAGCCAATTGAAGATACAGGACATTTCTACACTGTAATACTGACGAAACTTTAGACAATATCCTTATGTTTTATTACAAAATGTGTTATAAAGTGCATGGGCATCATTGTAATCTGATTTTATTTGTTTGTCAGTATGTTTCTCAAATTATTATTCAGTTTTCTTGTGTCTGATCAATAAATATGTTGACCTTTTAGGAGAGAAAATGTATCATTTCAGTACCTCGGCGTCTACAGATTACATCTCATTAACCTCGCCTAAGTGTAGGAGCTGCTTATGAAGGAATCAAATATTCCCCACAAGTAAGTATTGCGTATCCCTTCTAACGTGGCCGTGAATCTACATCGTGCTTTCACACTATTGTGAGTACTAGCACTCTGTTCACAAGGAGTACAGGCACTCTGTTTGGGGGGCTAGAAACACTCGGATTGGAGGAGTAGAAGTACTCGGTTGAGAGGAATAGAAACACTCGGTCTGGGGGAGTACTATTACTCCTGTGGGGAGAGTATTAGCACTCTGTGGAAAAGTACTAGCACTCCCTTTCCTAGGAGTAACAAAACTCTGTCAGGAGGAGTTATCCTACTCTCTCTCAAAAAGGGTCAATCTACTCTTGAAAAGAGAGTGAAATAGGGGGCAAGCAGATACTCCCTCGAAGAGAGTGCCTGGAACTCTATTTGTTTTTAGAGTGATCCATGGAGCTTAGGTCTGAAATTTAGCGTTAGAAAATCAGGTGTTATGGTATTTAATGAAAACAGTGAACAGACAGTGGCAATACAAGGCAAAGAAATACCTCGGGTAAAAGAATATAAATAGCTTAGTATATGGATAAACGAAGGCAATGTATATATGAAAACACAGGGAAAAACTAACAGCAAAGGAGAAGAGAAATGCAGCCATAAGGAAGCACACAGCGCTATGGGGATACAATAGCTACGAGGTGCTCCAGGGTATGTAGAAAGGTTTCATTGTTCCAGGACTTACTTTTGGAAGTACGGTTGTTAGCTTGAAATCAGGGGTACAAGCAGGACTCGATGGGAACCGTAGGTCAGTGGAACACCTCGCATTGGGCGCTCACGTGAAGAACGCAAGCTGTGCAGAGAGATATGGGCTGGACTAGATTTGAAGTGAGGGAAGCTCGCAGTAAAATTCAGTATGAAGAACGACTGAGGAATATGGAAGAAAGTAAATGGGCTGGGAGAGTGTTGAGGTACCTGTACAGGAAAAACATTGATTCACAGTGGAGGAAAAGAACAAGGAAGCTTACCGGCAAGTATGTGGCCTGTAGAGTGAGCAACACAGCAACAAAAGACGTCAAGCGGTAAGTCAGAGAGGCTCAAATAATTTCATGGGCGGTGGCAATAGAAAAGAAACCTGCTATTAGTAACTACTTATAAGGAAAAAAACGAAATCAGGCAAGAGACAATTTATGATAACTCAAAGGGAAGCTCATTACTTTTCGAATCGAGATCAGGATGCCTTAGAACACGCATCTATAAAGCGAGATATAAGAAGGAAGAAGAAGCATCTGCTTGCTGCGGTAAAACTTGGGAAACGATGGAGCACCTTTTATTGGAATGTGAAGAGATCTGCCCAGCGATTGATTTAGGCACCACTGGCCTCCTTGAAGCCTTTGTGTTCACCGAGAGCAGGGGAAAAGTAAGCATCCCAGCAATAGAGATTAGTAGGAGGCGATACGAAGATCGGTGGAAGAAAAGTAGGGAAACGAAAAAAATGGAGACGTACAAAAGCAAAGTTCCCCATAGGGGGTCAGGAAATTTGGTTGTGGGAGTTCATGGTGTTTTCTTTTACATTTTTTTACCTAGGTAGGACATTAGGAAGAGTGTGGTGGAGCAATGCACCGCCCCGTTCCAAAGGGGATGCTCTTAACATCCATCCATTCTTCCATGGGGCCCCGCCGGAATGGGAGCGGACCAATCAGAGGGCGCGCTAGGTTGGGGGGGGGGGGAAGGAGCAGACCAATAAGAGCGCGCCGGGTTAAGGGGAGGAGAGGTTATAGGAGCAGGTGTTTCACCAGCGCTTGCCTTTCGCCTCGTGGATTCCGCTTGGCGCGAGCGGCAGCGTCGACATCGCGCAAATCCCGGGCTTTGAGAGCGAGAAGCGCAAGCAAGCGGCAGCGGAGGGAAGCCGCTATCGCCGAGCATCGAAAACGGGAAGCGCAAGCCAAACGCCGATGGAGGCCAGCCAACCCCAACTTTAAGAGAAGGCAACCCAATCTAAGCGCAAGCAGAAGCAAGCTAAATAACCCCCAACTTCAAGAGTAGGAGGTCGTACAGAGACCTCGACGCAGAGAGATTCCTCCCACGGAGGATGCCGATTGACGGTTAAAGAGAGAATTCCTAGACCATCAGTGCTGCAAGATGTGTGATAGACTGTGGTTTGATCACAACCTCACGCAACTGAAGAGTGGGCGCAGTCCGGAACCGAAGCTCCAATCTATCAAAATGACAACCAGACAAAAGACGCTCATGAAAATCCCGCTAAACACGAATTCAAACTTGAGAAAACGACCAACAGCTTTGATGTTTTGACGGCTTTCACTGCGTGGAACTGGTTTTACTTTTTTATCTCGCGTAAGCTGCGAGATTTCATGTTCAAGTTCTTGAAATTTGTAGAAAAACAAATCTTACACATGGTGTCAAAAAGATATTGTTGCTGCTTCTGTTCTTTCGCGGCAGAACTCGTCGATGGCATCTGGTATCACAGGGAGATGATAAAACTCTGGGTACTTGCACTCATGCTATACTTGCGGGCGTGCAACAGCATCTGTGCCGCCATGCATGTGGGACGACGCAAGCGCCCCTCGTCAACGTCGACTTTCTTTACTTCGTAATACGGATAGAATAAAGCGCAAGTGTCTAATAATATACTAGCTGCAATTTAAAGCAATAATTATGCTGCACTTAATGAGAGTCGACTTACGTACAGTAATATCTTTACTACATTTCTAAGTATCAAGATTTCACCTCCAGGCCTCGCCACTTACTGGTTTTTCTGACTTCCTTTGCCAATATTAAAATATATTTCCTACTTAATTACTGAACAGCGTGCTGGATTCTATAACTATAAATCAAGGTCGTTTCATTTACATCAGCGTCTCACAGCACATTCTGGCCAATTGTCAGTCCCTTTAAGTAATCAGATGTTGCAGGCTTATTTGTTACAGAAATGGCTATTAAAATCACCGGCCAATATAATGCTACTTCTGCCTGCATAGGTTCTGAGGAAGCGTGCTAACTCGTCTACAAACATATTTATGTGTCGACGGTTCATTGGTGTCTGATCAGACCGCCATTGCTCAACACTTCAATGACTATTTCCATAGTGTATTTTCTGCCGCTAGTGATTCTCTACCCACCAGAAACATGGATCAGGCTGTAAATGTAAACTTCATTTCTTATCCTGGCGTCCTTGCTATGTTGCTTGACTCTAAGACTAAAACTTCTTGCGCTCCCGACAATATACCGAACATATTTCTTCGTCGCTTTGCGGAGTCTGTTGCTAAATACTTAATATTATTTTTCGTGTCTCTCTATTCTATCAGCGGAATTGCCAGATGACTGGAAGTCAGCCCGAGCTGTGCCTATATTCAAGAAAGGCGACCGTCTATTAGTACAAAATTATCGTCCGATCTCCTTAACATCTTCATGTTGTACACTTATCGAACACATAATAGCTCACAAATTACACGAATTCTTAGAAGAAAACTCAGTTTTATCAAATCATCAACATGGATTTCGAAAGGGATTTTCTACCACAACACAATTGGTTACTATAGTTCACACCTTTGCAGCTTGTCTAGATACGACCAGTCAAATTGATGTAATATTCCTAGATTGCAGCAAAGCATTCTATACAGTCCCCCACGATAAACTAATTACTAAGCTTCGTATGATTGGTATACCAGTATTATTCATTTCCTGGATTTGAGCCGATCTGTACAACCGCAACAAGTACGTTCAGGTGGGAGAACAAGTCCCTGGCTGCCTTCCGGTAAGTTCTGGCGTTCCGCAGGGGAGCATACTTGGCCCTCTACGTTTTTTACTTTATATTAATGATGTTGTCAATGTCGTTAACACCCCAGTTCAGATTCGTCTATTTGCTGATGACTGTGTCTTGTTTAGAGAAATTACCTGCATTACTGACCAATGTGACCTTAACTCTAACTTAGCCAATGTGTTGAAATGGTGTGAGCAATGGGGAATGCTTCTTAATGCAACTAAGTGTGTCTATCTCCCCATAACGCGCGAAAAATTCCCCTTAGACTACACTTACAATTTAGCTGCAGCACCTTTACCGAAAATAACATGCTATAAATATTTAGGCGTAACATTAACAAATGACTTATCATGGAACTTGCCCATAAATACCATCTGCTCTGCCGCTTTCCGGAAACTATGCCTTCTGCGCCACAAACTCAAGACTGCTCCCATCTAGTGTTAAACTACTCTCTTACTTTTCCTTAATTAGGCCAAAACTTGAATATTCTTCCATAGTTTGGGGCCCTGACACAACAATTAACACTAAGAACTTAGAAAGAATTCAAAGAAAATCAGTGTGATTTATTTACAGTAAATTTAAGGCTACTGACTCCCCCGCTGCATTACTAACCGATAACGGCATTGAAATATTACAAATTCGAAGAAAAGTTGACTAGAGTTTCTTTCAAACTTAATTAATCATAGGATAGCCTTAGACACCGCAAAATACGTATCCCCCTTGATAAGTAGACCCGCTCGACACCACTACCCTCATTCTCTAACACCTATTTTCGCAAGGACTGACACTTTTCGGTACTCTTTTTTTCCAGAAACAATAGATGACTGGAATAAACTAACTGAAGCATGCACCCAGCGCCCGTGAGCTGTATATCATTTTTGTAAATAACTTTTTTATTTCGTGTATTAATTATAGTTGTACTGTAATCAAGTTAAAATTGTTTTCTTAATCGTCTACCTCACGACCAAACAATTTGTGTGAAAAACGTGTTACACACTTGTTTCATCTTGTTCTGCACATGTCATCTTTGTTTTTTGCTCACCCTGCTTGGACTTCTTGTCCGCAGTATTGTATAAATAAATAAATAAATAAATAAATAAATAAATAAATAAATAAATAAATAAATAAATAAATAAATAAATAAATAAATAAAAGTTATTGCTTGGTGGCCTCTAAACAGAGCACTATGTAGGTTCCAGATCTGCCTTGGTCGTTAATACAGTAACCACTTCAGCATCTCGAAAATCAAAGCACACTGTTTCACAATGCCAATCACTTATACATAGACCACTACTCCACCACTTACTTTGTTTCCCCTGCACAAAAGAATGACTGAAAACTATGCAGTGCAGAACGAGAACATTGGGCTTTTGAAATATTGATTTCTGTTAGAATTAAAACATCTAATGTTGGGAATGCGTTAGCCAGGTGAATTTTTAACGTGTCCCATTTATAGAGGGTTTGTTTATCTTTCGCCCAATTGTTTCATTTTGTCATCCATAGCAGTTCCTTCACTCGTGAAGTTAGATCGACGTTCAGGTATATCGTTTCACCTTTCAGTCTGTTCTATTTTTCAATCCAGCGCTCTTTTATTTCCCGCCTTGAAAATCGCACCAGAATTGGTGAGACAGAGTTACTTTGATTCTATGCGCGGCTTCGATACCGTCATGTCTAGGCATAGGAAGTTCGAATTTGGTTGCGGTATATTCCACCGCCTTTCGAAAGTGCTCGTTATCGGTGCAGTTGACGCAATTAATCTCTAAATGGTTTCTTCGTGAGTACCATTCGGGATCATCTACTGTTTGTTTCATATTCAACAGCCGGTCAGATTGGCCAAAAGCGCGGCTTCCAGTTCAGTGACTTTTTGCCTGTTTCTTCAAATTCATTTTTCTGGTCCTCCAACTTTTGAACAATTGTGTCAAACTTAGCTGAGATCAATTTTAATGCTGTTTCAATATCCTGAATTGCTTTGCTTTGCGCCAGCGTTTCCTGGTTGGAAGCCTCGAATATGGCCAACTTCTCGTCTTGCAGCTTTTCTAGCGCATCTAGTTGACTCAGCGTGACCAGTACATCCGGCTCCGCCGATACATCCGCTGCTCTGTCCTACTGGTTAACGCCGTCATCGCCGCTGTTACCGATCGCGACACGTACTGCACACAAGTCAGACACACCCAGTGTTGTTCTTTTATGGAGAACTTTTTCAAATTTGTTGTTCTCGGCATACGAGAGGCTCTGCAAATCATCAGCAATCAGTTTCAGGGAAGCACAGCAACCAAACTCAGCCATCGTGGAGCACTGGTGTAGTTCAGCAGAGGAACATGCAACAACAGATAGGTAGGTGGTAAACTTTATTCAGGTCCGGAAGAATCTTCACCCCGTTGTTATAGGGGACAGACTGCGGGCCGCTCTCACGTTGGGACGGGAAAGCCAAGCCTCACCGCCGCATTGTGGGCCTTCTGGACAGCCCGGAGTTGACAAATCCAATCGTGGCTCTTGATCAATGAATGACACTTACACTTATTTTCGCATCAGTATAGTGTAATGATACGAAGGGGCATGCGGAAAATGCTGTCATTTCGATAGCTTGACAAAGCCGCAGGCCCCCGCATTGGCGATTACAATAACAAAAAACATAATCAGTTTATGACTTTTCAAAATTGTACAGCAAAATACGCATATACCAAAAGGAAGATGTGTAGCAGAATTTAAACTTACACAATCATACAGGTGTACATGAAGTCTAAGCATATATTCCTAAACAGACAAATGCAATCTTCTATGGAGATGCAATGTTTCCGCCATCAATCCGCGGTCTGTGTGGTGCTATAAAAAGGGCATTCCCAGAGCAGGTGCTTAATGTCGCTAACCCCACCGCAGTCGGGACTGTCTGAGAGCTGAACGTTTGCGGGTTGATCCCGACCTTACACAGGATCCCCCTTCCCGCTGCCGTAGACCAGAGTCGGGCAATCTGGGCAGACTGCTGTGCTTCGATCACTTCCTCTAATGTGTTGTGAACACCTAGGCTTGCTAGGTTGTCTGTGTTTGTGCGCATTCGGAGTCCTATGTCTCTCTTTATGCTCTTTCTGATTAGGGTATTCAACTTGTCCATTTCGTGTTTCTACCATGCATAGGAGTAACATAATTCACATGGCTCATGAGAAACGCGTGAAAAAGCCTGAGGAGATTATCTTCCTTAAGTCCTGCTTGTCTGTTCGAAACCCTTGCAATGAGCCTGATAACACATTCAGCATGCCCTGTAACCTTATCTATAGTGCGCCCGTGCTGACCGTTAGCTTCGATGATCATTCCTAGCACCTGAAGGGAATGAACCCAGGGGATCTCGCACAAGGACGACGTTCGCACCCCAATATCTCTCCTCGGGATCCTCCACCCTCGAGGCTTGGGTCTTCATCTAGTGGGACGATAAAGAAGTAACTCTGATGTAGAAGGCGAGAGCCGGAGATCCATCTGACCGACGTGTTTTTCTATGCAATGCACCGTTGCTTGCATTGCATCTTCAAGTGGCCGTCCAACCCTCCAGAGCACCAGAGGGCAATGTCGTCCGCAAAGATTGTGGATCCAATACCCTCCATCTGCTCAAGCTCGTCGGCCAAGCCGTGCATCGCTATGTTACCCGACATCGCTAGATACCCGACATCTGTGACGTACCCCTTTGTCCGAGATCGTAAGCTTCCGATCTCAAGTCACCCAATTTGATTGTGGCCCTCCTACCTCCGAGAAACGACTGCATGAATCTATAAAATCTCTCCCCCAAGTCAAGGCGGGAGATGGAGTCTAGAATGTGCCTGTGCGACACGATGTCGAAGGCCTTTTCCAAATGGAGACCGAGAATGGCCCTCAAGTCCCTGGTGTCCTTATGTAATATATGGTGCTTGATGAGTAGCGTGACATCCTGCGTGGAGAGGTGAGGCCTGAAACCTATCATGTTGTTGGGAAAGAGACCTTCGTCCTCAATGTGCTTGGAGATCCGGCCATTAATCACATGCTCTGCCATCTTGCCCAAAGCAGACGTGAGGGAGATGGACCTGAGATTCTCAGCGCCGAGGCTACGCCTAGGCTTGGGAATGAGAACCATGGACGCGACCTTCCACTCATCTGAAAATACACCCGATTCACAAATGCGGTTGATCTCTGCCGTTACGACCTTAATGAGCCTGTCATCTAAATTACGCAGCATTTTGTTAGTTACGTCATCCAGTCCCGGGGCCGACCTGCCATTGAGTTTCTGTAGTGTTTCGCTAACGTCCGCCTCCTGAAACCGGCTGTGTAGGCCCTCGGCCGATTTGCCCTCATATCGTGGGCATTCCGACCCCGGGGTTCCAGCCTTGCCCGCCTGGGGAAAATACCTCCGTAACCAGCGCATGGCGATTTCGTGTTGCCCAGGCTACTGCCTTTTCGCATGGAGAATTTCATCCACCACCCGATTCTGATTGGTTTTGGTCTTATCCTCGTGGAGCAGGTGCTTGAGTAGGTTCAATTTCCCACCTATTCACATCTACTCATCTACCATGTTACAAACCTCATGCCACTGATGTATCTCAAGCACTTGGCAATGTGCCATAATTTGTTTGTTTAGCTCGACTAGCATCTTTCTACGCCGCCAATTGAGCTTTTGAGTTTTCCGCCTAGAAAGCAGAGATTCCTTGGCCTCTAGTTAGTGTGCTAATCTGCTATCCATTTTATCTACCTCTAGCTCAGTGTGTATCGACTTGGTCGCTTTCTCTACGTCCCTTTTGACTCTATCTAATCTACGTCCCTTTTGACTCTATCTAACCATTCCTGGAAGTTCTCCGTAAAATCACCCCCTCTTTCCTCCCTGATCTTACGGAAAGGATCCCAGTCTATGTATCTGAATCTCCTGGTAGGCTTTCTGCCTACCTCGAGCACGGTGCTAACAATATAATGATAAGTTGCCAATTCTACTCCGAAGATAGCCCAGGAAAATTCCCCTGCCAAACCCATGAATGTGAGGTCCGGAGTCAAATCCTGTGACACGGAGTTGCCAATCCTGGTGGGGAAGTTGGAATCGGTAATTAACGTGAGGCCAAGATCCACCGCCGCCTACCCGAGGCTCTCGCCCTTGCGCCTGGTGGGGGTTAACCCCGTGCCTGATGCTATGCATTAAAATTCCCGGCCACTACAATTTGGATTCCAAACTACTTGCATGGCTTGAAAGTTTTTTTGCTAAATTGATCCCATTTTGTTTCTGTTAATAACACTGACTGTCCTCCGAGTCCTGTTTACTCAGGGTTACCACAAGGATAGGTGCTTGGCCCTCCCTCTTTCTAATCTACATTAACGACTTACCTCCCTGCGTCTCTTCTTATATCAACTTGTTTGCAGTGACTGTGTAATATTTCAAGAAATAGCTAGTCCTAACGATACTACTATACTACAGTCTTATCTTGATGCTGTGTCTGCTTGGTGTAAGGCTTAGTGCATAGAATTAAAGACTAAACATGCAAAGTTATGCGTGTAACTAGATCTACTAATGCAAATGTTTCATATCATCTTGATTAATTTCCTTTGGAATTAGTATCGTCGTATGGATAACTTGGCGTCACTATATCCTCAAAACTAACCTGGAATAATCACACTGAATCCATAATCGCCAGTGCCAACAAAACATTTGGATATCTTCGCCGCAATTTCTCACGCGCTCCTCAGGCTCTTAAAATTTTACTTTATAAAACACTAATTCGTTCGAAGGTGGAATACACCGCCTCTGTTTGGGACCCTTTCCATGACAATCTAATCTACTCACTCGAAATGGTTCAAAACAACTCTGCACATTTTATTATGTTAATTATGCTCGAACCGCATGTGTGACTAATATTAAATCGAGCCTTGAACTATCATCACTAGCATCTTGCCGTAAGATTCATCGTTTGCGTCTTTTTCACCGCATATTTCACCATCGTTCACTACACGATGATTTCATCTTTCCTCCCCAGTATGTATCATCACAGTAAAACACGTTGTGGGGCTAGTTGGTGCATAGCTTTCAATAGAATGACTCTAAAATGTAGGGTGTTCTCTTAAACATACGAACCCTTTTGTTAAATGTGAAGAAGGGGTAGTATACCACATTCCATTGAAGTGTGGAAAAGAGTATATCGGCCAAACAGGCCGATGTATTGATGAACGCCTGCGCGAGCATAAGCTATCATTGAAAAATGGATATGGTTCTAACTTGCTGCTGCATTGCAAGGCCTGCGGAAATGAGGATGAACGGGTATGTGAAGCAAGGCTTCAAAATACGACAATCATGTATAAAAGTAAAGATTCTGTTGCGCGGGAGTTGTTGGAGGCCAACGAGATTAAGAAAAGAGGGGATGACTGTGTCAGTACCCCGTCTTTGAATATATACATGAATGAATGCATGTTTTTAGACAAGTTTTCTATTTAGATTAAGCGTGATTCCCTATATCTTCAGTGTTCTCGCACGTGCGCATTCAAGTATTCAGTGTCCCTCTTTTTTCATTCTCCTCTCCTCATGGCTATATAATCAGCCACTTGTCATTTCAATAAACAGTTGCAAGTAGCGCCTTGTCCTGTCTGGTTTTCTTCTTGTGTGTTGTCATTTTTTGGCGCTTATTCTATTGAAAATGTATCATCACGCATTGACCACTGACATAAAGTAGTCGTTCCTTTTTCAAGGACTTCTACTTTTCAGTATTCATTTTTTCCCAGGACTTGTGAGAAGTGCAACCATCTTCCTACCACTGCTGCAGAATTTACAGACCATCAACGTTTCAGGAATGTTTTAACTAACAGTAACTAATTAGTTCTTTACTTCATGTTATTTTTCGTTGTTTCTTCTTGTTTGCATGTGCTTACCTGTATCATCTTGTCGTTTTACATTGTTTTGTAGTTTAACGATTTCTATGCATTTGCTTTGTTAATTAGAGTATTGTATTTCTATTGGTACATTATATAACTTCATGTATAAATGCATCTCCTCACAGAAATGATTTTTTTTGCCACTCCCCTCTGTATTGCTTCGGCCCTGAGGGTACAATAAATAAATAAATTGAAAAATATATAAATAAATAAATAAATAAATGGGGGCTTTGGCCCTGCCTGCCATAGAAACCGCCTTAGCCAATAATGGGGTGAAGCTATGCTGGCCCCGTCTAGGCAAACTGTACACGTTGAGTATGAATGCGCTATTCCTGATCTCGCCGCTCGGGATAACCTCACCAAACAGGCACTCAATTTTGCACATTCCGATGTTTAAATCGTGTTCGATAAAAGTGTGTTTGTTAGAGACCACTGTGGAGACCCCCCTACCTTCCGGCCCTTTCTTTACTAAGAATTTGTAGCCCGACAGAGAAACACTGTGTACCAGTACCTCTTGCAATAAGATAATCTGCGGTCTCGAATCTCTCGGTCTGAGAAACTGCTGAAGGGCCGCCCTTTCTTGAGAGAAGCCCCAACAGTTCTATTGCCAGATCGTAAAGTTTAATACACCGTTATTCGCAGCGATCGTTGGAGATATTGGCCAATTCAGCATGTGTACTACCATGGGGCTCCTGCGAGGAAGCAGCCGTACTCTTAACAAGCGGCTTGATGCCCTTCTTGGCTCTCAGTTTGCCTACCTCTGCCTCAGGCTTGGAAGCCCTTCCTTTAAAAGAGGTCATCGCCTCCGCCATTTCCCTAAGAGTCTTCTTAATCTCTGACGAAGAATTTGGGATTTGTACCCGAAAATCGAGGCCCTCGTTCCCCATTTGCTCAGTAGTTGCCTTTCTCTTTGCCGGCCTAACCTCAGAACGGGTATCCATTGGAACCTCAGCTGTTGCCGGCTGCGCTAAATTCTCGACGAGCCTGTTCGGCCGCGATGGAGTGGTAACCTTCGCTACCTTAGCTCCCTTCATTTCTGCTATGTCAGCTCTGAACTGTTCAACGATGCGTCTAAGGGTAGCGTTCTCCTTTTGGATTCGACTAACTAGCTCAAAGCTAACATGCTCTGAAGCAGCACCTCCCTTTACCTGTTGCTGTGCCATCTGTTTGACCTTGGTGGCCCACGTTCCTTGGTCAACCCCTTGTGTTGCGATGCGAACCGTAGGAGTCCTGGAACGGGATCTTGATATTGCTACACGCGTGTGATATTTGATTGTTGAAAGGAGGCGCGTGGGGGCCATCACTCGAGAAAAGAGGAGGAAGAACGAACTGTGCTCGCGCTGTGAATCTAACCAGTCAGCACTGCAATCGCTGTTCTAAATATAACCTGTAAATGCTTGCTCGTCTTACTGACTCGTCCTTCGCGTAACATTGTGGTGGAGCGTGCCGTTCCCCGTCCTCGCCACGGAGCTCCGCAGCGGCCGCACCGTCGCGCTTTCCGCCATGGCGCCCGGTGACGACACCTCGTCTCCATCTACTCCTGCGACCCCGACAACAACGTATGTTACGGTTACAAATTCCCGCGATCCTGGCATATTCTCCGGCCAAGATAATGTCGAGGTTGAGAACTGGCTCAACCTATAAGAGCGTGTTAGCCAAAACAACTGCTGGGAGCCTACCATTATGCTAGCCAATGTCCTATTATACTTGGCCGGAAGTTCTCGTGCCTGGTTCCGGACACGAGGACGAGATGCCTTGCTGGGATGCTTTCAAGCAGAAGATCGTCGGCCTCTTTGGAAATCCCACCGGCCAGCACCTGGCTGCTAGAAAAGAGCTTGCTGCCCGAGTTCAGCTTTCTACTAAACCGCATGTCTCGTACATACAAGACGGGCTCGCTCTTTGCCGGAAAGCCGACGGGAAGATTGCCGAGGTTGACAAAGTCGGCCACGTACTTAAAGGGATCCCGGACGACGCCTTCAACTTGTTGGTATTCGACACTGTGTCCACCATCGACGTGATTGTGAAGGAATGCCGTCGCGTTGAGCTCGCAAAAAACCGCCGCGTCATCCCACAGTTCTCCCGGCTCCCTACCAGGGCTGCGACGTCGTCTTGCGTTGACCTTACCGCTTCGTCACCTTTAATGAGCACGTCACACGTATTGTTCGCCGCGAACTCAAGGCTACAAGTCCTGCGCCGTTTCATTCACGCCGACTTGAACCCACCACTGACCAACCAGCCCCGGCGATTTCCCTCATTCAGGCAGTTGTACGGCAAGAATTTGCAAATCTGGGTTTTCCTGCTGCCAGCTCCGTCTCCCGACCTGACGCCCGACCGGTACCAACTGCTCCGCTTTACGGCGATTTGTATTCCTTTCCTAGATACCGCAACCATGCGGAGTAGAGAACTCCGGACAACAAGCCCATTTGCTTCCATTGCCTCCGCATTGGCCACGTCGCTCGCCACTGCCGCACCTACTGGACGTCGCCGTATGCGAGCTCCTTTTCCCCGTTTCCTCGCCAGTATGCCGTCCCGCGCCGTTACTCGCTTCGCCGTATGCCTCTTGCCTCTGACGTATCCGTTGATGTCAGTCGTCCTGCTTGCTCGCCGTTGGTCCCCGTCGACCCAGCCACGCCGATATTCGTCGCTGACCAATTATGGACCATACCGGACGAAAAACTAGGTCATGCAGCTCTTGGAGGTAGTGCTGCATCACGTTCGTAGTTTCCAAATCCTCCGTTGACGCTCCTCACCAACACAAACCTAGATGGTGTAGATGGTGTTCCGTAGATGGTGTTCGTAGATCGTGTTCGTAGAACAACGTAGAGGTGTTCCGTTGACGGTAATAATTGATAATGGAGCCGAAGTGTCCATAATGAGCGCTAACCTATGTCGTCGCCTCAACAAAGGTTCTTACGCCTGCCATCATCCGAGCCGTACATGTCGCCAATGGCGCCACTGTTGCCGTCTGGGGTATGTGCACTGCTCGCATAAGAATTCCTGGCCGCCAAGTTTCAGTCATGTTCACCGTGCTTACCAGTTGCTCTCATAACCTAATCTTCGGGCTCGACTTTGTGACGACGCATTCTGCCCTCATCGACTGTTCCACCGGTACGCTGTGCCTAGAGCTTCCTCTTCTTTCAGACGTCCGCCTTGAACAATCTAAGACCCTCTGCACTACAGCATTTGTTCGCTTAACTCGAAAAGCCCTAACCTTCACAGAATTGGCCTCAACGGCAACCGTGCCTGATGGCGACTATGTCGTCGCACCTATTCGTGATGTCCTCCTGGCGCGCGACATTTTTGTGCCACACTCCGTCGTAGCCCTTGCCGCTAATCGGATGGGTCTCCCCATTATCAATTTTGGCTTGAAGAAGCAAGTGTTACCTGAAGGCATAGCGGTGGCCACGCTCCGGTCAGTGACAGACGACCACGTCACTGCTTTTGCAGCCGACGCGTCGCCAGATTCTCCTCGATTTCCCGCAGGATGACTTGAACCTCGACGGCCCACTACGCCGCATGGTCGCTCCAGACCTCGCACCTGACCAAGCAGCCACCCTCTATCGCCTTTTGCTTTCTTACCGCGACATATTGACACTGACAATCGACCACTCGGTCAGACGTCCCTTGTAAAGCATCGGATAAACACTGGTGACGCTGTTCCCATTCCCCGCCGACCATATCACGTGTCCACGGCAGGTCGGCAAGTTATTCAGCAGGAAGTAAGCAAGATGCTCACCAGAGGCATTGTTGAGCCCTCGTCAAGTTCTTGGGCGTCGCCGGTCGTGCTCGTCAAGAAGAAAGATGGCACGTGGCGTTTCTGCGTTGATTACACCCACATAAACCGAATTACTAAAAAGGAGCTTTGCCCTTTACCACGAATCGGCGAGGCTATTGATTGTTTTCACGGTGCCGAATACTTTTCGTTCATCGACCTTCGAACTGGTTATTGGCAGATTTCCGTCAATGAGCAAGACCAAGAGAAGACCGCTTTCATCACTCTAGATGACCTCTACCAATTCAGGGTTATGCCTTTCGGTTTATGCAATGCTCCCGCCACGTTTGAAGGGATGATCGACCCTGCGCTTCAAGGTTTCAACTGGTCAACTTTGTTACCTCGTCGACGTCCTTGTGTTTTCTCCTACTTTTGAGGCGCACCTTGAGCGCGTCACAGCTATCCTTGACGTCTTCCTCAAGACTGGACTCAAATTGAAATTATCAAAGTGCCACTTCGGGCGCCGACAGATTGCAGTGCTAGGCCATCTAATCGATGCTCCCGGAGTACAACCCGACCCGAAGAAGGTTCGAGCAGTAATGACTTTTCCTGTACCTCAGTCTGTCAAAGACGTCCGGAGTGTTGTGGGGCTCTGTTCTTATTTCCGACGGTTCGTGAAAGATTTCGCAGCAATCGCTCGACCACTCACTGAACTGCTGAAGAAAGACGTGCCTCTTACGTGGGGTACCCCTCAGGCTGCCGCATTTTCACGCCTTATCACGATTCTCACCAATCCACCGGTTACAAAGGTCCAAACCGATGCCAGTGGTTATCGGATCGGCGCCGTCTTATCGCAACGCCAACACGGATACCACTGCGTTACAGCCTACGCTAGCCTGCTCCTGACACCTGCAGAGCGCAACTATTCGATTACCAAACGCGAATTTCTTGCTCTCGTCTGGGCTGTTTCAAAGTTCCGCCATACTTATATGGCAAGCCCTTCTCAGTAATCACAGACCATTATGCGCTCGGTTGGCTTTCGTCGCTCAAGGATCCTAGTGACCGGCTCAGTCGTTGGGCTCTCCACAACAATATCCCTACACAGTGACTTACAAGTCGAGACGCCAACACCAGGACGCAGATTGCCTCTAGCTACCCCGTCAAAAACGCGACCTCTACGTCCGATACTGACACCGACGCCTGTGTTGACATCGATCACCTGTTGCCGACGAGCAGCGCCATGACCCACACTTGCATATCATCATTGACCGCCTGGAATCGTCACTTCGCTTCGCTTCGCTTCGTCCTTCGCTTAGTCACACTTCAAGATGGCGTACTCGGCTGCCACAACGTTCCCCCGATGGCCCTGCATTACTCCTTCTTTTCCCAAACCACCTCCCTTCGGCTGTTTTCCGCGATCTTCACGACCTCCCCACTGCCGGTCACCTGGGTGTGTCACGTACGTACGACCGGATCAGTCGACGCTTGTTTTGGTCAGGGGTTGCTCGTTCCGTTCGAAGATACGTAGCTGCGTGTGAGAGATTCCGCGACGCAAGACACCATCGACGCTCCCTGCTGGCAACCTTCAACCACTCGACATTCCCGCGGAACCATTTTTTCGGGTTGGTTTGGACTTACTTGGCCCTTTTCCTCTTTCTGCCTCTGGGAACAGGTGAATCGCTGTGGTCGTGGATTACGCCACGCCCTACGCCATCACCCGAGCGATTCCTTCAAGCTGCGCTACAGATGACGCCGATTTTCTTCTACGCGACGTGATTTTATTTCATGGAGCTCCGCGACAACTTCTCACAGACCGTGGCCGAACATTCCTATCAAAAGTTATCGCGGACATCCTGCAGTCCTGTGCCATGAGGCACAAGCTATCCACGTCATACCATCCGCAAACAAATTGCCTCACGGAGCGTCTCTATCGCACTCTCACAGACATGCTCGCGAATCCGAAAAAGAAATCCAAGCGCTCAATGTAGTGAATGTAACCTCTCCAGATACTCCTTGCGATACAGCTCACGACACACACCAAAAGCAAGGACCAATTACGGGAAACAAACATTTCTCTATCAGTCCACAAAAATAATGAACAGTTCCAGTGCATCTGTATCCTTAAACACTTCTTTACATACATTTAAAAAAAGAATAAGAGATTGGTTAGATAGGGAAGACATATACTTTAAAATTGAATGAATGCGTGTAATAAAATGAACAATGTTTCTACCATGAATTACATGTTTTTTCTTTTCAGGATTCACATATCTCATTTATTATCCATTGTTGGCTTTTGTATTAACACAAATATGTTTGCATCCACGTATTGTTCCCAGTGTTTTATTACTTTTGGAACACAATTATGATGTTTCTTTTCTTTTTTTGCGCATGTTGTTGCTCTATCTTGCTCCATAAATTAGCTTACGTTTATTTCATGTATAATTGTACAATTTTAGCATACCATTAGCATCTCAAGTACTTACGTGCACTTAGCCGTTGTTGTACATTGTACCATATATTTGAAGAATCGAATCAGCATGAACATTGCTACCATGAATTTTCACACTAACCAACGCTGTTGTAACGCGCAAAATTGTGCATATCTGTGTGACCTGCTGTCAAACCTGTCATTCGCGGGGGCTGAGACCTTTGTCAGGCTTTATGCCTTTAGTCTCAGTCTACCCTCGTTTGAATGAACGAAAAATAAAATTCAATTCAATTCAATTCAATTAAGTCTCTTCAAACCACACTGACTGGGACCTCGCTCTACCGTTTGTCACATTTGCTTATAATTCGTCGCGCCCCGACACCGCCGGTTATGCCCCATTTTCCTCCTGTTTGGCCGAGAACCAGCACTGCCCCTCGACACAACCCTCCCTGTTCACGCGGCACCGACTAGTGAAGATACCCTTGACGTCATCGCCTGCTGAGCCCACGCAAGGGTAATTGCCCCTCACCGCTTTTTGAAATCCCAAGAGAGTCAAAGGCGTTTGTACGGCTGGCGACACCGAGACTTGCACTTCCCACCTGGTTCTTTGGTGCTTCTATGGTCTCCGTCGCGTCAGGTCACCCTGTCAGAAAAACCGCTGTGTCGGTACACAGGCCCATACCGAGTGCTTCGTGCCGTAATTCCCGTCACCTACGAGGTTGCCCCTGACGCCCCATCTGCTTGCTAGACCAGTGATATCGTCCAGCACAATGCGTTGGCGGGCTAGTTGGTGCGAATCCATGAATACTTTGTTTAGCGCAAAACGACAGAGACAAGAAAGACGACAGGACAAGGCGCTACTCTCAACTGACATCATTTTATTGCGTCACTCCTTTATAGACCGCTCAAACTAGAGGAACATGCGCAGTGAGCACCATGTGGTGGAGCCACCAACATCCGATCCCAAGAGCGCACTCATGCGACAGAATCCAAAAAACCAAATTCAGCGCTGTACAAGGTTAACGAAGGCACACTAATGCACTGTGACCCCAATGACTGAATGAAAAATGCTTCCGATAACTCTCGGGCGGTGGTGTCACGGCTCATCTTCAAAATCGTCGTATCACGAAACAGGAGTTTGCACTTGCATGTTTTACAATGCAGAGCCAAATTGGAACCTGTGCCTGTTGGTATGGATCGCTCATGTTCTCTAAGGCGCTCGTTAACACAGCGGCCTGACTGCCCTACATACACTTTGCCACATGACAAGGGAATCTTATAAACCACACCGACGCTGCAATCTACAAACTTCACGTGGTTCTTTTCACAAACAGGTTTTTTACTTGTTTTAGAAATACGGTTGCACAACATTGACAGTTTCTGAGGAGCGGAAAACACTATCGGAATTTGGTATCTAGTGGCAACATTCTTTAGATTGTGAGCCACTCTGTGGCAATACGGCACAACTTCAGGCCTCTTCTTTTGTGTGATGCAGTTACTTTTGTGCCGCTTCCCTTTCAGTTTTTGAAGCAAAACCTCCGAGACTGACGTCACCACCACACTTGGGTAACCAGCAGCCTGCAGCCTATTTAACTGTGCAATGAAACTCATGTTCGCAGAGTGATGACAGGATTTCTTTAAGGAAGATTCTAAACACATCAAAGCAATAGCGCGTTTCACAGTCTTTGAGTGCGCAGACGCGTAAGGTAAAAGACCCTTACGTGCACGTGGCGAGTACATCCAACAGGCGTGGCCTGTTTGTAAGGATAGCTGCAAATCTAAAAACTGGAGTTTACCGTCCCTAGATAGCTCATGTGTGAAAGTTAAACCTTTGCCATTGTCATTGAACATTGTTAAAATATCAGCTACCGTCACGGAGCATTCGTTGTTAGTCTGTTTTATCACAACAAGAAAATCGTCAACATATCTAAAAATGTGAACCGAGTCATTGTTTAAGGCACTCTTAAGAGCGCGGTCGACAAACGATAAAAAAAAATGGCTGTGGCTTAGGTAAGGTTAAGCCCAGGATGCGAAGCATACTAGCCTTTATTTTAGTTGTTGAACCACTGTTTAGCCTGGTGAACTGCTGTTGCTTGGCTATATTTGGTTCGGCTAGACGAAGAAACAACTCATGCATTACTTCTTCGCCTTCAAGAGTGGAACGCGACAGCGTTCCCGTCGACCCGCCAAGGGGTGTAAGACAATGGGCTACAGGGCAGCGACTACGCGCCCCGCATTGGACGCGGTGAGCGTCGAGCAAAGCAGCGTTCGGCGCGGCAACGAAATGTGCGCCTGAGCAAGAGACGCACGCCTTAGAAACAGCGCGTTTCTAAGGCAACACCGCATTCACTAGAGGCGCTTTTGTACCGCTTTGAAGCGTTGTACTCGTGGCTCAGTGGTAGCGTCTCCGTCCCACACTCCGGAGACCCTGGTTCGATTCCCACCCAGCCCGTCTTGCAAGAGTTGAGCCAAAGCCACTTCTCCTCTGTCGTGACGTCACGGTGTCACGTGATTTCATGGTCACCGCCGCGCCTGAGGAGCTGGGTTGAGCCCTCGTAATATGCTTCGCATAAAATATTACAAAGAGCAGGCGCCACACATGAACCAATACACACACCATTTTTCTGGATAAAAAGGTTATTTTCGAACTGGATAAAAGTTGCACTTAAATAAAATTCAAGAAGGGACATGAAACTTTCCGAAGATAACCCGGTCGCATTGCGAAAATCTACCTCGCCGCTTTCTTCGATGCACGTCATCACACTGCGAAATAGCTCATCAAGTGGTATCGAATAGTACAGATCTTCGACGTCAACAGAAAAAATGTCGGTTACAGAATGGTTGTCTTCCAGAAAGGAAACAACATCGAAAGAGTCCTTTATGCCATAAGGATCGTCAATAGTTAAATGTTTCAACTGATTTGCAAAAAGCGGCTAACCAAAACCTGCCAACAGTTGTTTTCACTGACTATTGTACGGAAAGGCACATCCGGTTTGTGCGTTTTCGCAGTGAAAAAAACCTCTAAAGCAAGCACCTTACATTGTTTTACATCTTTCACAATCTTGGTGAGGCCTATATTTTCCAACAAAGAAATGGCTTTGCGTTTTACCTTCTGAGCTTTCTCATTTGCCAGAATGAAGTTCTTGTTGACAGCCTCAATGGCTTTTTTGTTGAAGACCGCAGACGGAGCTATCACAAAAGCGCTGAATTTGGTTTTTTGGATTCTGTCGCATGAGTGCGCTCTTGGGATCGGATGCTGGTGGCTCCACCACATGGTGCTCACTGCGCATGTTCCTCTAGTTTGAGCGGTCTATAAAGGAGTGACGCAATAAAATGATGTCAGTTGAGAGTAGCGCCTTGTCCTGTCGTCTTCCTTGTCTCTGTCGTTTTGCGCTAAACAAAGTATTCAGTGATATCGTGCACGCTACACAACTGCCAGTGATGGCATTTAGACGATCCGGTAGATCGCTTCTGCCGCCGGGGGATTATGCTACACGCGTGTGATATTTGAGTGTTTGAACGAAGCGCATGGTCGCCATCACTCGAGAAAAGAGGAGGATCGAAGAACGAACTGGGCTTGCGCTGTGACTCTAACCGGTCAGCGCTGCAACCGCTGTTGTAAATATAACCTGTAAATAGTTGCTCGTCTTACTGACTCGTCCTTCCCATAGCAATATGAAGGCTGATCTCCCCTGGATTGGGATCGGCGGCCCCTGGATCGGGAGCGCCCTCTCTGGTTCACGCTGGCTTGACTACATGTAGCGGTCCTCTTCCGCGTCGTGGCCTTGTCCAAAATCTAGACTAGAGCCTCTCCTGTGACGCACCACATATGGGATCTGGAAGCGCCGCTTGCATTTCCTGGCTGTCGTGAAGTGCGCGCACCCGCCCAGCTTGCATGTAGGCTTGCAATCGTGCTCCTACGACGGGTACTGCTTGCCTCATCCCCTGCACAAGACGTCATCTGGCATAAGGCATACATCCGCGTGATGTATGCCTTACCTTACCGCAAGCGTAGCAAAAGTCTGTCTGCTTTCTGAATAGTGTGTAGCGAAGCATGCTCGCGCCGCAAATAACGTGATTTGGGACCTTTATGCCGTCGAAAAGAATCACTACCATTGTCGAGTTCTTACTGCGCCTTGATCGAAGAGCTGTTGGGTTCCCGTCATGAACAATAAGCGCCTGAAGTCTCACTGGATCGATGTCAAGGTGAACCCCTCGTATGACCCCCTGCACGTGTCGTCCGGGGCAGCGATATATGCGTTGACTTCGACTCTACACTGCCCATGACAATACTGGACATCATGGCATACGCTCTGGCGTTCTTCTCCGGTGGGGTGCTCACCACCGCAATGGTCTGCATGACGTTAGGGTGAACTACATCCTCGACGATGTCTTCCTCACCCAGACCCACCGCCCTGGCCAGGGCGTAGGCGAACTTCCTTTGGCTAAGACATCTCATGTCGAGGCCCTTCTATGGATGGACAATCATCCGCAGATGATCCTTCGGAAGTTGTGGCAGTCTTGACGCAGCTAAGACCTGCCTTTTCACCTTCGTGAGCGACCGACGAGGCTGCGACAACGTCACCACGCCGGGCTTCACGCTCGGCACTTCGCCCACGCTGTCTGGCACTGTTTTGACTTGGCCCAACCTGGAGATTGAAGTTCCCGAGGAGAGACATCCTCTCCGTTTACAGAAGCTGGCATAAACATTGCTCACGCGGCTGCACGATACCGAAATGCGGCAACGCGCCGTGCGTCTCCGCGGCTGTCGCGAACGCCTGCGCTCAGCTGTTGGTTTCAGCACCCAGGCTTAGTCCGGCGGTGGCTCGACGGTGGCTCGACGGTGGCAGAAAAGTCCGCCAAACATGATGTCAAAAAGGCGCCCACCTCGAAAAAGGTCATCAAAGTGGTCACGCTGACTAGGCGGATAGGCGATGATAAAATTTCGGGGATTCGTATCCAAAGACTGCTGCAGAACATTGAATACGACGGAGCCGATAAGAGCACGTCCGCACACCTCGGCGACCGCAAGATAGAGGTCCCGCTGCGACGGTGCAGCGCCTGCTCAGACAAGGAGAACAGGTGCTGCACATGATGCGTAGGGTCTCGAACCGATCCAATGGAGTGGAAGAGGCGGATAAGCTTCAACCAAGAAACGCACTAATTATGTCGCGCCTGCGCTATCACCTGCCCTATACCAATCTCCGTCAGCAAGATATCAATCGCCTTGATGCGCTCATACGGAAGGCGACAAAGCTAGCCATCGGCATCTCGTTTAGGGCCAACACTAAGCTCCTCCTTGACATCGGTTTCCATAACACGGTGGCGGAACTAGTCAGTATTCATCGTCGTCGCCAAGAACTGCGTTTGAAGCGCACGTGTCAAGGCCCGCACATCCTCCATAGCATCGGTCATCATCGAGAAGCTGTGCCCCTTGTGGACACGCGCCCCACTACTCCCAAAACAAAGTGAACCCCTAACCATAGCTCCCCTGCCACGCCACATGAATCCAGAACAAGGCAAGGAGAAGCGAGCGACGCCTGCGAGTCGCCTACTTCAAGAGGTACACGGCAAGACACCCTGCTGGTATATACTTCTACGCTGATGCTAGCGTTGGTGCACGGGGCTCCGCTATAGCAGTCGTGAATAACGACCTCCAAACAACACATACAGAGGTACTCCCAGAGACAGATCCGACCTTAGCGGAGCTGACAGCCATCACAATCGCGATCAAGCATGTGCCCGGTAGTAAATCAGCCTACCCAAAAATCATATTTACCGACTCCATGGCGGCTTGCAGGAAATTGTTTCACAGCCATCTCTCGGTCCACAATTCGACATTTATTCAAGAGCAACTTCAGGGTCCTTTAGAAATTATCTGGATGCCTGGTCATGACGGGCTGCCGGAAAACGAAAGAGCTAACCAGCTCGCCTGTAAGACTGAACCAGGCGCCCTGCATTCCGCGACCAGCCCAGACGAAAAGGTGGACTCCCCTGCTTCTGCGGCCTCATCAAGAGGCAAGGCGCAAGTTCCCTAAGCTCAGCAAAGTGCTCACCCGTGAACAGGGTGTACCGATGCGTCAGGCCCAGACTGAAACACTCCCTACACCAGCGCGAATGCACCTCCTCTGCGGCCTCTTACCTGAAGATCCCCCACCCTGCCTATACTGTGGCGAACACATGAAAACATCCCATAACCTCAGTACCCTGTGGACCACCCCCACTTCCCCTGCCTGCCCCTACAAATATTTCCCTTAAACCCCATGCCGGGTGGCTGACAGAAGCGACCAGCGCCTACGACCAACGGTACCTTGCGGCGTTTATCAGTGCTGCACTGAAGAATGTTGCAAGCGAGGCTCTGGACTGAAGGGCTTTCCACCACACCATCCAACATGATAATAAAGTTTTTTCTTTTTCTCGGCGAAAGCAGCGCCTCCTCATGCAATAATGAAATAGAAAATAACACCTAATTAGGCATTCTCACCTAGAAAGCAAAGCAGCGGTTATTTTCTGCTCTGCAAGGACTCCGCCGTGCTGCTACAAACGCCCAGCTGGAAGCTCCTTTATGTCCTGCAGGTCCCAACATCTAGCGAGAGTTGGATACCCTCCTCAGATAACGTAGTTGAACTATGGCCGCATCTTGCTTCTGTTGGTCGAAAACGCGTAGTCTGCTGTCCCTTTACGAGAATCTAAAATTGATTTCTCTTCTTTTCGTTTATATTGTTATTGTTATATACCATGCTTCGCTTTTCATCTATTTGACGGCCCGTCACACATTCGTGCGGCGTATTCTCACAACACGACGGAGCTCCGAAGTGGTCGGGGCTGCGGAGTGACCGCCATGGCATACTAACTACTAATCTCCTGCTGCGCCGCAGACGATTGTGTATGCCCACCCTCGAGACGCTGGAACGTTCAACGGACCCATGGCATCGACGTTGAGGAGGAACTGACGCCATACGAAGGGGCAAGCGATCACAATCACTGGGAGCTGACGGTCGCGGTGACCAATGTGGTCTTTTATCTTAGTGGCCCGGCGGAGTTGTGGTACGGTAATCGTGAGGCTGAACTTCGGAGATGGGATACATTTAAGCAAAAGCTCCGTGACCTGTTCGGAAAGGCCTCGAATCGAAAATTGCTGCGAAGAAACAGCCGTCAACTCGAGCCCAAACGTCCGCGGAGTCATACCTGTCGTACATACAGCTGTATGTACGTAAAGCTCACAGCGACATGCCAGAGCCTGACAAGCTTGACCACGTCCTGAAGCGGATAGCGGACGACGCATTTAACGTGCTCATGTGCAGAAATTGTGCTACTGTCGAAGCTATGATCGAGGAGCGCTTCGTGCAGGCCAAGAGCCGCGGCATTGAACGACCATTCGCCCGGGTTCCCAACGCCGCCGCGACGTCTTCGGGTGATGAGCGGCCGCAATCTCACCTTTCACCGCTTGCGGTCGGATTAACCAGGATTGTCCGCCGCGAAATCGAAGTGATGGCTCCAGCTGGCCTCTTTACCAACTCTAACGCCGGTGACTCGAACACACCACCGCTTTCGGGGTGGTGCCAAAAAACATTTACTCTCCAAGAATAAAACAAAAATAAAGAAAATGACGTTTTCGGCCCAGTACGGGTCCCTTGATCATGATGACAATGAAAGCATGGGCGCACGACTATTTATGTGGGAGATGTCGCTGCGTGTGGGTATGCATCTCTGGGACATTGCCCCGCGTTCTGTTTATCGTGCGTTTAGTTCGCTGAATGTAGTATGCTTCTAAAACCAAACTGGCAGATAAATGTTCCTCGGTTGCGATTGTGGCTGCTGAGTCCCAGTGGTGGTGGTGATAAACTTTATTGAAAGGGGGAAGGGTAAAGGGGGACGTGGCTTAGGGTTAGGGCTCAAGTAAGGCCCTGGGCCTGCTTGGCCTTCTCCGCCCAGTCCACCAGTTCAAGCTGTCGGTCGACGTCCCCGGAACTGAGCCAGGCTGTCCAGTCAGTCTCGCTGCTGACGGGGGGATGAGAAAACAGGAGCGAGGTGCATTCCCACATTATGTGTGTGAGTGTTCCTGTTTCTGAACATTGGCCGCTTTTCTTGCCCCCTGATTTTGGTAATGTACTTTAGGTGTGGGTATGTGTTTGTCTGAAGTATGCGAAACGCTACCGCTTGCGTTTCATCGAGTAGCTTGGCCGGTGGTGGGAGCGCGCGACGCCTCGAGTGATACCTATGGGCTATTTCATGATAAGTCTCGCAGAGTTCCTCGTGTCTCTCCTCCTCATACACGCCGTCCGCATCCGCGGACGAGGCTCGGCGCGCGAGATCTAGAGCCAAACTGTGAGTCGGCACGTGTTAGGGTTGGCGTCTGACACCACGTGGTGACAGGAATTTCGCCCGACCTTCTCCCAGGATTCGTCGAAAAGAGGGCTGACTTCTCCTGCGAGGGTCAACGTCAGTCAGCTTGCGCACAAAGGGCATTCTACGAGACGAGGATTCGTCGAAATGAGGGTTGACTTCTCCTTTCCTTGCTCGGTAATGCAGGAGGAGGGGCCCTTTATCTGTGCCTGTCACGTGACATCGACGGAAGCAAGATCCCGCCCACCCTTGTAGAGAGCCTATTTAAGGGGCTCCGAAATGTACTTTGATAAACTTCTTTCTCTTCTTATTTTCTTTCAACTACCTTTGAATAAACCGTGCAAGTTTCGCACTAGCAAATCGTATCGCCCTTGCTCGGTCGCCATGGTCTACCGGATGCCTGCAGCCCGCCGACAACGCCATGCTACCCAATAAGTAATGTCGGTCGAGCTTCGATAGGCAGGCGTCGCTACTTCTCGGCAGCAGTACGGTACGCTTCCCTGGAGTACGCAACAAACTGGTTGCTAGCGGTGGGATCACCTCCAAACGCAACAAACTGGTTGCTAGCGGTGGGATCGCCTCCAAACGCAACAAACTGACTGGCAGCGATTGGGATACTGAATCCTGGAGACCCCAACTTGGACGACAACTACGAGATCGTAGCCTCTTCGTCCTGGCGACAACGTTCGGAAGGAAGGTGTCTCGATCATGACTGCATATGGCGAGTGCACGGCTTTTCTTCACTGATATATCACTTGGCTTTTACGTATTTTTTGGAAAGCAGATGGCAGTGATTTTCTTTCAACCGTTGACGGAAATTTGAGTGCGTCAGGGTTGTATAGAGTGAAGGTTTAGCAGCACTAAGGGCAGCCATGAACTTGAAGGCACTAAAGAAGCCAGAATTGTTGAGTTTGGCCAAAGAGTTAGGCCTCCAAATCGCCGAATCAAAGAGAAAGCTGGAGATCGTTGAGGCGATCGAAGCGACTGGGGCAGACGACGAGGAACTGACGGAATGCCTCGAGAGCATTAAAGAGAAAGAGGGAGAGCGTAAGCGCCTAGAGAAAGAGGAAAAAGAAGAACGTAAGCAAAAGCACGAGGAAAAGGTAGCGGCATTAAAAAAACAGATACAATATTTTCAGCAGTTAAAGGAACAAAGACAACGCCTGTCTGAAAATTCTGTAGGCAGTACAGAGCAAAAGAATGAGAATTTATCTGGCAGACTTTCGCCAAAAGCTGACGAGAAAAGTATTGTCTGTGAGATTAGCGGCCCATTCATACGCGAACGGAAAGGGCTAGCTGCTAACGATGCCTTAGTGGCAACAAAGGCCTTTAAAGGCCAGAGTGAGAGCGACGAGGTGCTGTGCCAACAGAGGACTGTAGAGACAGCTAGGCCAGCTGCGAACAAATTGGCACAGTTACCGCGCGTGTGCGTCGCATCTCATGGTAGCGAGGTCGTTAGCGAGGCACAGAATACTGCGGACTTGACAGACACGAGCACCCATGTCGAGTCAGATCTGCGTGCCGAAGTGAGGTGCCAGCTGGACGATGCAGTTGAGAGTAGTTCTCGGGATGGCGAGCCCCGTAGTTCACGAGAGGACAACTGCATTGTTCAGGGATCGGTGCGGCTCTCCGCCAGTCTAGGTAGCCTAGAGATGGATGATTTAATTAGGAATCATTCGGACTGTGCATGTGGCACAGCGCTCGAGACCGACGGGCTGTGTGTCGATGCACAGCGTGAGCTGGGCAATGCAGTAGAGGGCAGTTCGCAAGAGTGCGAGTTGCATAACTCGAGTAAAGCCTGCTGCATTGTGCCAGAGTCGGTTGAGCTGTCCGCCAGTTGAGGCAAAGATAGAGTCGATTTAAATGATAATCACTCAGACTGTGCGGGCAAGAGACCGATCCGGGCCGATGAGATGTATAACGGCCAGCACGAGGCGCCAGAAGGCGACATGGAGGAGAATTCAAAGAGAAAGCTCCGCAGAAAGAAGCGCCGTAAGGATCGGATTGCAGTGGCTATACACCAGAACACCGTGAATTCAAAGGGCGCCGCCATATTGATGAGCGCCGGTCGCGCCATCTATCCCAAGCGCCGCGAAGTAGCAGGCCTGGGCTGCCACGCCGGGAGATACGACCCGGCGCGAAAGCGAAACTTGGGCTTTTTAGCTGGGCGGAAGGCGTGTTTCACGTTTTTTCTAACCTGTCATTTTCGCTGTCTGGATTCAATCAAACTTCAAGACCTCGTGCAAGTCCACAATGGACACACTGAGTGCTGTGCAGACTGCAGAAGCGAATACATCGGGTAGGTACGCTATTACGTTTGTACAAACCGCGCGCTATATGCTAGAACACCTGTGAGCTTTTTGGCACGTAACCTGTGAAGGAATTTACAGCACTGTGTTGGTGCCATATATTATTAAAGCACGGAGAACACTGTCATCTGCACTTTCAGTTTGGTCTTGTTTGTAATGGTCTCTACTGGGTTGGCCGCGCTTGGCAACCAACTGGCGAGGTCGTTTGACTGCTTGGTTAGCAGACGCCTGCCCTTCACCACCTGCACATTGAAAACAAAATAGATGTTATAGTAAGAAGGGCTGTAGTTCTTTCCCATGCCATCACTGTTGCGAAGATATAAAGTCCTCTCAAAATGAAATAGAAAATACACCAGGCCAATTGTATCCTGCAACCACTTAAGAGTACAACATTCATAATAAAAGCCTACAGCACCCGAACAAGCAGCATATGAAGCTGAACCTGCACTCATTGGAAAATGAGGTACTACAGTAGTAATAATGTTCAACTACATGTGCATTAAAAGCCCGTATAACAGGGGGAGCATGACAGATGCAGGTGTTGTACAGTTGCACAAACCATGACAGGGCACGTAAAATTACCATCCCTACTTAAAGCTGCATCATCAGGACCCCTTTGGTACAAGACAACAACCGCACCTGCATTCCAAGAAATTAGCCCCACCAACTGCAGCTACCTGGTACCAGACCTGTTTCGCTTGTGCGAGGCCATCGGATTGTTGGCGCTCCCTTAGAAAAGAAAACAGTAAAAAAAACTAGTGAGAACGATCAAAATTTTGTTACAAAATACAAGAATAATTAAGCACTTTATTTTCCGCGCCATATGAACGGAAATATTTTGCGCTTTGCCCCGCATAACAGCCCGCACGCAGTTTAGAGCTCAGGAGGCTCAAATGAATTCGTTACGAATGACACCTGCAACACCAGCTCGTAAAGGTAGGTGCGCTGCAAGAACACCTTCGGCGACGAGTAGTCGTCGTTTACGTTTTTGTGGACGCATGCTATGTGACGAGCAGACTTCGGTTTACTTTCACTAGCAATAACGCTCACCAGCAAGGCCTACAACTTGTCGTTCACGCTTAATGGTCATTCCGTGCACCAGCTGCAAGTATCGCTAACCGCTAACTCAACTGTTCCGCTTAACCGTCGGGAGCTCTGCCTGAATGAAAACACAAAAGGCTTGCCTTTTTGTTATAGCCAAGGCGAAGCACCGGCGCGGGATTCTGCTCTGTAGGCTTGTTGCCCAGAAAGTGCTCGGAGCAAACCTGCGTGTAACACGTATTACGTTCGTAGGGTGCAAAGTTGAACGTGGCACCAAAATATACACAGATCGAATACTCACTCGTGCATTTTCACTGGGTTGGTAGTTCTTCCTATTCACTGCAGCTATCCACCGGTGGCGCAGCTTGGCATTCTTCGTTGCGGATGGAAATCGGCGCAGGCTGAAAACACCGCACCGGCACGATTCCCTACGTGTGTTGTGCTCTTCGCAAACAGCGCTAAGCGACCTGCTCCTTTTCCGCTGGTTGTTTTGGCATCCAAACACGACGCACTGATGCCCTGATGACTTCTTCTACTTTGGATCCGTGTGAACGGGCACATTTCCGCACTTTGGAACCCTAGAGCTGGCGCTTGCCATGTCTACTGGTCGCCGGCGAACACACTTTGGCAGCCCAGTACAAAACGGCGCCGGTCGACCGGGCAACCCGGGTGCGAGAGTATGCGTTCGGTTAGTCTGGGTGCGAGACTAGCGTGTTCTGGTCTATAGTAGCGAAGCCAAAGACGGCGACAGGCGCGAAAAGGCAGGGCGCGGCGAAAAGAAAGGTGCAGTCGTGACGGACGATGTTGACGCATCAAACACGTTCCGGCCACCGGTCAAAAGGGGACCGAGAAGCATGTTCTTCACGGACGCGGACAAAGGGCACGGGGCAGTAAAATTCGTTGTCGTTCTGTCGTTCTTTTCGAAGCTCAGCGTGCAGTACGAAGAAGCGCAAGGTGGCAAGAAGAGACCAGGTGGGGAGTAGCGACGCGGTTAATCGAGGTCATGATGAAAGCGGGGCGCCAGGAGGCAAATTGGCAGGGGACTCTAACGTCTTGGGGGAGCTGATAGTGAGTCAGCCTTTTTGTTGTTCCTCCGTAGCCGGAGTAGCTTTCGGACCGCGACCCCCTCGAGTACGGCTCAAAGTATGAGTCAGTCATAAGCGTTTGAAACGAGAGACCAAGGAAGCTTCCATAGAAATGAAGTGTTTAAATTTGTTTTATTTTTTTGAGCATCGCATAATTTTCGCGATTTGAGACTAAGAATTTCTTTCAATATGTAAGGTATGAGCTTTGTTTGTGTTTTTGTTTGAAAAGCTCCGAGATTGGAAAGATGCCTTTTAGGTAAAAGTTTAGTCTCGCGAGGTGTTCATTAAAGAGTATATAGGCTTTCTTTTTTTGTGTGTGTGAGTAACCTGAGTGTCAAGGTTATCGATGAGAGGCCTATGGTAACGCGTGTGTGTTTTAGTTAACCTTCTTCTTTTTATGCGTTTTTTATTTTCTAAGGTTAAGCGCGTAAGTTTTCAGTGAGTGCATGATTTACACCGAGAAGCGTCCTTAGTTCCTTTAGCGTCGGTCCTGTGTGGACGGAAGGAAGCAGAATTATGACTGGGTTGCTCGTGTGTGTTGAGGGCAGCCGTATTCTGACTTCTTTAGTGAGCATGCGTAGAACGAGTTATTAGCAGCCGCAATTTGTTAAGGGTTCTGCGGAGTGCGTAAGTTACGCCAGCTTAGTTGCTCGTTTAAGCTACGTGTCCTGTAGGGACTAAAGGAAGAAACGTGAGTAGGCGTAATGAAAAGTTTGCCTACAACGCTAGTACGCGTTCTGAATAGTGACCACAAGGCTAGTGCGCTTGTGATTACGTACTTGTGAAGATGGCCAGACTGCTCAGTGGCACCAATACGCGCGATAAGTACGTCACTGCGATAGGTTGGAAACATGCTGTTTGCGTAGTTTGGTCGGTACAGAAGCTAGCTTGCTATATCGCTGGCTCAAGATCCACCATAGAGACTGATCACTGTCCCCTCACATGGCTGCAGCCCATGTCTACGAAAAACGGACGCCTTTTGCGCTGGAGCTTGGCTCTTCAACAGTACACCTTCGATATTCGCTACAAGGAGGGTAAGCTTAACGGTAATGCCGACGGTTTAAGTCGTTGCCTCTAGAGTATCGAAAGCCTCATGCTTATCCGGGTTTCCGTGGCATCTTTTTTCGTTCATTCATAGGTTTTTCCGAAGTGAAGCCGATTGTTAGCTGATTTTAATAACCACGTGTTAACGCTTTCAAGAAATGGCTGTTTTGAGTGTTAGGGGGGGGGGGAGGACGCGCGTAGGAAATGGGAAAGGTGTAGCGGGTTTTCTTTTTTTCTAAAGCCGGGTGTGTCTCGGGGGAGGGTGGCCTTGTGCTCGCTTCTGTGTGGTTGTGGGTCCGGCACTGTTCTGTGGTGATTACTTGCCCACGCAGGAGACGAAAAGTTGCGAGACCCGCTTGCAAGACCAATTTCACCGTACCGGACCACGGAGAAAAACCAACAGAGCGCCACGAGGACGGATGACCTCTCCCAGTAATCTACCTGCTACGAACTAAGGGTTCATGACCTCTACGGGGAATTCTGATACCGAAACGCCGATCCCTCATACAGCGGCTGCTGGCCCCTGTACGTCGGGATCTTCCTCCCTCGCCGGAGATGCTGTTAGGGTTGGCGTCTGGTACCACGTGTTGAAAGGAATTTCAACCGACCATCTCTCACCCTGCATCGTCGAAATGAGGCGTGACTTCGCCTGCTATTGTTGGCGTCCTGCACCTCGTGCACAAAGAACTTTCTCTCACCCGACCTTCTTCCACCAGGCCTCGTCGAAATGAAGCGTGACCTCCTAATTCGCCATGAGCGTTTCGAGTGTCTGCCTGTCTGCCGGAAGCCCCGCAGTGTACAGGCTTCTTTCTTTGTGTGTGTGTGTGTGTGGGGGGGGGTGCGTGCGTGCGTGCGAATTTAGAGAGGCCCTTTCCTCGAGTTGGACCTAGAGGAGAACTTCCACGAATCCGCAACGCGCAGAAGAGATGGACAGGCGTCTACAATTCCAGGAGGCGTGACGACCTCCTGCTTTCAGCAGGCTCGGTATAACCAGAGGAGGAGGGTCATCTTTCTGTGCCGGTCACGTGACGTCGACGGAAGCAAGATCGGAAACGCGACCGCTTGCGTTTTATCGAGTTGCTTGGCCGGTGGTGGGAGCGCGCGACGCCCCAAGCGATACCTATGGGCTATTTCATGATAAGTCTCGCAGAGTTCCTCGTGCCTATCATGCTCATACACGCCGTCCGCATCCGCGGACGAGGCTCGGCGCGCGAGATCTAGAGCCAAACTGTGAGTCGGCGCGTGTTAGGGTTGGCGTCTGACAGCACGTGGCGACAGGAATTCAGTCCGACCTTCTCCCAGGATTCGTCGAAAGGAGGGCTGACTTCTCCTGCGAGGGTCAACGTCAGTCAGCTTGCGCACAAAGCACCTTCTCCCAGGATTCGTCGACAAGAGGGCTGACTTCTCCTGCGAGGGTCAACGTCAGTCAGCTTGCGCACAAAGCACCTTCTCCCAGGATTCGTCGACAAGAGGGCTGACTTCTCCTGCGAGGGTCAACGTCAGTCAGCTTGCGCACAAAGCACCTTCTCCCAGGATTCGTCGACAAGAGGGCTGACTTCTCCTGCGAGGGTCAACGTCAGTCAGCTTGCGCACAAAGCACCTTCTCCCAGGATTCGTCGACAAGAGGGCTGACTTCTCCTGCGAGGGTCAACGTCAGTCAGCTTGCGCACAAAGCACCTTCTCCCAGGATTCGTCGACAAGAGGGCTGACTTCTCCTGCGAGGGTCAACGTCAGTCAGCTTGCGCACAAAGCACCTTCTCCCAGGATTCGTCGACAAGAGGGCTGACTTCTCCTGCGAGGGTCAACGTCAGTCAGCTTGCGCACAAAGCACCTTCTCCCAGGATTCGTCGACAAGAGGGCTGACTTCTCCTGCGAGGGTCAACGTCAGTCAGCTTGCGCACAAAGCACCTTCTCCCAGGATTCGTCGACAAGAGGGCTGACTTCTCCTGCGAGGGTCAACGTCAGTCAGCTTGCGCACAAAGCACCTTCTCCCAGGATTCGTCGACAAGAGGGCTGACTTCTCCTGCGAGGGTCAACGTCAGTCAGCTTGCGCACAAAGCACCTTCTCCCAGGATTCGTCGACAAGAGGGCTGACTTCTCCTGCGAGGGTCAACGTCAGTCAGCTTGCGCACAAAGCACCTTCTCCCAGGATTCGTCGACAAGAGGGCTGACTTCTCCTGCGAGGGTCAACGTCAGTCAGCTTGCGCACAAAGCACCTTCTCCCAGGATTCGTCGACAAGAGGGCTGACTTCTCCTGCGAGGGTCAACGTCAGTCAGCTTGCGCCCAAAGGCCTTCTACCAGGATTCGTCGAAATGAGGGTTGACTTCTCCTTTCCTTGCTCGGTAATTCAGGAGGAGGGGCCCTTTCTCTGTGCCTGTCACGTGACATCGACGGAACCAAGATCCCGCCCACACTTGTAGAGAGTCTATTTAAGGGGCTCCGAAATGTACTTTGATATACTTCATTCTCTTTTCATTTTCTTTCAACTACCTTTGAATAAACCGCGCAAGTTTCGCACTAGCAAATCGTCTCGCCCTTGGTCGGTCGCCATGGTTTACCGGATGCCTGCAGCCTGCCGACGACGCCATGCTACCCAATAAGTAATGTCGGTCGAGCTTCGATAGGCAGGCGTCGCTACTTCTCGGCAGCAGTACGGTACGCTACCCTGGAGTACGCAAAAAACTGCTTGCTAGCGGTGGATCGCCTCCAAACGCAACAAGCTGCTTGCTAGCGGTGGGATCGCCTCCAAACGCAACACGCTTTGCCGGGCACAGCCGCGTGAGCAGGTGTCCACACGAGGGTTTTCAAGCCGCTTAGGGGGCGTCGTGTGAGAACATGGTACGTCTGTTTAGAAATTGACCACTTGCAGAAGTACGACTGCGCATGCGCCAAAACCGGCCGCGGGGCGGCGCTTCGTGAGCGCCGTCTCCGTGGTTGGAAAGCAAACTGCGCTGCTCGGGCGTGACATGCCGGCCAACTGAGTCGCTTTCGGCTGCACGAGCTGTTATTATGAAAATGGACATAGTAATTTCTTCAAATTTCCGCCCGCGAAGGCTAATGTGGAGAAGTTTGTGGACGGTAGCGGTGAAGCGGTCGAACCCGGACGGCACGCCGTGGCTGCTAACAGTGCATTCTAGGATCTGTGGCTTATGCAGGCGACTTCTATTCCCTTGTCATCTCCTGGCAGTTCTGCAACGCTGAACAGAAGGCCAGCGACGTGCTGGCAGGGCTTGCTGAGGCTGTAAAATATAAAGAATGTAGTTTTCCTTCGCGCTCGTCACTGAGTGACCCTGAGTATATGCGAGTACGATTAGGCGATTTGTGAAGAACGGCGCAAACAGATGCGGCCAGTCTATGTACGTCATGTCATTTGTGAGTCTGCGCTCGTCTTCTTTTTTTCCGTACATGTCAGTTGTGTTGCGCTCTCTTCCAACATGACTTTGAACCAATTCGTCAAACTATCTGCCTTGATGAGTATTCGCGAGTGAGCGGGTGCGTATTGGCCTGCGGATGCACGCGCTGCCCATATTTAAGCTAATATAACGTATAATTAAATAGGTTGGCGTAAGCTTTGAGGCCTTAGCGCTCGCAAAAACAGACTGAATAACCTACCGCGTACATATAGCGCATGCGAAATCTGGGATACGGCTTCGTAAACCACAAGCATGCAACACAGCAGTTTGGCGAAACAGCACGAGATGAATATCAAATTTGCAAGCTAGAACGCGTACATCTGTTGTTCCATGCAACAACTAAGAGTTCGGGGAATGCGACAGGCTTAAAGCACTCATCCGGCCACACATTCACAGTGCTCTCCGGCAATGTCGCCAATGGCTTTTGTGAACCACGCTGTAACCACGTAGATGCCCGACTTCGTGGATGGCGTGTACGTAGCTCCTATGAGGCCAAGTGGAAGGTCCACGGTGTTTACGTTAAGTTTTATGTGCTTAACTTAACCCTCTTTCTTTAAAGCCCATCGGTGGTGTGCCTGACAAACGGACGAAGTGTTGGCATGAAGATAACCGCACGCATTGTCGATCATTATCCAGCGCTCTGAGAAGTCAGCTGTCCGTCCCATTTGCAAAAATGGCAAGAGAATGAAGTCCTCTTCAATCATATTTAAGGCAGGTCATATATGGCAACTACCAAAGAACGTCGACGCTTTCACAAAACGTGAAAGAAGCTCTGCAAACACAACGTCGCCACTCGATGCCGCCGTACCAAAGCAAGGCTGGAGCCGGGATGTTTTCCAACCAAGCGGCGAGGCGCAAGCTTCCCGTTTTTCGCGCTAGGTGGCGCTCCGACTTCTGCAAGTGGTCAATTCTACTGCGGACGAAATTGCCGATGGCCTGCTTGTTGTCGCTGATGACGGTATTTGCTACCGCATGCATGGCCATGGCAATCGCGGTTTCTTCCACTTCCACCACTCGGCCAGCCGTGATTGTTGTGTGCTCTATCAATCCTCCGTTGTGATCCACTACCACCGCGGTTATGAGGTCGCTGTGAGGGTGTCTGGCTGCGTCTGTGTAGACCATTCCATTTTGCGAGCCGTAGCGTCGCCAAATGGCTTCACTGCGGGCCTGCCGACGGCCCCGATGGAACTCACGGTCCATGTTGCGGGGTAGAGGTGGGGCATAAGTATGCCCCCTGACCTCAATGCTGCGTCCACTTCATGATGTTCCGCCAGAGAGTTCGCGGCTGTGTGGCGCTTGGTGACGTCATTCATGTATTGCTTCAAGCGCCATTTAATATTTCCGCTGTCGCCGGTGTAGGACACATCACACTCCTTGCATGGTATCTTGTAGATCACTCCCGGCTGGTCCATATGCTTCAAGGGCTCTTTCACGCGAACCAGCTGCTGGCCAAGCTTCCAGGAAGGCACGTGGATGGTCATGCATCGCAGCCCTTAAAAATTCTTGCAAGGGCTTTGCTTGTAACCATAGTGTAAGGTACCGCTGCGCACTTCAATCTTTCTTTCGTCGTTTGACGGCGGGGCTTCGCTGATTTGCGCTCCTGCGTTCGGAAACGTTGTAGAGCGTGACCGTTGTTTAGGAGGTCCCTTTTCACGACCTGCAGCTCTTGCCTACGTTTTGTAGGGCTGGAGCAGATGCGGGATGCCCGGGAAAATAGTACTGCTGCGACGGATTGCTTTTGCCCATTTGGGTGCGTCGAGTCGAAGCTCAGGTACTTTCCCGTGTGCGTTGGCGTTCTGTATGCACTACTCCTAAAGCCGCTTGATGTCCTCTGTACGAGGACGTCCAGGAACGAAATGCGCCCATTGGCTTCCTATTCAGCCGTGAATTGTATGTTCGGTTTAAAGGAATTTAGATGCTCGAGTAAAAGTGTTGCGCGCTGACGAAGGATAATACAGAAGCAGCAGTACATGTATCTTAGGAATAATGATAATGAATTATGGGGCTTTACGTGCCAAAACTACTTTCTGATTAGAGGCACGCCGTACCGGGGCACTCCGGAAATTTGGACCACCTGGCGATCTTTAACGTGCACCTAAATCTAAGTACATGGGTGTTTTCGCATTTCGCCGCCATCGAAATGCGGCCGCCGAGGCCGGGATGCGATCCCGCGACCTCCATACTTAGCAGCCCAACACCATAGCCACTAAGCAACAACGGCGGGTTATCTTAGGAAGAGATTTGGTCGCGTCCCAAATGAAAACAAGGCTGTACTTTTACGATCCTCCAAAGCAATGTTGGCGCAAGCGACGGGCACAGATGCACCCATCAGTGTGCCGAATACCGTTATGACTGCAGTAGACAGCATGCTATTCGTTTAAGTAAAACTCTTGCTTGGTGTAGTTGGTTCATGCTAGAATTAGAAAAGGCAAGGCGCAGAAGACCAGGACTCAAGATGAAACACAAACGACAGGAGACGCCGGTCCTGTCGCCGACGACGGGAGACGCCGGTGTTTCAGCTTGAGTGCTGGTCTTCTGCGCCTTGCCTTTTCTAATGCTATTCGTCACGCGCAAGAGTAGCATGAGACAGCTACACTGGGAAGATAGTCGGAAGACAGTTCCCACGCGATGCTGGGCGCTGCTAAGGTTCCCGTACCGAGCTCTCCTCGTCAAAAAAAAGCGCCACAAAGGGAAAAGAGTTGCCGCACTAAGGGAGGCCGAGACGACGCGAAGGACTCATGGGCGTTTCCCGGAAACAAGCCTCCACAAACTGCTGCCTGCCCTCTACTGAGAAGCAGCGGGAAATCCAGCTGGTAGTAAAAGATGTCTTCTCCCATTCCCTGGGCCAGGTCCTCTCCTGAGGTGGAGGCCTTTGCTGCCTCAGGAACTTGGGGAAGGGGACGATGTCGCCGATCCGATATTCCGTCTGCGACAGTTTTGTATGTGCTTCTTCATTGGGTGTTGTCCAGGTCGTTTCTGACATGTTTGTGATGAGCTTCCCCCAGCAGGGTGCGGTTAAAAGAGAGGTGTTATAATGAAGGTGCACAGAGAGAACGAGCAGCTCTGGGCCATGGAAACGAGGCTCATCCAGGCGCTCGTGGCTAAACACTCGACATTTTTCTGTTTTTTTTTTCAATCAACGGTGTAAATAAGTTTTGTTCAAGTGCGAGTAAACATGTTGGTTATCGTTTTCCCAACCTCCGAGCTTCTGATTTCTTCAATCCGAAGCCTCCGCCATGCTACCATATCGAGCCGGGCTCGAGACATACATAACGTAGCGCCGCAACAATACCTGCTTGTAATACTCCTTGTTAAAAACGAAGTACGTATTCTCAAAGCAAAATTTTAGAAGGCGGCATACGTCATAGGGTTTGAATGGCGTGCGTTCGGGCAAGAAAGAGCCAGCCTCGAGGAGTTTCCTGTAGCACTTCACCACGTAGACAATGGGGACATATGTAAACATTGACTTTACCTCAAAGGATAGTAGCGGGAAAGTGTAGGTTTTGCTGCTCGCAGGTTACTTATCTGGGCCACATTGTCCGTCAGGGCACGAGACGGCCGGCCGAGCTGAAAACAGCTACGATTGGAGAATTTTCACAACCGCGCACGAAAAACAGACATTCGTCCATTTTGGGGACTTGTGGGGTACTATCAACGGTACATTCCGAATCACTCGAAAATAGCAAGTCCTTTAACGGGCGCCCTCCTAGCGGGTCTAAAGCCTAGCGGATCTAAAGTGAGATCCAAGATACGTCATCTCGGCGCAGAGCCATGCTGTGGGGTTCGCTTTGCAGTTGACTGTCCTTGTTGGATGTTTTGGGGCGGTGTCATCATTTCCCAGCTTGTCGCTGTAAGCCAAGGCATCCTCACCTTGCCACCAGCCGTTCTCTTCCTGCCCAGCGGTTATCAGCACTCCCAGTCGAGATTTTCCGGGCCATGGAGGAGCTGTTACATTCTACCTGCGGGGGCTGGCGATCTTCGGGGAAGGGACCTTCGAAACCTGCCCGGCGCGCTGCGGCGACTCACTTTGTAGGGATGACTATGCGCCGCGCCCCCAACCGAACAGCGCTGGGATGTCTAGGCGCAGTCAGCGTACCAAATATTCTTAAGGATTCGCCGTCGCTGTCACGATTTTTTTTGGAGTGGGGGAACTCCGGGAAGAGGGTGTTTTGCGGTGCCGTCTCACGGGCCTTAGAAGTCGTCAGTCAATGTACAGACGCGGCGGCCACTGTTTGCGGGGTCAATTCTGGGATCAAGAGGCGCCTGCTCAGGGCAAGACCCGTGTCTTCGAAAACCCTCTCGCCCCGGTGGGGTCAGTGAAACCTGTGCGGAAGTGAATGTGTAAACCCTCTCCCTCAAAGGCTACGATGACTTTGGACGCTCCGAATTTGGTCGAAGGTTGAACGGCCGTTTTCCCTCACCTAGGCATCTAGGGAGGAGAGAGTGTTTATAAGCAGCCGTTGTCGGCTGCTGAGAGTGCGTCCTCTTTCAGTCATGCTAGACTGATGAACTGTGACGTTCTCATGTAGGTACTGTAAATAAATCTCATATTCTTCGTTCTCGATAAGAACAAGTCTCGCCCTCCAACAGCGTCCTCAGCGTGGATGAGTTGGACGACGGCATGGGCCAGCTACCATCTATTGCATGCCCGAGACCAACCATTACAACGTTTGCTTTTAGAATTATACTAGAGTCAATCGACTAAACGCACGATAAACAGTACGCAGGGTAAAGTTCCCGAGGTACACACTCGCACACTGCGCCACCACACCCATAAATAGTCGCGCGTCCATGCCTACATCTTCATTGTTATCAAAGGACCCAAAACGTCATGTTCTTTCTTTTTCTTTTATCCTTAGCGAGTACATATTTCTTTAGCACCAGTACGCTTTCTCGCCAGACGATATTTCGCCGATCACTAGACTACCAGCGGTTTCGCTCGTCCAAGCCATCGTGCGAAGCGACCTCGCGAATCTTGGTGTTCTGCCAGCACCGTGTTCAGTCCTACGTCTATTTCTGGGGCCCCGACATCCTTGGCTTGTTAGCAACGGTTCGACCCATGATCTCGGAACCATGCTGATTAGAGAACTGAAGACGATCTGCTTATCTGCTCTAACTGCCGCCATGTCGGGCATGGTGCTCGCTACTGTGACAACCCCTGGTCGTTCCCGCATCGTACTCCATCCTTTACCCACGCTCGCTGCCATGATCGCAGCACTTTTGAGCCACTATCTGCAATACACCCATACAATACTGACACTGCGACGACATAGTCCATCCGCTCGGTGACACCTAGAGGGCACAAGTCGCGTTCGCAATCTTTCCGCACCCATCCTCCCACTTCCCGCAACCTCCCCGCGCGACATCGCCGAGCAACCGTGGCTCCTTCACTCTATGCGGTGCTGCGCCGGACGTGACGCTGCGTCCACGACTCCGCCAAAACCCTCTAGTTAAACTGCTGGCTCGACGATGTATGCTGGACGTTGACGTTGATGGCTTCACTATCTCCGAACTTGTCGACACCAGAGCTCATATTTTTGTCATGAACTCTGGTCTTCGCCGTTGCCTAAAGTGGCCACACCTTCTGTATCCCGCGTTGTAAGAGTGGCCGATCGAGTGCCTCCCGCCATGCTTGAAATGTGACTGCCCGCGCGACTACCGCCTGTCACCCAACATCTGTTTTTTGCCGTTCTTGAGCAATGCTCTTATGACGTTATAATTGGTGTGGACTTTCTATCAACTTAATCTGTCCTAATTGACTGTGCGGCTAGCCTCCTACAGCTTCAACTACAGCACCTAGCCTCCAACCACGCTATCGGCCCGTCTTTGCTCTTTCGGCTAGGTGCGCATGCCTCCTGTTACAATCTTATAATAGCGGAAGTGCAGCGCCCCCGCGCGGCGCTGATAGTTCGTGTTTAGCTGCGCTACGCCTGGCAACAGCGGCAAGAGACCGCGGGAGAGAATAAAAGCAGTTCGTTCTGTACCGACGGCTCGGCATGTGCCTTTGTCTTTCGCGCGCCTGATGGCCTACTTCTTTTCCCGGTAGTCACCGACTACCCCCGGCCATCAGTACTTGTATGAAATGGAGACGAGGATTAATTAAATGTTCACATGTTCACGTGAGTTTTCGTTCCCGCACCGCTCCACCATCCATCCACATGCACAATGTCGAGCCACTCGAAGAAGGAGGAGATGACAGGCCCTTCTACGTGGACCGGCTCAAAGCGTTTCTTGTGGCGAATGATATCACCAACGACTAGCGAATATGCGTATTCATCAGCTGCTGCGTGCACAAAGCGTATGCGTTGCTCAGCAGTTTGTTCAAGCCCGAAAACCCCACTGACAAAAAACTGAGCGATATTATTTTGGTTCTTGGAAACCACTACTGACCGAAGCCATCTGCCGTTTGCAGCGTTTCCGCTTCAACTCGCGCGGAAGCGGAATCTGTCAGCAACTTCATAGCAGCGTTGAAAGGCCTTTCCGAGCACTGCAACTTCGGTGCTGCACTTGAAAACTTCCTTCCCGACTGTATCGTGTATGACATAGAGTGCAGAGAAAAGCAACATCACCTTCGAGAACGCCGAGCAGACCGCCATAGCAATGGAAGCAGTAAAAAAGGACGCAGGTGACAACGCGCAAGCTAACGCTAGCAGCGTCTACTCAACACTGCATCTCGTCAGGCTACCGCTGCGGGGATAGACTTCTTGCATCTGAACGCCAGCACGTGAAGGCCGTCTGCAGTTACTGAGACAGACGAGGTCACTTGGCGAAAGTATGCAATACGAAGCGAAAGGACAGCCAAGCCGGAAGCAATAGCCTACCCAAGCCGCGTCCGTTCTCGGCCCGAAGTTCACTGCCATCGAGTAACCGTCATTGCGTGTATTCTCGCAGAGATGAAGTCGCCCCTACAACTTCGTCTTCCGAAGTTCTCGACATGTGGCAAGTTGACTACGCCAAGCTGCCCCAGCGTTTCACCGTCGCAGTTGGCGTTTGCGGCAAGCCGCTCCGCAAGGAAGTGGACACGGGAGCCAGCGTCTGCGTCATGGCAGAATCGCGTCTCCTACAGCTTCTGCCTTCGGTTCCTGTGCAGCTGTCGCAAGTGCTTCTGCGAAGCTATTCCGGGGAACTGGAAAAAATTCAGGGCAAAGCTGATGTCAGCGTAAATTGTAATTGCAAGGAGGCTGAGAAACCCATTTTTCTCACCGGGGATGGATCACCCACTCTCCTAGGCGGGTATCGGCGTCTGCGACGTTGAAGTGAACATCCATGCACTTTGCCATTAAACACCTAGTATAAGACTACGAAGTATTTGAAAAAGGCCTGGGTACGTTCAAAGGCGCTAAAGCTTCACTACAAGTTCCTTCAGGTGCACCACCACGGTTCTTTATGCAACGGCTACTGCCGTATGTCTTGATAGATGGGATCACCCAAGAAATTCAAAGATTAAGAAGATATTCCATCCTTATTCCAGCGAATACACCAAGTGGCCAGCACCTATTGTTCCTGTGACAAGATAGGATGGACGCATCAGAATCCGGGGAAAATTTGGCGTCACCATAAACCCAGTAGCAACAGCGGATCGTTACCCAATTCTAAGAATTGAGGACATGTGGACCGTTCTGGCTGTAGGTGAGAAATTCACAAAATCGGATTTGCGAGATGCGCACCAGCAAGGTGTCCTTGCTCTAGAGAGACCTCTAGAGAATACGTCACGATTTCAAGGCATATGGGTTTTATTTCAATACATCCGCTTACCTTTTGGGGTCTCATCTGCTCCTGAAATGTTCCAACGTGAGATGAAGAACTTGCTCACGAGACTACCACATGTAGCAGTATACTTCGACAACATTTTCATCACCGTTGCAAACGATGTTGAGCACCTACGCAACATCCGTGCTGTGCTTGCAAAACTTCAAGAATCTGGCCTCAAACTGAAACTTAGAAAGTGCCATTTTCGTGCTACAAGTCTAATACATCGGGCACATCATCAGCAAGGAGGGCCTTTCCCCTAATGTTGACAAGGTGGCAGCCACTCTACATGCTCCTGCGCCACAATATGTCAAGGAACATCAAAGTGTCTTTGGGGCTTGTCAATTTCTATCGGCGTTTCTTGCCCAATTTTTCTGCACTATTCCGTCCGTTGCACTTGCTTCTTTGTGATGGAAATAAGTGGGAGCGGAGACTGGAACAGCAAGATGCATTCACTGCTTGCAAGCCCCTGGAGACATCAGCTCCAGTCCTCGTGCATTTCCAGTCTGCCAAGCCAGTGTGCCTCAGCTGCGACGCATCGCCTTATGGTATAGCAGCCGTTCCGGCGCACAAAGATGCTGATGACCCAGAGCACCCCATTGCTTTTGCCTCGAGAAGTTTGTCAAAAAGGGAACAGAAATTCCGGCCAACTTGACAAGGAGGCACTGGCTTTGGCGTTTGGGGTGGATCAGTTCGACCAGTACTTGTGGGGCATATTGTTTGAATCATACACGGACCACAAGCCACTGCTTGGACTATTGGACACCAACAAGTCTGTTGCAATACAAGCTTCGCCTCGAGTGATCAGGTTGGCTCTAAAGCTCTCCACTTACAAGTACGAACTTGTACACAATACTGGCAAAGAGCTCCGTCTTGCAGATAGTCTTAGTAGACTACCACTGCCCAACGAGAGCACCACATTGCCTCGGCCTGCTGGCCTGCAAATCGGCAACTCTTTTCACCTGCTGTTGTAGTACGAGCCACAAGGAACGATGCAGTTATGGATCATGTTGTGCTTTCTGTTTCGAAAGGAGAAAGCCTCCCAGCCGGACGAAAGTGGTGCCCCTTCAACACTAGAAGCACAGAACTCAGTCTCTACTAGGGATGTCTACTATGGGGTTCTAGAGTCGTGGTTCCGAAATCATTGTAGGCCTAAATACTTGATGTGCTTCGTTCCAGCCTACCTGTTATTGAGAAGAGCAAGGTGATTTCCAGGAACCATGTCTGGTAGCCAGGCATAGACAGTAACATTACCAACAGTGTTAAGAGCTACGCTACGTGCCAGGCTCAACATCGAGCTGCACAGCCTGTCTAACAGATGTCCTGGCGTTTTCCGCAGCGACCCTGGACAAGACTTGACATTGATTTCGGGCTACCCTTTCTAGGACACACATTGTTGGTTATTGTTGATGATTTATGAATAGAAGTCT
This sequence comes from Dermacentor albipictus, assembly GCF_038994185.2. Lineage (NCBI taxonomy): Eukaryota > Metazoa > Arthropoda > Arachnida > Ixodida > Ixodidae > Dermacentor > Dermacentor albipictus. The sequence continues at coordinate 2,559,649 of NC_091826.1, read as the reverse complement.
TCCATGTGCCATTTACATCTGCAGAAGCTACCATTTCTGCCCTGAGAATCGCATTCTCTCATCCTGAATCCTCGATGTAATAGTTGCCGACAATGGTCCTGCTTTTACCAGTGCCTAATACCTCGAGTTTTTAACTGGAAACGGAATACGCTGCGTGCTGGTACCGCCGTATCACTCTGCCTCGAACGGTGCAGCAGAGCGAGTTGTTCAGACCGTAAAAAACAAACCAAAGAAGTCTGGTTCTGGTAACTTCCAAAAGCAGATCTCCAGATTCTTGTTCGACTACAGGACCACACCACATGAATTAACAGGTCGTCCAATATGTGAGCTCTTACCTGGGAGAACCTTCAAGACTCCGTTGGATGTCCTGAGGACAAGCCTGCAGACATCCGTGCTTCTTAAACAATTGACGCGAAAGTTGTATGCCGACAGAGGGTCCCGGCAGGCTCCATCACTGCAACCAGGAGATGACTTGTAGGCAAAGTACTTCCGCAGAGGTGCACCGTGTGTGCCTGCCAGTGTTGTGGACGTCATTCTAGCATCATCCCACGCCCGTTTTGAAGATGAGAACATAGGGAACGGACACGGTGACCACGCCTCTGCCTTCTGCCGAAGCAGACGCACTTCACCCTACTTTTGCTTCCACCACATCTGGAGCAGCCACCCCTCCAAGCACCAGCTGCTCCGGAAGTGCCTCACGAGAATCAGTCACCTAGAACTAGTTTTCTGGAAGTAGTTGTGCCAGGGACGGTGACGTAACTGGCGTGAACAGTGGTGGTGTGAACACCGTCTCTGTGATGGCTACTCCTAGCATACCAAGGTTGCAATGTAGCACAAGAACTAGGAATAAGAGAGGAGGAGCGTTACAATGTTATAATAGTTGAACTGTAGCGCGTCCACGCAGCGCTGATAGCTTGAGTGTAGTTGCGCTACGCGTGACAATAGTGGCAAGAGGCGGCGAGAGATAATAAAAGCAGTTGATTCTCGGTTTACTGCTCGGCATGCGCCTTTGCCATTCGTGGGCCTCATGGCCTACTTTTCCCGGTAGCCCGTCACCGACTACCCTCGGACATCAGTACTAAGATAACCTCCGGACGTTCTGCTCGCTAAAAACGTCGACGTGCCTAACACCCTCGTGACTGTAACCGGGAATCGCATCTTCATTCCCGTTTTAAGCTTGAGCGCCTCTCCTCAACTGGTTCTAGCACGCATTTCAGTTGCCGCCATCACTGCTGCCGAAGACTGCGAAATTTGTGCGTTAGATCCCTCTAGTTCCTCCAGTTCAACCTTCGTTTGCACTACAACCAGTTCGCCACTCGATGCCCTTGTCCGAATGATCCCGGCTGACCTTTCTACTGCCCAAGCTATCAACCTTCGCCGCTTCCTGGAGTCATACGATGACGTTTTCGACTTCGAGAGTCATTCTCTGAACCAAACCTTTGTTTGTCCAGCATCGAATCGACAAAGGGGACGCGAGCCCTACCCACCCGCGTCCCCATTGTGTCTCCGTCGCCGAACGTCGTGTGATCCAAGGCGAAGTTGACAATGTGCTCACAAAGGGCGTTATCGAACTTTCTTGCAGTCCATGGGTATCCTCTGTAGGGCTAGTCAAAAAGAAAGATGGCAACTGTCACTTTTGTGTTGAATATCGACACTTGAACAAGATCACTCACAAGTACGTATACCGTCTGCCCCGATTCGATGGCACCTTGGGCTGCCTCCACAGAGCCACGCACTTTCCCTCCATCAACCTGCGCTCTGGATACTGACAGATTACCGTTGATGCTTTGGACCACGAGAAGTCTACGTTCGTCACAGCAGATAGACTTTACCAGTTCATGGTTAATCCTTTTCGATTGTGTAAGGCCCCCGCAACCTTCCAGCGAATGGTGGATTCTCTCCAGAGGGCTTATAAGCGGTCAACGTGTATTTACTATCTAGGTGATGTGATTGTCTTTTCGCTTACTCTTGAGAACCATCTGACTCGCCTGTCGGCGATTCTCGATGTGTTTCTCGGCGTCGGCCTGCAACTTAACTGCTCCTAGTGCCGTTTCGCTCGGCGTCACATCACCGGGTCGCTTTGTTGGCGCTAGTGGTGCCCAACTTGAGCCTGACAAGGTGCGTGCCGTCCAAGACTTTCCTGTTCCTAGCTCAATCAGAGATGTCTGGAGCTTTGCCGTCTTGCGCTCTTGCTTCCGCCAGTTTTTACGAAATTTTGCCGACATTGCCCTGCCGCTTACCGAGCTGCTCAAGGACGACATCTCTTTTTCTTTGGAACAAAAGCAACCTATATACTGAATTCACCATTCTGATCAGTTTATTTACTCACCGCCCATTTTGGCGCATTTTGACCCTTCGTCCCCTACAGAAGTTCAAGCCTACGCTAGTAATCACAGCATAGGCGCCGTCCTCGCCCAACGCCAGAACGACCAGGAACGTGTCATTGCCTACGCCAACCGCTTTCTCTCGTCGTCGCAGCGCAATTTTTCCATAACAGAGCGCGAATGCTTCGCTTTATAGTGTAGGCTGTGGCAAAATTCCGCCCTTATAAGCCGCACGCTTTCTGTCACCACGGACCACCACGCCCTTTGCTGGCTCCCATCCCCGAAGCGTCTTACAGGAAGACTTGGTCGCTGATCCTTAGAGCAGCACACTTTGACGTTCTGTGCAACTGTAGCCGGATGCACGGCGGTGTCGGGAGGGTCGACACCACCGAGCGTCATATCGTTGACTTCCTAGTGGCTTTTTAAGATCTGGCCAGCATCCGCACTGAACAGAAAAGCGACGAGACGTCACGATCTGTAATCGGCCGCCTCCTTTTTAGTCAGCCCCACCCATCGCTCCATCTGTTTGAGTTTTACGACTATACTCTTTACTGTTGTAATACGTACCACTCCCGACGGCGCGGAACTTCTGTTTGTTCTCCCCGAGCAACTTCATGCTACTGTTCTCAAAAAACTCCATGGTGCCCCAACCGCTGGCCATCTTGGAGTATCCTGTTCATACGTACGCGTGCGGCGCCGGTATTTCTGGCCTGCTCTGTACCGATCGGTTCGACGTTACGTTTGCTGCGTGAGACCTTCGTCAGCGACGTGAACGGCCAACTGCGTTAACTACAGGCCTTCCGCAGCGCATTGACATACCAAAGGAACCACTCTACCACATCGGTCTTGACTTCGTCGTCCCATTGGCTACATCTACTTCATGGAACAAGTGGGTCACAGTTGCGTCCGACTATGCTGTGCGGGTATGTCATCACTCGCATATTGCCGTCTGGTTGCGCCACTGGCGTCGTCGATTTACTGCTTCATGACGTCATTCTTCATCATGGTTCCCCTACACAACTGCTCACTGATCGAGGCCGCTACTTCTTGTCCAAAGTCGTCGATGACCTCCTTCCTTCCTGTTCGGTGGAGCACAAACTCACTACTACATACCACCCGCAGACCAACGGGTTCACCGAGAGGCTGAACCACACCGTAACCGATATGCTGGTGATGTCCGTGTCTGACAATCACCGGGACTGGGACGTCACTTCACTATACATCACGTTCGCGCACAACTTATCCCGCCACGACACCGCTGGTTTTTCGGAATTTTAGCTCCAGTTTGGCCAGCATCCAGCATTGCTTTTCAACACGCTCTACGCTGTTGCAAAACATAACGTAGAGTATGCCCTCGATGCGGCCGCGCGAGCCCACCTGGCGCGTCAGATCGCTTATGAGCGACTATCCGACTCGCAATTATTTCAAGAGGACTGCTATGACCGCAGCCACCGACACATCTACTTTTCTCCGGGATCTCTTGTACTTCTCTGGACTCCGTCTCGTTGTGTTGGTCTTTCCCAAAAGCTTTTGTCGCGTTACACCGGATCTTACAAAGTTTTACAGCAACTTAGTGAAGTTAACTATGAGATCGCGCCACTGGCGAGTTCTTCACCATTTGCTCAGTCATCTCGGGACGTCGTGCACGTGTCGCGGTGGAGCCCACACGTTTCCGCCGCCTTGTGGAATTAGTGTGCGCCGAAACGACGCTGCGCGCCCGCTGGGGACGTTCGATGTAACGAGCCAGGCCTTGCAGCATTTGTGGCTCTGCATCGCATTTGCCAACACTTTGCCATTGCAATGACCGACGTACGACATACGCACCTGTGACGAGACAGGTGCACACCTTATGTGCGTATGCCCGCACCACAGTGCCGAGAGGCAAGTGATGTGCGGACAGCTGTTACGTATGCCGGATCACAGTGCACTGTCAGCACAAGCCAGTACTCCCAAATGAACTCAGCGCAGAAGGCCTGTATTGAAATTGCTCAAGTTACTCAGGCCCATGTTCTTACTTACATAAAAAGCTTAATTTATGTTATTATATAATAATAATCTGCTGGATTTTGTACGCGTTCTACCTCATTTGCTTTCTCTCACCTTTCTGTCCGTTTACCCCCGTAGTCTACCAGAACTACCTCTGGGTAGCCCCTCCCTGCCTTTCTATACGTTTTTTCTATCTCTGCGTCTTTTACGAATGGACGAACTGGACCGACATACTAGAGAGCTATAATATCGCGTAAAATACTTGCGTTAGCGTTCTGTTCGGTGTCACACTTCTAGAAGACTAGCTTGCGCAGTGCTGTGAAACGTATCATAGCACTATGGCGTCAGAGCTGTTTGCGTTAGCGTTCCCTTCGGTTTCGCTCTTCTAAAGCACTAAGTTCTGCAATGCTTCCAAACGTACGATGGTGCTATTGTAGGTTCCAGAGCACTGCGCTAGCTAGTAGTGCTACCGTTCGTTTCAAAGCACTGCACAAACTAGTCAAGAGCGAAACTGGACGGAATGCTAAAGCATACAGCTGCGACAACATCTTAAAGATCCCCTAGTGGTCAACATTAATCCTTAGTCACCCGCGTGCTTCATACACGAATCCTACTTTTTGCACGTAAAACCCCCGAATTCAATTCATTCCTGCGCACTGCAAATCCTGCTTACGCGCGCCTGGTTTTGAGCAAGCTAAGGGCAAAGGTCAAAGAGCGAGGGAATTATTAGCACTGTCTCGTCTCAGAAAGAAAGCGCCAGCTTGTGACACATCGATTACGTTGTTTTCTTCGGAAATGTGCTTTTTTAGAAAGGCAGCTTTCGTGACGCTACGTCACGCAGTCTCAGCACTTCGCGTGCATCAGAGTATTCTGCCGGCTATTAAACACATGTTAGTTGGCGCTTGCTTCTCTGCGTCTGGCCTATCTTGTTCCCCTACTTGGGTTTTGCGCCTGGAACGGGGTTTCTGCTAATTGTTTCGTGGGAAACTTTGCACGCCGCAGCAGCGACCGGCATTTCCACTCCAAATGCAAGATAGCAAGGAATGGGCAAGGTCGTCGAGATGCGGGGCCGGGAAGGTCGCAATGAAAGCGACCATAGAGCATCTCAAACACGTAAGAATAGTGAAACAACAGGCAAGCTAGAGTATTGTCATGAGCTCTAAATTCTGCACGCCAGCAGAACAATCGGGTGCGTACATCTGAGCAGCTTCTGCGAATTGTTTTGCCCGACGTCACGTCGCTCCATGATCGAGGACCATTGTTGTGCGAGGCGCCCGTCCCAGCTGTTTCTTGCCCCGGGATGAGATGTGTGTTTCACGTGCACTCGGAGACTGGGCGCTACACGCACGCACTCTGAAGCGTCGCTCGTGCGTTTATCGGACACATCGCTGAGAGCGAAGGCTACTTGAAAGGCTCACTGCAGTGGCAAGAACTATTACTGCACTTAATAAAAGCTCTAACAACGAATGCCAGGAAGAATTAACTGATGCTGTGCCCTAACTGCTCAGTTCGGAGTGACTATGATCTCCAATTCTCCCAGTGTAGCCACACAAGACCTGGTAAACCAGTTGTTGTTTGATTTCATAAAATACAAGTTCACCTCCTTTGTTACGCGGAGCTAGTTTTTGCGACGGCGGAGACTCATCGTGTACGTGCGCTGAGAGAAGGTGTTTCGCTGCGAATCCTGGAAATGCAGCAGCGCCTTCGCATGGTAGCATTCTCTTGCAACACATCATCAGATTCTGACACTCTAAAATTACAATCTTATCTAGACAAGGTATCTAACTGGAGCGACACTTGGAAAATGCGACTTAACAGCCAAAAGTGCAAACAAATGAGGATTTCCCGCAATACTGCTTCGTCTAACCTAACCGGTTATCACTTGATGAACTCTGTGCTCGAAGAAATCAATTCCTATAAATACTTAGGCGTCCACATTACATTTAATGTTTCCTTGAAAACACACATAAACCACATTACTAACAATGCTAACCGCACGCTTGGTTACCTCCGTCCCAAGTTCTCTATGGACCCCGCTAACTTAAATATACTTCTGTACAAAACACTAATTCGTCCTAAGCTTGAATATGGCTCTTCTGCCTGGGACCGTGGCCTAGATTACTCAACTAATGCAATGGAATCCATACAAAATCGTAGAGCACGTTTCATTAACTATTCTCGGACATCAACCGTAACATCTATGAAGATCATCGTAACATCATCCCGTAGGAAGTTAGCACGCTTATCACTGCTGCACCAAATGTAATATTACAATCCGAAATTAAAAAGTGGCATTTTCTCCGAACCTGCATAGCTATCATCTGGTACTGACCATGACCATAAATTGAGCGTTCCACATTGTCGCACGAACCTATTTCTTTATTTCTATATTCCTAAAACTACCAATGAATGGAATCCTCTGCTGGCCTCAATTGTTAACATAAGCGATACATCTGCTTTTAGACCTAATATTGAAGAAGACTTTTGGCAATCTGCATTTTGAAATTTTTTTAAAGATTATGACGTGTATTTTGTACTTGTTCTGTATTTCGTTCCACTCCCTCCTATAACGCCTTCGGGCCTTCAAGGTACAATAAATAAATAAATAATAAATAAACTTGAGTGGCGCAATATACTGGAGACTTCACCACGACGACCTGTGAGTGCTCTCTACCCCGACTGTCTCTACGACAGTGTCACGCATGTATCAAAGGCATCGCAAACAAGCGCTTGTAAACTAATTTGCGCAGGAGTATATCCCAAATGCTAGGAGTGCCGATGCACACCGATAGTTCCGTAATGTTCAACGGTTGTCTGCGTTCCATGGCTGTGTAGGCGGCGCTCAGCTATAAGACTACCGCACTGCTTGCGCTTACGTTTTGAATTAACAGACGTAGATGGGCTAGTTGGTTGCTGGCTTGATGGAACATGGTTATAACGGCGCGGTTTGAGGACATGGACACAGAAATAATGCACACAGAACAGTCACCGAACTTCAACTGACATTTACTGCGTAAAAATTACACGAGCAGCAGTTGCTGCGCAGAAACATTAGAAACGATATTGCCACAGCGCACTTTGTCAGCACAAAAGCAGATCATTATGTCTCACTTCACTACTGAAAGTCCTGATCTGTGCAAGATTAAAGACACATTTCTAACCACGCTATAACATTTTCTACACTCTTCATATCCGTGGACTTCGATACTTATTGTGCAAATGTCTCTTTTCCTGTCTCGATAAGTTAAGCGACACGGCGCTGACGCAACCTTCTCCTTTCTTTATACAATATGCCTCAAACAATTCCCTCTGTTTTTGATCCTAAAACCTTCCGAGTATAGAAGTGCCTATGTACACTGGAGTACACGGGCACATTTTGCAATGGTCAGCCAAGTGACCATTGCAAAAGGTGTCTTTGTCCCTTGTTTTTGTGCGGTTACATGATGCATTCCATAACCCCCACTAAGAAAGCCTGCACATTTGCTCGATGCTGTTACGTTTCGCCTACGACGCGCGGTAAAGCCGGCGCGGATGCAACGTACGCCGGAGCTTCGTTCAAAGCGGCGGACATTTTGGCCCGTTCGGAGCGGCCGCGACGCATCCCCGCCGAGCACGTCCCGGCATGTTCAGTGCCACGTGTCTTTGTGTGTGTGTGTGTGCCCACGCTTGTCAAAGCGCGGCAGCCGGGGAGAGGAGCTCCCCAAGTGTGAAGCGAGGAGGTCTGACCGGCGCCGGCCCGGCTGATGCGTCACTACACTCGTCTCTACATGTCTCAGTCCGTCCGTGCCACGCTGTCACGTGGTGTCGTCCCGTGACCTTCCTTCTTGCCCGCGACGCCAAGAGTATAAGAGCAGCTGCCCCCGGACGCCAGGAGAGAGGCTCCGATTTCTTCTGTGGAGTAACGTGCTCTCCCGTCTCTTTACTTCGGTCGACCTGACCGCCCGCTCTTTGCGATGCTAGAATAAACAAGTTGTTCTGTTAGCAGTCGCCTCATGCTTTGCTGGGACCTTCGGATGCTTCCAGTGTGCCCCAGGCCGCCAGGCCAACGCTACCCTTGGGGCTTGCGACCCATTTGCGACAACGGGCGCCAGCGGTCCGATTGCAATAACGGGCGTCAGCACTGAGGTTCCAACAGCTGGTGGCAGCGCTGAGATTCCAATAAGCGGTGCCATCGGTGAGGTTCCAACAATGCTCGCTCAAACGGTCATTAACACAACGACCAGTCTGGCCAACGTAACATTTGCCACAAGAGAGCGGAATGCGGTACACCACCTCCTTTAGGCAGCTTACAAGGGGCGCAACATGCTTATTTGCGCACTTTTGTGAAGTGCGTACACAGTTCACTTCGCGGCACACACGTGCCAGTTTCTCAGGGGCGGAGAAGACAATGGGAACGCCGCACTTTCCAGCCACTTTTTTCAAGTGGTGGGAGAGAATGTGCAAATGAGGCACCACCACAGGCTTACTTGTCCGTTTTTCCTCAGCTGCCCTGCTCCGTGAACCTGACCTTACTTCACCAATAAGGCATTCAACAGCAGAAGCGATGGCTTCGCTAGGAAAACCCGCTTGCTGGATCCTCATAAATTGGCTATTCACGCTCAGAGTTTGTTGGGGCTCGCATGACCGTTCGAGTGCGGGTCTAATATAACTCAATGCAATGCCTCTCTTTAGAAGTTCTTAGTGGGCCAAATCATAATTCAACAAACCTTTTCTTTATATCTTTGCTACTATCTCCAGACCACACCATCATTTCCAAGGTTCAAGTGCAAGTCGAGAAACTGCAACTCCCTGTTCAATTGAAGTTGATGCGTGAGCTTCAGCCCGCCGCAACTGGCTTTAAACTTATCTAGCACATTTCTAACCTTAAGGCTTCTCGTGTGTTCTCTAACACCACGCATGATAACAAGATAGTTATCTACATATCTAAAACCTTTACCACGGAGGCTTTGTCAGTGCTTGCTTCAATTCGGTTGTCACAATAAGCAAGATACAAATTACTTGACAAAGGCGCGATTCTTTACCCAATGCAGATCCCTTCTCTTTGGGTGATGGATTTATCGCCAAACTTAATAAATGTGGATTATAGATAAAGCGTTAGAAGCTCTAGAATCTGTCGATAGACAAACCAGCCGAATTCTGGAAAGCCACATTATCTTTTTCTTCGATAAAAGAACGGACAACGAGAAGCAGACCTGGTTGGGAAATGGAACAACATAAATCTACATCTATTAAGGCATGTTGTTTAAAAAAGAAGGAGAAGGTTGCATTAGCACCGCATCGCTTAACTTATGGAGAAAAGGAGAGAGATATTTGCACAATAAGTGTCGAAGACCGCGGACATGACGAGTGTAGAAACTGTTACAGCGTGCTTAGAAATGTGTCTTTAATCTTGCGCAGATCAGGACTTTTAGTAGTGAAGTTAGACATGATGATCTGCTTTTGTGCTGACAAAGTGCGCTGTGGCAATATCGTTCCTAATGTTTCTGCGCAGCAACTGCTGCTCGTCTAATTTTTATGCAGTAAAGCTCAGTTGAAGTTCGGCGACTGTCCTACGTGCATTCTTTTTGTGTCCATGTCCTCAAAACGCACCGTTATAACCACGTTGCATCATTACGACTTGAAACAGCTGGCAAGACGACGAGTCATTTACTGGTGCCCTTGCCTCCCCGAGGCAGAAGATCAGACGGTTTTCAGTCTAGACTGACCGGGTCTTGTGAGATCGCAGCGCTTCAGCGTTTACCTGCCCATTACGGTATAAACAGCGGGGGACAACACTAGGAAACTCAGGTAAACAGGCGCTTCCCTCGACGCTCCACAATCCTGTCTGCGACGTGTCGTTCACAGCGTACACGCTCGTGTGGCGCGCAGCTTCACGGCGACGTGATTCGCAGTGACGAGAGTCGCTTTCACATGCCCAGTGACGGGAATAATCGTGCATCCTTGCACCGTATTGCGGCTGAATGTTGCACTGTAGGCTAATTTACAAGCATGCGCAAGTGGATCTGTAACTCACACCCTCAAACCCAAAGATGGTGCAAAGGTGTGAACTACAGATCGACTTGCAACTTTATGCTCTTTTAAGGGTGTAAATTAGTTTACAGTACATCAACCAACTCGTAGAGACTGCAGTTGACGCGATCGCCACTGTCTCATATGAATAATGTAAACGATGACCTGAACGTCGTGTTGTGCGTCGACTCGATAGCTACTATGGAATTCGCTTTGAACACACGTGTTAAAGTTTTTCTGACCTACACGTATAGGATGGGACTTAATTGGTAGCAGCTTTGGCAGTGCGTTGTGCCTCGGCGCGACACTGCAGAGTTAGCTGTCTACGTTGAGTATCACCACTATCATTCGGCGCGGCCTGCCATGACCATTGTTGCGTGCCTCTGTCAGTAAACAGATTAACTGCGTTGGCACGTTTGTGCTCTTCGCTGTCGATTGCTCTCCTGCGACGGGCATGTTCACGACCGCCGGCTTACTGACGTTTTCATAGCGGTATGCATACCCGCAGCGCACCGTCACAACTTTCCCGACTGCAGATCCTAACACTGCTTCTTCCTTTTTTTTATCTTAGCCATATTTTTTTAGCATCAGCTGTGGCACGTAGCTCAATTATAATCGTCCGTCGGAAGTAGTCGAAGAAGCTGACACTACTTGCATGAGAAGCCAAAATACGTGATTTACGAATTAACAAAATTGCCTTTAACAAGATTTTAATCCAACTGCATTGTGGTACATATTGCAATTTGCGAAGTGTAGCTGATGAGGTCACAAGGAAGTTCATTGCACCCTTAAGAAGCGTGAAACGAAATATACTGGCGCTCTAGTTACTTTCGTGCTTCTCGGCATGAAAATGCGTTTTCCTAAAAAAAGTATGTGGAACAGTGGACTTTTACAGCAGGTTTGACAACGAATATCTCAAAACCGGTGTCATCCTCAGAATTTGTTCCAAGCCGATGTGTGTCTTGCAAGCTCATTGCCTATATACAACTCGTAAATTGCAATATGTGCCTTAAATTAATTAGAGAAAGTAATTCATTTACGGAATTATGGTTAATAGTGCATTTTGGTTTCTCGCGTAATTGATGTATTCTTCTAGTAATCCAGTTCAACGATTAAAATTGAGCTGTCTGCCGCAAGTTCATTTTTTTTATTGGAAGGTGATTCAACCTCTATATATAGTTGAAGTCGGTCGAATACTACAGTTCTTTCCTAGGCGATATAGGGGTCAGAGGGAGGAACCGTGTCACTTATGGTGAAAGTTGCTCTGGTTTGATCGACGCCAATGAGAGGTTGAATCACCGTCGAACTTTTTGTCCTCAGTTATCGTCATCGTTACATCATAATCACAATGTTCATCATCGTAATCGCCGCCTATGTTACCGTGATCGTCATGGACATCATGAGTATGCTCCTCAGAATAAATTATATGGTTCTTCATCTTCATCTTCTTTCATTTTTTTAGATTTAGACTGCACGTGTCTTCTAGATTGACCCAAGATGGATGGATGGATGGACTAACTTTAATGAAAGGTCCTGCGAGCTACGGGGCGCAACGTCCCATAGAGCGGGCTACTTCCACGTTGGGACCGGGAGTTGTAACTCCCTGGCTGCATTTTGGGCTCGCTGGATGGCCCAGAGCTGCTCCGCCAGGTCCGTGCTGCGTAATGCTTCTTGTAGCCTGGCGCAGTCTTGATCCTTGTTTGCGTGGGTCCGACCACACGGCCAGAGTAAGTGATGTACGTCTAGTGTGCTATGGCAATTTTCGCAATATGATGTTTTGTATAGGTCAGGCGTGTAGTGATGTAGTCTGTTCTGCGTGGGGTACGTGTTTGTCTGAAGCATTCTGAACGTGAGGGCTTGAGACCTGGTGAGCTTATTGTGAGGTGTGCTGTATATTCTGCGGTCTAGATAAAAGCTCTTTATGATCTCGTTATATCTGGGAGGAGGGTCCCGATTCTCGCTGGGATGGTCACGACCAGAATAGATGGCGTCCCGGAGGGTTAGGTCTCACGCGCTCCTGTGAGCCATGTCATTGAGATTGCGAGGGGTGTCCTCGTTCTCTCCGAGGTGTGCCGGGAACCAGCAGATGGTATGATGCTTCAGCGGTGCGGATCTATTGATTATTTGTAGTGCTTGGCTTGCAACTGCTCCTTTCTGAAAGGCTTTGACGGCCGAGCGTGAATCGCTGTAGACGTGGGTGGTGGTCGGGTCTGTGAGCGCGAGTGCGATGGCGACGTGTTCTGCTACCTCGGACTTGTGGTTCTTGACGGTGAGAGCGTTTCTCACTTGACCTTGCTTATTGATCGCGGTGGCAACGAAGGCCTTCCTGGTCGGCTACTGTGCCGCGTCTACGAAACAGGCTAGGATCTCCTTATCGCGTATTTCGCGCAGGATAAACGATCCGCCTGCCAGCCTTCTGGGTTGATGGTGCGCGGGGTTCATGTTCCGCGGGAGTGGGCGAACCGTGTAGGAGTTGCGTGTGTCCGTCGGAACGCTTTGATATAGATTCTCGATTACTGTGGTGTCATGACCTAGTTTGGCTAGGATTTCTATACCCGGTTTGGTTCCAGAGAGTCTTGTCCATTGAGCCCGTTCTTGAGCTTCGGCGATTTCTTCAAGTGTGTTGTGTATCCCCAGTTGCAGCAGGAGCTCTGTCTCGGTGTTCTTGGGGATTCCCAGCGCTTGTTTGACTAGCTTCCTCAGTTGTACATTGAGTTCGTCCTTCTCCGCTACCTTCCATCTGTGCATGGCCGCCTCGTAGGTGAAGAGGCATAGCGCAAAGGCGTCTGTAAGCTTGAGGAGATTTTCTTCCTTAAGGCCGTTTTGTCTGTTTGCTACGCGTCGTATGAGATTCAAGGCATTATTCGACTTTGTCACGACCTTCTCCACTGTCGCGGCGTTAGAGCCGTTGCTCTCAATGAGCATCCCAAGGACTCTGATTTTGCTGACGTGTAGAATGGTTCCTCCGTCTTTTGTTCTGAGAGTAATGGCGTGTGTGTCTCTGATTTCGTCCTTTGGTTTGGGACCGCTCCTCGATGGTTTGTAGACGAGAAGCTCCGACTTCGCAGGCGAACATCGCAGGCCGGTGGGAGCGAGGTATTCCTCGATCGCGTCGATCGCTTGCTGCAGAGCGCTTTCGATTGATCCCAGCCTACCTCCGCGGACCCAGAGCGTTACGCTATCTGCGTAAGTCGTGTATTTTACGTTCTCGATGTGATCCAGTTTCTTGCCTAGGCCGGCCAGCGCAAGGTTAAAAAGCGTCGGAGAGATGACAACCTTGGGGGGTGCCTCTGCCTCCGAGTTTGTATTTTTGGGACTTGATTTCCCCTAGACGGAGGGTGGCCGTTCTGTCGCTCAGGAACGATGTTGTATAAGTGTAGTCTTGTGCCGAGGTCGAGGATGGAGATCGTGTCGAGTATGTATTCATGTGATAAATTATCGAATGCCTTTTCGAGGTCTACCCCTAGGATTACTCTCGCGTCTCTCGTGTCTGCGTCAATGATCTCATGCTTGCGGAGCTTCGTGGCGTCTTGGGTGTGTAGCCCGGGTTTAAAGCCGATCATTGCTGCGGGGTATATATCTTTATATTCGAGATGTTTCGAGAGCTGGTTTAGGACCGCGTGCTCGGCTACCTTGCCGACGCAAGACGTCAGCGAGATAGGTCTGAGGATACGGATGTTGGGCCCCTTGCCAGGCTTTGGGATGAGCACGATGAGGGCCGTTTTCCGGTCTTCGGGTAGTGCTCCATTCCTCCAGATTTTGTTGATTTCCTCTGTGAGGGTTTCGATTGAGGTTTCATCGAGGTTTATAAGTGCCTTGTTAGTTACACCGTCCGGCCGCGGCGCTGACTTGCTGTTTAGGTTCTGAAGCGTCGTGCGTATCTCTTCGGTTGAGAAGTCCCGATCTAGCTCTGGGTGGGCTTTGCCGCGATATGCTTCGGTGGTCGTGCCTCTAGCATTTTTGGCCAGCGGGAGGTACTTGTCGGCGAGACGGTCAATGAGCTCATTTTGTGTGGTAATTTTGAGTTCCTCGTGCGTGATCCTGTTCAGCGTACGACCCTGGTCCGCTTAGGTTCTGGTTCTGTCTAAAATATGTTTGAGCAGGCGCCACATCGTCCCGCTGTTGATGCGGCCGTCCGCGGCGTCGCAAACCTAGTTCCATTGCTGGTTAGATAGTTGCGTGCAATATTCTGCAATCAGCCGGTTGAGGGAAGAAATTCTTTTCCTCAGCCGTCGATTGTGTCTTTGTTCTTTCCATCTCTTGTTGAGCGATTGTTTGGCTTCGAGCATGTGAGCCAGTCGGCTGTCCATGCTTTGAACGGGGAAATCTGTCTCTATTTCCTTCGTGGCCGCCTTAATGTCGGCTTTAATTGCGACGTCCATTGTTCCATTGATTCTTTGCCTGTTCGGCGTTCGTGTCTGAACTCGCGGAACTTGTCCCAGTCGACGTACGTCATCTTTCTGGGTTCTCTGGATGGGATGTCAATCGTCTCAACAATGTGATGATCGCTGCCCAGATCCTCGAAGAGGTTGTTCCACTGATAGTTTGGAACGTTGCAGACGAAAGTGAGATCTGCCGTTGTGTCGTGGTTGACCGAGTTACCCGTTCTTGTGGGGTACTCGGCGTTCGTGATGAGCGTTAGGTCAAGTTCATCGGCGTCAAAAAATCCGAATACCTCCTGATCAAGCCCAGCAGGAGTAGCTGGCCCAGGGGATTACCACGGAGAAGGCGCTTCCTTGAGCTTAAAGTCGGAGAACTTACCATCCCGGAGCGCCCCAGTATCAAAATATTGGGGCTAGACTTTCAGAACACGCTGCGCTGCGGGCTCATGTTAAAGAAACTCCAGAGGGCGACCAACTACACACTACAGCTCATTCGCCGGGTGGCTAATCGGCACCACGGCATGGGCGAGGGCGATCTGCTTCGACTTTGCAGGCATACATAACCAGCAGAACCATGTACTCGACACCATATGTCAAACTCGCAGTCACAGATTTAGCCAAATTAAACACCATGATCCGACGAAGCACAAAGGCAGCTTTGGGCCTTCCGGACCACGCGGCCACCGCAAGGCTAGAGGCCTTAGGCATGCATAACACGATCGAGGAGCTCTTGGAAGCTCACCACACAGCCCAAGTCCGTCGTCTCTCGCTAACCCCGGCTGGCCGCACAGTCCTCCGGAAGCTCAGTCTCGAGGCTATCCCCGAAATTACAGAGTACGTTACGATTCCGCGAAAGGTCAGGGGGCATATTTATGCCCCACCTCTACCCCGCAACATGGACCCCGGGTTCCATCAGGGCCGTCGGCAGGCCCGTAGTGAAGCCATTTGACGACGCTATGGCTCGCAAGATGGAGTGGTCTACACAGACGCAGCCAGACACCCTCGCGGCGACCTCATGACTGCGGTGGTAGCTGATCACAACGGAAGACTGCTAGAACATACAACAATCATGGCTGGCCGAGTGGTGGAAGCGGAGGAAACCGCGATTGCCATGGCCATGCATGCGGACGCAAATACCGTCATCAGCGACAGCAAGCAGGCCATCGGCGATTTCGTCCGTGGTAGAATTTGCAAACAGGCGTACCATGCCCTCACACGACGCCCCGTAAGCGGCTTGAAAACCCTCGTGTGGACCCCCGCTCACGCGGCTGTGCCCGGCAACGCGTCGGCTCACAGTTTGGCTCGAGATCTCGCGCGCCGAGCCTCGTCCGCGGATGCGGACGGCGTGAATGAGGAGGAGACACACGAGGAACCCTGCGAGACATATTATGAAATAGCCCATCTGTATCGCTTGAGGCGCCGCGCGCTCCCACCACCGGCCAAGCAACTCGACAAAACGCAAGCGGTCGCATTTCGGCGACTTCAGACAAATACATACCCACACCCAAAATACATTAACAAAATCACAGGGGGCAGGGAAAGCGACAAATGTAGGCTCTGTTCAGAAACAGGAACACTCACACACATAATGTGGGAATGCACCTCGCTCCCGTTCTCTCATCCCCCCGTCAGCAGCGAGACTGACTGGACAGCCTGGCTCAGTTCCGGGGACGTCGACCGACAATTGGAACTGGTGGACTGGGCGGAAAAGGCCAAGCAGGCCCAGGGCCTTACTTGAGCCCTAACGCTCAGCCACGTCCCTCTTTACCCTTCCCCCTTTCAATAAAGTTTATCACCACCACCACCACCACCATCGGCGTCGTTTAGTAAGTCCTTGTTCTTGGCTCTGGCGGCGACGTATCCCCAGGCCGTGTTAGGGGCTTTGAAGTTCCTGGCCACGATCATGGCGTTCTCGCCGGCATGGTTGCGGGTGAGCTGGAGTATTTGCCTAAATTTTTGTGCTCTGTGCTTGGGGCTGCTGTAAACATTTAGGATGAATATGCTCTTGGCGTTCTTGGCTCTAGGGAAGACTTCCGTGAGAATGAATTCGCAATTGCTGCGGTCGTGATTAATATTGTGTGTGGTGTTGGTCAGCTTGTTACTGACCAACGTGGTGATACCTCTACATTTGTGTTGCGGTGTCGTTGCGGTCACGTCATAGCCGGATAGCGAGGGTGTAGCGGCATTTGTCTCTTGTAGGAGAATGACTTGGGGTTTGCTTTTTTTGGCTCGAATGTATTGTTGCAGGGGGGCCTTTTTGCGGACGTAGACACTACAATTCCATTGCCAAAGGCGAAACGTTTCAGTTTGCACAGCCATCTTTGTTGTTGGCGTTGGGTGGCCCGTGTCAGGCCACGTTGTTGCTTTGTCTATCGAGCGACAACGCCCGTAGCTTGGTGATAGTAGAATGTGGTCGGCCATTTCTAGCGCGTTGAGCCTTGCCCCATGGATGTTGATCGCCTCCATCATGTGGTTGATTTGTAGCGTTATCCTGTCGTAACCTTCCTTGAGGGTCCCTATACTGTCGTCGCATGTTTGTCTTGCCCTTCCTTCAGTGACGCGACGGTACTTGCAAGCCCGCCGAGCAGTTCCTTGATTTCCTTAATCGCTGTCCGTGCTCGATGGATGTGTGTTCGTCACGGCTTTTCTCTTATGCGGATTGCGCGTGGATTCCGCGACCGGTACTTCCACTACCATGGGTTCTGATGTGGCTTCGGTTTGAGTAGAGTCGGAGGGTGGTGGCGTTTTGAGTTGTATGATTTCCTCGACAAGTTTTCTGATTGTTTGCCTTAACTCTTTGTTTTCGTGTTCTAGTCTTTCAATCGTATCTGCTATTTCTACTTGCTCTGGCCGTGCCATCGGACTCACCTGGCTGGCAGCCTGCTGTTGGTGCTGCTGTTCTTGTCGCTCCTGTTGTTGGTGCTGCCCACGTCAACCGGTCATCACCGCCAACTCGTGGGCTGGGGGCGAATCGTATCCTTGACGAGGATCTCTGGCTCGGGTTGCTGGAGCGTCCTCGCGATCGTGACGACAGGCGACCGCGGTTCCTCGATCTCGAACGGCCCCGCTCGCCGGAAGAGCGAGCATCTGCGTTGGCGGCCACGTTGTCGTTGATGGCGCTACACTCGGCGTTCTTGAGTGGCGGGAAGTCGTGCTGACTCAGGGCGATTGGTCCTGATCTCGTGGTGCTTTTGTTCGCGTTTCCTGCGATTCTTCTTTCAACTCGTCTTCTTCGGACGACGTAGGGGAGTTGGAAGCGGTTCGTGCATTGCTTGCTTGCCGTGACGTGATTTCCCTCGCAGAGCGCACACTTGATCGAGGTGCACATATGATCTGCGTTAGGGTTAGCTAGTCCACAGCCTTTGCAAATTGCCTCGTCGGGCGAGGGGCATACGTCAGCACGATGGCCCAGTCTGCCGCACACATGGCACATGGCGATCTGCTTGCGGTAAAGAGAACACTTGATCAGGGCGTTTTCGTATCTGACATAGTTCGGGACTCGAAAGCCGTCGAAGGCGATGATGACTGTGCGAGTTTCTTTGATTCTCTTTGCCGCCATAGCGAGCGGGTTGCGTGGGTTGACGATCTTGCGGTTTATGGAGTCCTGCGTCTCGTCGAGCGGAACACCTCTTATAACGCCTTTGCACGTTTCGTGCGGCGCCGTCCTATATGCAGTGCTTTCAAACGTTTGCTCTCCTATGGAAAAGCTGCGGATCCTGAGGTATTTTGCTGCGCTCACTTCGGACGGTGTGCTGACCACCATGATGTTCTGCTTCAAATTGGGGCATATCATGTCCTCGCTTCGCTTGTTAGGTTCGATGCAAGCAGCCATGCAAATTGCTTTGGTTACCGTAAGTTGGTCTACCTTGACTATGTTGATACCGCCACGTATTCGAATCACGATCCTGATGTCATCTTGGAGCAGCGCAGGCATCCTGCTTGCTTTGATCAAGGAGTTTCTCGCTGTTGAGGCGGTTGCGTTCGTATTTCCTCCCTTTCGCTGGTGGTTAACGAGGTTGGGCTGGCTCAACGCAGTCTTGATTACTGACGGGCGCGGCGCCACGATAGTCCACCCGGCGTCTGCGGTGAAGTCTTCCTGGCTCATGTCTTGGCCATTGACTTCGTATGCCATCGCTGTAGTGTCGTTCTTGGGTGGAAGGCTCGTTTGTTGTGATCGCTGGAGGCCCCCGCAGCCGGGGTGGGCACGGGGAGGTCTGGGGTTGGCGGCGGCTTGGTCGCAGTCGAGACGGGCGTTAAGGGCGGCGGCCGTACTCGCCGTTAGGCTTAGAGCTCGAGGTGGGGCGGCGAGAGATGAAATCACTCGCAAAAAAGTCCAGAGGTCACGCACTTGCCGAAATGTGGTCTCCCTAGGTAGATAAGAACTTCAAGAATCCGATTCCGAGTAGAAAAGGCACAAAACTGGGCAACAGGCACATTTAAATTGGCGAGAAAGCGAAAGCCGGCGTGGACGCGTCCGCAGCGAGCATATGGTGATTCTTCCTCGATTGACCCAAGAAAGGTACGACAAACGGAGGTTAGAAAAAGACATACTCGATACAGTAAAAAAAACAAAGGGCACGAACCGTCAAGTAAGACATTGTCTTCAAAATTGTGTAGTCTAAAAAAAAAAGAAAGTAATAAATGCGCGTATCTCGCGCACTGTGGGAATCGTTCTTATGCGTAGCATTTTGCAGGCTATCCAGCATTGTTTGGGGTTCGGCAAACCGTTGCCAGGGGCCCTATAATGTCAATCTATTCCAATCTGTTTTTATTCCAATCCCCTGACGTCAAATTTACGTAAGCACCGACGCAGACATCGGTCGGTAATCCGCAGCAATGCTTGAAAAATGCCATCAAACGTGCTTGTTGCTTATAGGATGTCACTTTTTTTGTTTTCCAAGTGAATAACATGACCAACATTGATCAGTTTTTCTTACCTAATTAGTTAGAAAGAGACGAGGAGCACACTGAAGTCGAGAGAGTTTCGATGGGGCCGAGCCAGCACAGTAAAAGTAGATAACCGCATGAGGGGAGTGGGCTCGGCGTCTGCGATTGGTCCGCTTCCTTTTACTTAGCTTGCGGTAGCTGGTCGAAAGTCGTGCAGGCGGGCAACGAAAGGTTCAATATGGCGCTAAAACGGATCCCCAGCAAAGAAGAGTTCCAGAGTGATGTCGTATACATACCGGAAGGTCTCGGTAACATTATAGTGCCACGTAAATGTTTACCTTACGCAAATAAACATATGCTCCCGCGCAGCTCCGAGTAGCCAGTGTAAAAGCGATAAGCGGGCAGCCGTTGTTAAGAACGGCCCAGCTGAGGTGCCAGTTTTGCCAGCCAGTTGCGGCAGCGGCGGCAACTTTTCTTGGAACGCCACCGTTACGCTCTAGGCTCGTCACCATTGTGACTGAATGCGATCGTCGGACCAACTATTGTTACTGAGCCGCCACCGCCGCCCTAGTCTGCCGTGAGCGGGGGAGTGCTCGCGGGAACGTAGTTCGAGACTCCTTCCCACGCGCCGTCCAAGACGCAAGACAATGGGCACGCGGCCGCGCTGCGGGGGTCAGCTCGGGGAATAAAAGGCACCTTTCCTGACACAAGCCTTGAGTTCTGCGAAGTCTGTCTGACGTCGGCTCCGGACCGTGAACCTGTGCGGAAGTGTGTGTGTGTAAGCCGTCCCGCAGAGAGGCGGCTTATTTACGATGGCTGGTCGGCCGTTTCCGTCACCTGGGTATCGGGGGAGGACCGTGTGGTTATAAACCGCTGTTGTGTGGCTGCTCAGATACACTTTCTCAAGCAGTCATGTTAGAATGATGTACTTTTCTCTCGCAGTCATGCCAGACTGATGAACTGCATGTAGATACTGTAAATAAACCCATATTCCTCGTTCTCGATGAGAAGCAGTCCTTCCCTTCATCATCAACCTGAGCGCGGATAAGTTGGACGACGGCATGGACCAGCTACCTTCTGATTCATGCCCGACTCCAATCTTGACAACTGGTCACAAGCGAGAAAAATCCGCAAGGGGGCCAACTCAGCGGACTTGTTCCACATGAGCTCCCGATTCAACGCGTACTTCCTGCGGATTGCAACCCGGAAGTGCCCGAACCTCTGCATTATTCGACGCAGCTCGAGAAGCGGCATTCAGAGAGACCATCCGCAGCGCTGTGAGTTTCTTTTTCACATATTTACACGCTTTGACAGCAGCAAGGCGGTGGCCGCCAGGCTAAGCCTACGGACGATTGCCAAGCTTTGCTCCCCGAGGCCACGCGCCTCGCGCCTCGGCCACGAGCCTCCTGCCCGTGTCCGAGCTTTGAGACCGAGCTTTTCGCTTCGTGAACCATCTGCCCGCCTCGTACTGGCCCTTTAAAGGCGGGGTACGCTTCATACTCAAGATGGAGTATCAAGTGGCGGGGGAGGATATCTCCCCGCAAGAGGTTACCCAAGATCAAGGATGGCAGTCTGCGGGGGCCAGAAGAGCTGGCGCCAAAACACGCACGGCTGACACTAATGCGCTATCGCCCCAGCCGGGAGCGCGACGTGGCAAATCGGGCGGTGCTGCGCTAAAATTCAGAGTGATACGAGCGGGACGAATGCCCTCACTTCCTCGAGATGATATCAAGATTGTGATCAGGCCGCGAGGTGGACTCAATATCTCCAAGATTGGCGTTGTTACGGTGGCTGACGCAATACTCGCCGCCGCTGGCATCAGTCAGGAAGATCTATGCCAAGATACTCTATGCCCGAATCTACAGCAAAATATTATGGTTGCTAGTACTCCCAAGCGCGAGAATGCGAACCGCTACGTCCGGATGAAGCAGATGCTCATCTCGGGCAAGGTATGTGAGCTCAGTGCCTACGAGACGGCCCCGCACTCCACGTGCAAGGGAGTGATCCGCAACATCCCTCTTCAAGACGGCCCTGACATCATCGATGCCAAGATTGTCAACACCAATAATCCACTCGCCTTAGCTGCGAAGAGAATAGCTCAAACCGGCACGGTCATCGTCGCGTTCGACGGGCATCGTGTACCGAACTTTGTCAGGTACGGACCGTTACTCATGCAGTGCTCACTCTACCGCAAGCAACTCGACGTGTGCTATACATGCGGCCGCCTCGGTCATCGCGCCGACGTGTGTCCCAATCCAGCTGACGCTATTTGCCGTGGCTGTGGTGCCCCTAGTCCCGATGAGCAGCATCAGTGCACCCCCAAGTGTAAGCTCTGTGGTGGCCAGCATCTCACGGCTAATAAGGACTGTGCTCAAAGATTCAAGATCCCACACATCGTGCGTCGTCGTCGCAGTGAGCGCGCCAAGATGGCCGGTGCCGTGTCACCGTCCCCTCATCAGCGCTCGGACACTGCGGAACTCGTCCAGGCTTCGTCCACTCCGGGTGCTCAGCGCAGAGGACGCTCCCGTTCCAGGGGCCGCTCGAGAGTCCGTTCCGTATCCAGGGGCAACTCCGCCTCCAGGGCACGTTCCGGCTCCCGCCGTGGGTCCAGAGGACGGGCCTGTTCTCGGGGACGCTCCGGTTCTCGGCCTCGCTCCAGCTCTAGGCCGGGGCGCGACACGTCGAGGCGGACCAGGTCCCGCTCCCGCACGCCCACCGCCCTTAGAAGCAAGCTCACGCTCTCCTGGGCCGACAAGGTTCGAGGGGGACGTGAGGGTCCAAGAGGTGACGACCCGCCTCGCGATTCGCACCACGCACACGAGCTCGAGGAGTTGCGACGAGTTAACGAGGAGTTGAGGAAAGAAAACGCGCAGGTTAGACAAGAAATGTGCAGGCTAGCTGCGGAGATGGCGGAGATTAGGAAACTCGCGCTTTCACCCTCCTCGCCGCAACCCCCTTTGGCCCCGGTCGCCATGGATACATCCGAGACATCCCACGCGGCGCGCGCGCCCAAGCGTCGAGCGGTAGAGAACAGAGAGGAAGACGAGACTATAAAATTGCTCTCAGAACTCAAGAATGCTTTCGCCAGCATGCAGGCTAGCTTAGCAAAGGTCCAGGAAGCTATATCGCACCCAAAAATGAGATTAGGAGCACTCAGTGAACGGATAAGCAAATTAGAGGAGGTCGATGCCAGGAGAGAACCCAGCCCCGCTCCTTCGCAAGTCGCAGCACGACGTCATGTACTAGCACCACCGACGGAGGGCGCGATTCTCAGGGCCGTTCAAGCCTCCTCTCAGCCTAGCCATGGATAGTGCGGACGAGAACTTTAGTATTTGGCAATGGAACTGCGGAGGGTTTCCCAACAAGAAGCCGCTTCTGCAGCAATATTTAAGAACTCTCACGGTTAAGCCCCAAATCATCGCTATTCAGGAAGTTGCAACTAGTACTCCTATCAAACTCGCAGGTTATCTGGTAGTATCCTCACATTCAGGAGGTAGGGGAGTTGCTACCCCTGTCAGCAAAAAGTACAATTGCCTCTCTCGCGACCTCGGCCCAGTTGGTGACGGCATCGAGTACGTCATGACTGAAATCCTCATGAACCCACCCAGAAAGGGCCTCAGAAGAAACAGCCTTTATATCCTCAACGTATACTGCAGCCCCAGCTACCGCAGGGCGAGGGCGAACTCTCTCCTCAAGAGGGCCGTCAGCCTGGCCGGTGGGCACCCCCTTGTCATCGTCGGGGATTTCAACGCTCCATATAGGGTGTGGGGGTACACCCATGACACGCCCAAGGGACGCCAACTGTGGCAGTGTGCGATGGAACTGGACTTGACCCTTATCACCGATAAGGACTTCCCCACTAGGAGCGGCAACTCCGCATGCCGGGACACTACCCCAGACCTCTCTTTTGTCAAGAACGTAGGGGAGGTCAAGTGGGTCAACACGGCTCTAGACCTCGGAAGTGACCACTACGTCATCGAAGTCTCCCTCCCGATAGCCCGCTATAAGACGAGGAAATTCAAGCTGATCGACTGGGAAGTTTTCCGCAAGATCAGAGCCGAGCGCGCACCGATGGCGGAGACAGATTTTGAAGGTTGGTACAAAGGGATAAGGGATGACGCCGCGGCGGCAACCAAGGAGGTCGTCACTGAGCTCGACGTTGACAAGATGGATAGCAGATTGGCGCACCTGCGGGAAGCCAAGCAAGCCCTCCTCAGGAGATGGAAGGGGCAGAAGCATAACAGGCGGCTCCGCAAGAAGGTTTCAGAAGTTAACAGGGAGATCGAACATCACTGCAAGAACCTGTGTAAGCAACAATGGGATGAGCTGTGCGAATCCGTCGAGGGTCAGCTCAGATCAGGCAAGAGCTGGGGTCTGCTCAAACACCTTCTCGATGAGGGCAGCACCAGATCCAGCCAGAGACGATCCCTCGCGCGAGCCATCCACCTCGCTACGGACTCTACCCCGGACGTGTCGATTGTCGACAGGCTCATAGACAAGTACCTGCCGGTCGCGGATAGCTCTGCCCCTACCCAGTTCCCGGACTACGCGGGGTGTGCGGTGCCGGAGTTGGACCAGGGATTTACCGCGGCCGAGATCCGAGATGTCCTCTTCTCACTCAACGTCAAATCTGCCCCTGGTCCAGATGGCGTCACTAACAGGATGCTGAGGAATCTCGATGATGAGTCGATCGACTTCCTCACTGAAAGGATTAATGAAGTCTGGCGCAGTGGAGAGGTCCCCACACAGTGGAAGGCGGCCTGCACGGTACTCATCCCCAAACCCGGTAAAGCACCAGGAATAGAGAATCTAAGACCAATTTCCCTGACGTCCTGCGTTGGTAAGGTTGCAGAGCATGCCCTGCTCAACCGGCTCAAGGTGCACATCGAGGCCAATCACATGTACACCCACAATATGATTGGTTTCAGAGCCGGCCTCTCGACACAGGACGCCATGAAGCTGATAAAGCATCAGATCATCGACCGGAGCACGGGATATACCAGAGCCATCCTTGGACTTGACCTGCAGAAGGCATTCGACAATATTTCACACGAGTTCATTCTCCAGTCTATTGCCGGCCTCGGGCTCGGGAAGAGGGTCTACGACTTCGTCCGATCCTTCCTCAGCCAGAGAACTGCCAAGCTCAAGATCGAAGGATACCTTTCGCAAGAGATCACCCTCGGTTCACGCGGCACGCCTCAGGGCTCAGTCATCTCGCCAACATTATTTAACATCGCAATGATCGGGCTTTCTAAGGAGCTCGCGAAGATTCAAGGAATCAACCATACTATCTACGCAGATGACATCACCATCTGGTGCGTCGGCGGGAGCGACGGTCAAGTTGAAGCCGCCATGCAGAGCGCCATCGATGCCACCGAGCGCTTCCTCCGCCCCACTGGGCTCAGATGTTCTCCATCAAAATCTGAGCTACTTCTCTACAAGAAAAGACCCAGAGGTGGCGGCCATCGTGATTGGAAACCGGCGTCCGAAAGCGAAATACGACTATTCACTGGTGACGGGTCTCCGGTGCCTAGAGTGGACTCACTCCGAATATTGGGGATGTATATCGAGTCCAACGGTTCCATTGGAACCGCACTCAGAGAGATCACCGCCAAGACGGAGAGTGCTCTCGGCCTCATTCGGAGGATCGCCAACAGGCACCGGGGAATCAAGGAAGAAAATCTCATCCGCATTATACATGCTTTTGTTCTCTGCCACCTTTCATACTCGGCGGTCATGCATAATTGGCATGTGGCTGAGAGGAACAAGCTCAATTCACTCATCAGAAAGGTTTTTAAGCTTGCCCTCGGCTTGCCTGCAAGCACCCAAACCGAAAACCTGTTGAAGCTCGGAGTCCACAACACGCTCGAAGAGATTATCGAGGCCCAAGAGCACTCACAGCTGCTCAGGCTATCCGGCACCCCGACGGGCCGCAAGATACTCGACGAGATGGGCCTCAGTCCTGTCGACCAGTGCCCTGACGCCATGCGGATTCCCAGCGACATCAGGTCTCAACTGCACATCGCGCCCCTGCGCCGCAATATGCACCCCGCAAACAACGTCGGCAGACGTCGGGCCAGGGGTAGAGCTCTACTCGAGCATGTCCGGAATAACCACATTGAGGCAAGCTTCGTGGATGCCGCGGCATATGTCCAACAAGAGGCATTCGCCGTCTCCATCGTAGACTCCAATTCAAGGCTCACTTGCTGCGCTACGGTACGCACTTCAAGGCCCGTGGTAGCCGAAGAGGTTGCAATCGCGCTGGCTGTGCTCGATGGTCGCAGAGAGGCAATATATAGTGATTCCAAGGCAGCCATTAAGGCCTACCAAACCGGTATGGTCTCCCCCCAGGCCCTCCGCATTCTCCAAAGCGCCAAAAGTATCTCTCCGCATTCTCTATTTTGGTTTCCCGCTCACTTGGGGTCGATTGAGGGTTCTCCCTCTAACCCTAACGAGGGTGCACACGAGACCGCGCGAGGACTCACTGACCGCGCCGCCTCAGCAGTCCCTCAGCCCCGCGGGGAACCCTTGCTTACGTTTAATGAGATCACCACGCACTACTATCTCTCAAGACGGGTCTTCCCCCTCCCGCACCCCGCCTTATGTAGGGCGCGGGCGGTTACCCTTCGACTTTTACAAGCCCGTGCGTACCCTAACCTCGCGGTTTTTCATGCCATATACCCCGAAAGATATCCAAGTGCGGACTGCCCTGCCTGTGGACTAAGGGCAACATTGGACCATGTGTTGTGGGAGTGTGAAGCCATCGGCTCCTCCTTCAGCGAGGATAGGAGGGCTGCGCTCTTGGGCAGCCCCGAACTCAGCGACCAAACCCTGGCCGTCCAGAGTGCCCGCGATCGGGCCGTCAAGCTCGGCTTGGCAGTCCCTACGTGGGACTAGCCGGGTGGCGCGGGGTCTCCCCTGCGTCTTCTCTGGACCAAAATAAAGTTACTTCACTCACTCACTCACTCACTGGTCACGAGCGATTGGATTGAGCCCCGAATCCTAACAACTGGCTGACAGCGGTGAGATGGACTTTGCGACGTGGTGCTGTGTCTGCGGTGAGTGCTTGGTTCTTGCTTTGACTCTCTAGGCTTCATTTTGTGGTTGTTCTGTTTAGAACAGTAGGGAAGCTTGATTGTTGAGTGTTAGCTAGGTTGTGTTTTCCTAGGTTGATTTAGCGAGCAAGACCAAGGCAGTAAAGCAGCAATCATGGAGTTAAGGACACTGCTGAGAGACGAATTGTTGAATGTTGGTGAGGAACTTGGCCTAGGTGTACGCAAGCAAATCTTAAAATCGGAATTACTGAAGCTAATTTTCGAAAAGGCCAGTGAGGAAGAAATTGAAATGGGGTTGGAACTTCTGAAAAAAATAGAGGAGAACGGGACAGAGAAGAGCGGGACAAAGAGAGAGAGGAACGCGAGTTAAGAAAAATGCAACTTGAATTTGAAAGCAAACGTTTAGAGTTGTCTCAAGGAAGTGAAGGGGCTCTGAGACGATCAAGTGAGGCAGAATCATACCGCATGGAAAGGCTATTAAAGCCATTTGAGGTCGGGACCGACATAGGCTTGTTCCTATGCAATTCTGAAAAGACTTGCGAGAAGATGAACTTCGGTACGAGTACATGGCCACAGCGGTTGCTGTCTATGTTGCCGTGTGAGGCGGCAGAAGTAATCGCCAGACTCAGTGCACAGGATACATATGATGATGCGAAAGTTAAGGCTAGTCTTCTGAAGAAATACCGCCGTTCAGCCGAAGCTTTTTCGCAACGTTTTTGGAGCACAGGCAAGAAACATAGTGAGGGGTATCCGGAGTTTGCATATTGCTTAAAGACACACCTAGTCGAGTGGTTGAAAAGCGCGGAAGCGTACGAGAGCAGAGACAGGATTATTGAATGCATGTGTCTAGAGCAGTTTTACAGAAGCATCCAAGCATCTGTTAAGCTGTGGATGCAAGACAGAGGGAATGGAAACATTGTGGAAAGGACGGCTGAATTAGCCGAAGAGTACGCAACGCGTAGAAAGTTGAACGCCCAGGAGGGAAATTGGGACGGTCGAAACGGGACGGTTCAAAAATGGTTCGCAGACTAGACGATCGGAGCCTGTAGACGTGGAGGAAAAGCCCTCAGAAAGAGCGAGGAGAAATCAAACGGGGAAACAGTACAAAAAGAGCAGAAAAAAAAATCGAATCTTTTAGACCGATCCGCTGCTATAAGTGCCCCATACTGGTACTTATCGCTGTGAACTGCGGAAAGCCTAACATAGTTTTTTCCTACGTAGAAGAAAAAGACGAGAATATGGAACTTTCAAGCCCATATCTTCACGACCTGTAAGTTAATGGCAAACCATGCCGGGTGCTAAGAGACAGTGCCACCACGATGGACATTGTCCATTCGTCTTACGTGACGGTAGATGACTTCACTGGAGAAGTAGGATCAAACGGGTTGTAGAAGAACATTGCGTGTGTCTGCCCATGGCCAAAGTCAAAATCAGTGGACCATTCGGGGAGCTAGTGAGCGAGGCTGCAGTTTCGAAATTTTTGTCACTGCAGTACGCTTACATTTTTTCGAATCGTTCAAATCAGTTACTGCATGAAAAAGGGCTTAAACTGGGAGATGGCGTAGTACAGGCATTGACGCGAGGCCAAGCTCTTAAAATCGCGTCGCTTTCGGCTGAAAATGCACAAGCTGTTCCAGCGGAAGTAGCAAAGGAGATAACTTCAATAATTGAATCCGAGCTAGGCTCGAAGGATGAAAAAAGAGTTGAGGAAAACCTGCCAGCTGACCAGCTCAATGACAGCGTAGCACTAGAGTGTCAAAGTTCAAGCCTGCAGGAAGAGCAAGCTGATGCAATCGCAAGCGAGACAGGGTCGTTATTATCACCGGCCTCAAAGAACTTTGATCAGCTCTTACGTGTGGATAGAGAGTCACTGGCAGCCGAGCAAAAGAATGATGAGAGCTTAGCTAAAAAACATTACACAGCTAAAGAAGGCATTGCTAGGCGCAACGGGACGATACATGAGAGAGGAGGATTGTTGTATCGGCACTACAGAGATCGAAAGGGTAGGATTTTAGATCAGTTAGTCGTACCTACTAAGTACAGGGATGACCTTTTGAGTCTCTGTCATGGAATGGGTGGGCCGGCCACCTAGGCATAAACAAATCAAAAGAAAGATTGCTTATGAAATACTACTGGCCTGGCTATTTCAAAGATGTAGAAAGCTTTGTAAGATCATGAGACACCTGCCAGTGCTCGGGTAAACCAGAAGAGACATGGAAAGCTCCACTAAAGGTAGTGCCCTTAATAACAGAGCCTTTCGGACGACTTGTGACAGACACGGTAGGGCCTCTACCAAAAACAAAATCGTGTTACAGGTACTTGATTACCATGCTGTGTCCGGCTACAAAGTTTCTAGAAGCAATCTCGCTGAAAGAGCTCAGCTCCACCGAAGTAGTAGACGCGCTTTTGACAGTGTTTGCACGAGTTGGGTTTCCAGCCGAAATTCAGGTGGATCAAGGGTCAGTATTCACCAGCGCACTGACTTCCACATTCTAGAAAAAATGCGCGGTAAAGTTAATACACAGTTCCGTCTGTCACCCTCAGTCAAACAGTGTAGAGAGGTGGCATTCAGTGCTTAAGCGAGTTTTGCGTGCGCTCTGTTACGAGCACAAAGAGGACTGGGAGAACTGTCTGCCGGCAACTTTGTTTGCTTTGCGAACGGTCCCACATGAAGCAACAGGGTTCTCGCCAGCAGAACTAGTGTATGGGAGGACGCTCCGTTCTCCACTAAGAATGTTAAGAGAGAAGTGGGAAGAAAGAGGAGAGAGTCCAGCAGTGGTAGAGTACGTGTTAAATCCGCAGGAACGGCTAAGGGAAACCCAAGAACTAGTCGGAAAGAACATGGGAGTAGGTCAAAAGAACGCGAAAGTCTATTACGACAACAATGCGAGGCTTGGTACGTTTAACTCCTGAGACCAGGTAATGATCCTCAAACCTTCAAGAAAGAACAAGCTTGAAGTTCACTAGGACGGGCCCGTTAAAGTGTTGCACAAACTTTCAGATACTAACTATGCTCTGAAAATGCCCGGTCGCAGGAAGGAGGTGAGGATATATCACTGCAATTTGATAAAGCCGTATGTAGGGCGGAGCGGAGTCGTTAACTATACCATCAAAGAGCAGGATGGCACTAGTAACAAGTTTAAGGAGTATAGGGTGACCTCCAACTCTGAAATCGGCCTAGGAGAAGTAGTAGAACACTCGGTAAGCTCGCACGCTCTAAGACCCGAGCAGGTAGATGAGCTAAAAGAGGTGTTAGGGGAATATCTCGACAGATTCAGCGATCGGCCGGGTAGAACCGAACTAATAACGCATGAAATAGAGGTGACATCAACCGACCCCGTCAGATCAAAGCCTTACAGCGTGTCTTCAAGACAGAGAGAAATTATGGAGGCAGAGATACAGCGCATGCTAGAGTTGGGACTTATTGAGCCCGCTGAGAGTGGCTACACGTCACCGCTAATACTGGTAGAAACCCCTAAAAAGGACCCTCGTCCGTCTGTTGACTACAGGAAGTTAAATGCCATCACTAGGGATCAGCTGTACCCGATACCTAACATTGAGGAACGAATTGAAAGAGTTAGCCCTGCTAAATACATTTCAGCTATAGATCTCGTGCGGGGGTACTGGGAAGTTCCTCTTTTAGTAAGTGCGAGCCGCTATGCCGCGTTGATCTCACCTGTAGGCACTTTTCGCCCTTTCGCACTCAGCTTCCGGCTGAAGAATGCGCAGTTTAGGTTCTCTAAGTTAATGGATATTGTCCTAAAGGACTTGTAGGAGTTCGCCTTGCCATATCTGGATAATGTAGCAATTTTTTCGGACAGCTTGGAACAACACGTATCGCGCCTCAAACAGGTGTTCTCACGGTTGAGGAAAGCCGGCTTAACGATGAAAGCGGAAAAGTGTAGGTTTGGATGCTCGCAGGTTACCTATCTGGTCCATGTTGTCGGCCAGGGCAAGAGACGGCCGGCCGAGCTGAAAATAGCTGCGATTAGAGAATCTTCTCAGCCGCGCACGAAAACAAACCTTCGTTCATTTCTCGGACTTGTGGAGTGCTATCAATGGTATATTCCGAATTACTCTCACATGGCAAGTCCACTGACGGACGCCCTCCGAAAGGGAGCACCCAGTAGCGTACACTGGGATAAGGACAAAGAGAACGCTTTCCAATGTTTGAAAATGCTATTGGTTTCTCGTCCTGTGCTTCGCGCGCCAGACTACACAAAGGAATTCATAGTTCAATGCGACGCAAGCGACAGAGGTATAGGCGTGGTACTTAGTCAGGTCGGCGACGATAACGAGGAGCATCCAATCCTCTATGCCAGCCGTAAAGTAAATGTAAGAGAGGAAACCTACAGCGCTTCAGAGAAGGAATGCGCTTGTTTAGTTTGGGCCGCCCAGAAGTTGTGTTACTTGTACGGAGCGAAGTTCATCTTCGAGACCGACTACTCTCCTCTGACGTGGTTCAATCAAATGTCAAACAAAAATGGCCGCTTGCTCCGATGGTGTCTCACTCTCCAAGAGTACAACTTCTCCGTTAAATATAAGAAGGGAAAGTTGCATAGCAATGCGGATGGTTTGAGCAGGCTAATTTGAATTCTGCGTTTAAGGGTCCCGCCTAAATTTTAGGGTTATTATTGTTAATTTTGTTAAGCGAAGAAAATCCCCTCTCATTTAGCAGGATTCCCTCCATGATTGCTGAATTTGTCAGCTCGAAATTGCTTCAACAATTGACATAGCGAAATACAGCATTTTTTTTTGCTCTGCACTTATGTTTTTTTTAGAAGCCTAGCGGGACTAAAGTGAGATCCAATGTGCGTCATCTCGGAGCAGAGCCGTGTTGTGGGGCTCATTTTGCAGTTGCCTGTCCTTGTTGGATGTTCTGGGGCGGTGACATCACTGCACTGGTGGTCGCTGCGAGCCATGGCATCACCCCCTGGCCACCAGCCGTTCTCGGGCCATGGAGGGGCCATGGAGCCGTTCTCGGGCCATGGGCCATTTTCCGGGCCATGGAGGGGCTGTTAAGAACGGCCCAGCTAAAGTGCAAGTTTTTCCAGCCACTTGCGACAGCGGCAGTAACTTTTCTTCGAACGCCACCGTTACGCTCTAGCCTCATCGCCGTTGTGACTGAATGCGATCGTCGGACCAACTGTTGATACTGAGCCGCCACCGCCACCTTGGTCTGCCGCGAGGGCGGGAGTGCTCGCGGGAACGTAGTTCGAGGCTCCTGCCCACGCGCTGTCCAAGACGCAAGACAATGGGCACCCGGCCACGCTGCGGGGGTCAGCTAGGGGAATAAAAGGCACCTTTCCTGACTCAAGCCTCGAGTTCTACGAAGTCCGTCTGACGTCGGCTTCGGACCGTGAACCTGTGCGGAAGTGCCTGTATGTAAGCCGTCCCTCAGAGAGGCGGCTTGTTTACGATGGCTGGTCGGCCGTTTCCGTCACCATGGTATCGGGGGAGGACCGTGAGGTTATAAACCGCTGTTGTGCGGCTGCTCAGATACACTTTCTCAAGCAGTCATGTTAGAATGATGTACTTTTCTCTCACGGTCATGCTAGACTGATGAACTGCATGTAGATACTGTAAATAAACCCATATTCCTCGTTCGCGATAAGAAGCAGTCCTTCCCTTCATCATCGTCCTGAGCGTGGATAAGTTGGATGACGGCATGGGCCAGCTAATTCATGCCCGACTCCAATCTTGACAACTGGTCACGAGCGATGGGATTTAGCCCCCAATCCTAACACCTTCTTCTATTCCTATCGGAACGTAGCAGTCTCCGACTATTCAGAAAAAAGAAAGCAGTGTTTTTCGGCATATTAATGCGTCTTTACAACGTACACATCATTATGACGCAGTCAATTTTCGCGGTTTTGTGACGTCGTATGACAGACAGGCGAAGTGGGCGCAGTCGGACAACGTTTGACCAATGGCAATTTGTCAACCAACGCTTTTTCCGCTAATGGCCAAAGGCAGGGCGAGATTAGAAACTACGTACACTCTGAAAAAAGTTTGCACCCTTTGGGGCCTACCTTTTCCCACAACCATAATCATCATCTTTCTTGCCCACATTTCCTTTCTTTAACGCTGCGAGCCCGGTACTTCCAAGTCACGAATGGCATGCGTGTTATCAGCGTGACATAGCATTCTCGACAGCAAAACAAACGCAAGCAAAGCAGATGATGATTAATCTAATGGAACAAGATAAGCCCCAAAGGGCCTATGCTTTTTTAAGAGTGTACACACTAAACATTTTGACACTCTTAAGGGCGCAGAAATCAATTTGTCGCCAGACGAGCACCCTTAGAGTGTTAACACAAGCATCGGCGTTTAAACAAGATCCTTGAGAAAACGTGTCATGAGAAGCCAACAAACTATAAAACCAAGGACAACATAGGGAAACTTACTTGTACTTACTCACTGAATTAAAGAAATTATAAAAGAATGGCAGCGAAAGTGAATGAATAAACAACTTGCCGCAGGTGGGGAACGATCCAACGCCTTCGCATTACGCATGCGATTCTCTTTTATCGTTCCTTTAATTCAATTAGTCAGCACTAGTAATTTCCTCTATGTTGTCCTTGGTGTGTTTGTTGCTTTCTTATGACACGATTATTAAAAACAGCGCCCCTCGGTTAACCCCCTTTCTTCTCACCCTTAAGAAAAGGTGTTTAACT
Organism: Dermacentor albipictus; assembly: GCF_038994185.2. NCBI lineage: Eukaryota > Metazoa > Arthropoda > Arachnida > Ixodida > Ixodidae > Dermacentor > Dermacentor albipictus. The sequence continues at coordinate 2,526,329 of NC_091826.1, read as the reverse complement.
AAAGCAGAAGCGACATGAAAGACAAATGTCGCGCCGAGCTCGCTAACGCTCAGCATTCGGACACCGCGCCACACGGGAGTCGCGTCATTGCTCTTCAAATATCGCTACCTATACAAATTGTCCAGAAACTCGAACTGCTTCATTTAGTGAGAAAGCTTCCACAAGGTCACATCTTGCATTGAAGAAAGTGCGTTCGTTTGGCTGGAAATCTAGCGTTCCAACAGCTGCAAGGACACTTTTCAATGGTATAGTGAACTGCGGCCACAGGGACAGGTACGCTCCCGCTACTCACAACGAGATTATTACATGTCTAGAAGAGTCTTTCCGCCCCAAGTTGAATCGGGCGCAAGCCGTTTCACTTAGACTTCTGCAGACCAGCACATATTCGTGTCTGTCCGTTCTCCACGAGGCATACCCGGACGTGTATCGCGACGACGCCTGCCCGTCCTGCGGGCAGACCTCCACTCTACGCGCATGCACTGGGAGTGCGGGTCGACATACCCCAAGTTCATCAAGGAGGAGTGCGACTCGCTTCTGCGTAGCCCCGCTCTAGAAAAGCAAATCCTGCCTTTCCGGCGTGCCCGCGACCGGGCCGGTGGGCTAGACCTGCTCGTCCCGACGTGGGTCTAGCACGGTGCGCGACAAGTTCGCGTCCTTGCCGGACCTGCAATAAAGTTTCTTCGCTCACTCACTCACTCGCACCTATCGTACAGGTTGTTAATTCTTTTCTTTGAGTGTTAATTTATATTATGTTTTCATGTTTTAGCACACGCCCTTGCTGTACAATGTTCGGAGTAAAATGCACGCTAAATGGGTATGACGAAGGATGTAAAACGAGAAACACCGTTTTTTAGTGTGTACCGACCGACCGACCGACGCTTTGCATTAAAACACCCTGTATATCTCGCCCACAAGGAAGTCAAGTGTCCCGTGCATTAAGCTAAGTTATTTGGCACTTCTGGTCTCTTTGTTGAGGCATCTCTGAGCAGTATTTCATCTATTTGCAGTAGGGCGCTTATCAATGCCCGGCGGGGAGGCACATTCACACGGCTTGCGGACACGCAACCGTCTTGCTCCTGCGGCGAGTTCAGGCAGAGGCTACAGCCAAAGCCGTATGTGAGACGTGAAGTGTCAACGCTACCTGTAGGTCACGCTATCCTCAGCAAATTTCTTATGTACTTTATTATTGTTATTATTTGGTCAATTACAACGATGACGGCTACATCTCGTTTACACATAATAGTAATGAGAAGAAAAATATCGTAGGATAAAAAGAAACACGAAAGCAACAGAGGAGGAGGAGGAGGAAGAAATAACCTTATTGGGTCCTGAGGAACCCCTCCCCACCTACTCTTGGTTTAGTGGTCGGCAGGGGTCGCGGGCCGCACCCACGTTGGGACGGGAAGCCCGTGAGCCTCCGCCCTTTCGTGAGCCCTCTGGACGGCCCGGAGCTGGGTCTGGTGGTCGTCGCTTCGCAGGGTGTCCATCCAGTCTTCTTCTTTGCTGAACACTGTGCCGCTTAACGCGGAGCATTGCCAGAGCATGTGCGCTAGCGAGCAGTACGATTCGCCACAATCTGGACATTGCGGCTCTACTTCTGGTAAATAAAGGCTCAGCCTGCCTCTCGAGGGGAACGACCTTGTTTGAAGCATACTGAATATAGATGACTGTGGTCTAGTGAGTTTTGCGTGGGGGAGCGGGAAGGTCCTCCTTGACAGCTGATAGTGCGTTGTTATTTCGTTGAAGGTGAGCAGCGGGTCTCGGTGCTCCCCTCCCTCCCCGCCACTTAGCTCGCCACGATCGCCGCGGTGCCTAAGTCCTCGCGCGCGTCCATGCGCCAGCTCGTTGGCGTTGGGAAATTCGGGGTGCACGCCGGCCCCCATGTGGGCTGGAAACCATTTGACGATGGGATGACCGCGGCTCCATCGCTGCCCTGGACGGCCGCCGCTTCCCGCGATATCGAGCCCGAGGCGAATGCTCTGGCCGCCGATCGCGAATCTGTGTACACGTAAGGACGTTCGGGGTCCCTCATTGCGATGGCTATTGCCACCTGTTCGGCCACCTCGGACGTTACCCCCTTGACCGATGCTGCGTTAATGATCGTACCATCCCAGCGTATCCAGATGGTCGCGTACCTGTCGTTGCGCCCGTACTGGGTCGCGTCTAAAAATGCCTTGCAGTACCGGGAAGTTGGCGGTCGATTTCAGCAGTGCTCGGGCCCTCGTCTTCCGGCACCCCTCGTTGAATTGCGGGTGGACGTTTCTCGGAAGTGGTTCTAACTTGAAAGTGCCCCTGACCGCCGCGCTGAGCGCGACCTTGCGTGCGTTGCACTCTGCCTCTGCATTTATCCCTGCTTCTTCTAGGATGCGTCTGCCGGCCCTGGTGGTCGACAGCCGCACGACCAGTGCCTTGGTCTGTGCTTCGATGATTTCTGCTAGTGAATTGTGGACCCCTAACCGATCGAGCCGCTCCGTGCTTGTAGTGATCGGAAGACCTAACACCCTCTTGATGCTCTTGCGCATCAGTGTCTCTATCTTGGCCGCGTCTCTCTTGGTCCATTTTAGCGCCGAGGCTACGTAATTTACGTGACTCATGAGGAAGGCGTGGAAAAGTCTGATTAGATTGCTCTCGCTGAGCCCTCCGCTGCGGTTCGTCACCCTGAGGATCAGCCGGAGCATGTTCTCTGTTTTGGACGTGAGTCTCATGACCATTTGCGTGTTACCGCCTTTAGCCTCAATTAGCAGCCCCAGGATTCTCATAGTGTCCACTCTGGGGATCGGCTGGCCGGCACTCGTGTGTAATTTGATCGGTATTTGGTTGATCGGCGTCCAATTCCTCATGCCTTGTTTCGAGGGCCTGTACAGCAACAGTTCCGATTTGCTGGGTGACAGACGGAGTCCCGTTTCCTTCAGGTACTCTTCCGTTGTGTCCAACGCCTCTTGAAGAGCCCGCTCGACTACTGCGTCGGACCTTCCCGGGCACCACACCGTAATGTCGTCTGCGTACAGGGCGTGATTGACGTTGGTCACTCTCGTCAGCCGATCCGAGAGCCCCTTCATTGCTAGATTGAATAATAGTGGGGAGAGCACCGCCCCTTGTGGGGTGCCCCTCGCGCCCAGCGTGTACCAATCGGACGTGGCCTGTCCTATTTTCATCGTGGCTTTCCTGTCTCTGAGGAAGGATCGAGCCTATGCAAGAGTGGAATTTCCGGCCCAGCCCCATCACCGAGATCGTTTCCATTAGAAATCTGTGTCTGACAGTGTCGAACGCTTTCGTTAGGTCCAGGGCGAGTATGCCCCTGGTGTCTCTGGTCATGCCGTCGATTATATGCTTTTTGAGTTGTAACATTACGTCTTGTGTGGAGAGGCCCGGTCTGAAGCCCACCATGTTATGTGGGAAGAGGCCCTCTCTCTCTATGTACAGCGATACTCGGTTATGTATGGCATGTTCCGCTGTCTTGCCTGCGCACGAGGTTAGCGATATTGGCCGCATGTTCTCCGCTGCAAGTGGTTTACCGGGTTTCGGTATTAGTATGACCGAGGCCTCTTTCCAGATCTCTGTCACTCGTCCTCTTTCCCACGCTCTGTTGATTTCTTCGGTGAGCTTCTCGACCGACTTTCCATCTAGGTTTCTCAGCAGTTTGTTCGAGACCCCGTCAGGGCCCGTCGCGGAGCGTCCGTTGAGGCCTTGTAAGGCATCCCAAATTTCCGATTCCGTGAAGGGCGCGTCGAGGTCTTCGACCTCTGGGCCGGCGTATTGTGGATAGTCGCCATCGCCTGACGGGCCCAGTGGCATATACGTATCCGCCAGCTCCTTTACGAACTCGCTCTCCGTTTTGCGCTGTTCCTTTTGCTTGTGTAAAATCATATCGATTGCCAATCTCTGATTGCCTTTGGATTACCTGTCGTCTAACAGTTTCTTTAGCAGGTTCCATTTGCACCCGGTTTTCATTTGTCCGTCTACCGACGCGCACACCTCGTTCCACTGCTGCTTGGAAAGCTCGATCGAGTGCGCTTCGATTTCCCGGTTTAGTGCCGCTACTTTCTTTCGCAGTCTGCGATTTAGTCTTTGCATTTTCCACCTGGCCGTGATGGAATTCTTTGCCTCTAATAGGTGTGCCAATCTCGCGTCCATCCGTTCCACGTTCAGTTCAGTTTGGACAACCGTAGCCGCAGTGCTAACGTCCTCTTTCAGCCTTCTAAAAAGGATGTCTAGGTCCGCATATTCGCTTGTGTCTTCCTTCCTTATGTTGCGGAAGGCGTCCCAGTCAGTGACCTTAAATTCTCTCGGTGGTGCCGCCTTGATGGGGATCGTCACTGCCAGTATGTAGTGGTCGCTGCCGAGGTTCTCGTGCAGGTTGCGCCACTCGGCCCCCTCGCACGTTCTTGACGAAGGTCAGGTCGGGCATCATGTCCCGCGCCACCGACGTGCTTAGTCGAGTCGGATAGCGGGGGTCCGTCACCAGCTCTAGCGAGCACATAGTGACTGCCTCCAATAGCCGCTCTCCCTTAGGCATTGGCCTTGCGTAACCCCAGGCTCCGTGGGGTGCGTTAAAATCTCCTGCCACTATTAGCGCCCCCCCCCCCTGGCCATTGAGGCCGCCTTCGTTATTATCGACGTGACCGACTGTTTGTGGTCAGACGGCGGGCTGTACACGTTCACTACGAATACGCTGTTTTTCAGCCAACTGTTCGGTATAATTTCCATCGCGGTTACCTCCGCTTTCGCGTTGCCTAATTTGAAATCTCGTTCCTGGAAAGGGCATTTGTTCGCGACGAGCGTCGCCACTCCGCGCTTACCCTGTTCGAATGTCGACGAGGCGACCCGGTAGCCGGGCAGGGACACCTCGCTACCCAAAGTTTCTTGTAAGATTATGACGTGCGGTTCGACCGCCTGTGAGGCAACGAACTGTGGCAGCGGAGCCTTGCGCTTTTTGAAGCTAGCGCAATTCCACTGCCACACGAGCAGCTCTCTAGTTGAGCTGTTCGCCATGATTGCTACCTTGGATTTGTTTAGCACCTGCAGGCGCCATGTGTGCTTCCATGTGCGCCACTCTTGCCGCGAGCGCTACGATGCTTTTCGCTAGTTGCTGGACCATTAGCTGCAAAGAGCTAATCGACTGCTTAATTCACAATAGGATGCTACTGACCAACCCTTATATATAGCTTTTATTGATTACGAGAAAGCGTTTGATTCAGTCGAAACCTCAGCAGTCATGGAGGCATTACGGAATCAGGGTGTAGATGAGCCATATGTAAAAATACTGGAAGATATCTATAACGGCTCCACAGCCACCGTAGTCCTCCACAAAGAAAGCAACAAAATCCCAATAAAGAAAGGCGTCAGGCAGGGAGATACGATCTCTCCAATACAATTCACAGCATGTTTACAGGAGGTATTCAGAGACCTGGATTGGGAAGAATTGGGGATAAGAGTTAACGGAGAATACCTCAGTAACTTGCGATTCGCTGTTGATATTGCCTTGCTTAGTAACTCAGGGGACCAACTGCAACGCATGCTCACTGACCTGGAGAGGCAAAGCAGAAGAGTGGGTCGAAAAATTAATCTGCAGGAAACTAACGCAATCTTTAACAGTCTCGGAAGAGAACAGCAGTTTACGGTAGGTAGCGAGGCACTGGAAGTGGTAAGGGAATACATCTACTTAGGGTAGGTAGTGACCACGGACCCGGATCATGAGACTGAAATAACCAGAAGAATAAGAATGGGCTGGGGTGCGTTTGGCAGGCATTCTCAAATCATGAACAGCAGGTTGCCACTATCCCTCAAAAGGAAAGTGCATAACAGTTGTGTGTTACCAGTACTCACATATGGGGCAGAAACCTGGAGGCTTACGAAAACGGTTCTGCTGAAATTGAGGACGACGCAACGAGCTATGGAAAGAATAATGACGGGTGTAACGTTAAGGGATAAGAAAAGAGCAGATTGGGTGAGGCAACAAACGCGGGTAAATGACATCTTAGTTGAAATCAAGAAAAAGAAATGGGCATGGGCCGGACATGTAATGAGGAGGGAAGATAACCGATGGTCATTAAGGGTTACGGACTGGATTCCAAGGGAAGGGAAGCGTAGCAGGGGGCGGCAGAAAGTTAGGTGCACGGATGACATTAACACATTTGCAGGGACAACATGGCCACAATTAGTACATGACCGGGGTAGTTGGAGAAGTATGGGACAGGCCTTTGCCCTGCAGTGGGTGTAACTAGGCTGATGATGATGATGATCATGATGGTGGTGATGATGATCATGACTCGTGTTCAGCCAGGTTTCCCTCCTCCGTCAGGGGAGGGGCCCTGCGTTTGGCCGAGCGAACCGACTGCTCCCCTTGCGGGGTTGGTGTACTTTGCGGCACCTGCTGCTGTTGTTCGACTAGCTGAGGAGCGGAACCTTGTTTCCGAAACCATTCGAAATCCGCCCTCATTTGCTGAATCTCCGCTTTGAGGCGCGCGTTTTCTTCCGCTAGCTGACCTATTCTAGGGTCTTCCTTTTTATGCTTTGGCAATGCTACCTGCATTACCTTTCATTGTGATTTCGGCTTTGGCTTTGGCTTGGCCCGGTCCGCCCAGGTCGGCCTCTCTTCAATGTGCACTTGGGAGCGGGAGCGCTCCCTGGAGCGGGAACAGACTCTCGATCGGCTGCGTTGTCGTAGTGTCGGTGTTGTCGAACGTCCCCGTCTGGGGACGCTTGCCACGCTGGGATTGCGTGAATTGCTGGAATCGCGTGATCTACTTTCCATCTGTGGCGGCTGGCTTTGCAGCTGCGATTTCTTCGCATTTCTGCGTCGACGCCTCCTGCGCCGCACGACGTAAATAATTTGGTATCGTTGCTTGCACTTGCCGTCCGCCGTCGGGTGTTGGCCCCCGCAGAGGGTGCACTTGGCCGAGCACTGGTGGTCTTCAGCCGGGTCATTGACTCTGCAGCCGCGGCACATCTTGTCAGGATTTGGGCATACGTCGACTCTGTGGCCCAAGTCACCGCACCCGTAGCACACGTCGTTCTGCCGCCTTTATAGCGTGCAGCCTATTAGGCTTACGCCACACATGACGTAGTTCGGCACTTTCATGCCGTCGAACAGCACTACCACCGTCGAGGTGTTTTTGATCCGCTTGGCTTCCAAGGCCTTGGGATTTCTTTGGTTCACGATCATGGCCTGCAGCTTGGTCTCGTTGATTTCGGGGTCCACTCCTCTGATGACCCCCTTGCACGTGTTGTCCGGCGCAACAAACTTGAGCGATTTGTTCGCCTCGGAGCTGATTAGGTGAGCCCAATTTTGCTGCAATAAGGACCATCATCAGATTTACTGCTTGCCTAATCTTTTCTGAAAGATTTGCGCTGACGCGCGACGAGGAATAGGAGAGCAGCCATGGTTCATGGTGGGGTTGTGAAATAATATAATCTTAAGTGATGAAATGTTTCATATAATATTTAAATAATATTTATAAATTATGTGATATTAGTGATGTGCGATATGATTTTTATATGTAATTTGGGCGTTTACCTTATTTGTTATTTATACAGCTTCCTTTCTGTTCATGATTATATTGCGCTTAGTGTTAAACTGACGAACGTGAAGGACACGACGAGGACGTACGTAGCGCTAACTACCAACTGTTGAATACTGTTAAAAAAACGCGCTTGTATACAAGGAGATATGGCACGGGGGGGGGGATATAGAAAGATGTGACAAGGTGACGACATGTGATCATAATTTGGGGCAGAAATACATAGTTCACTTGAACCCGTTCGCCCTGGCAAACTCGACCTCAGCTTCGATAAGCGCTATGGACGGAATGCTTACGCGTATCTCTTTAGCTATCGCAAGTGCCTCGCATATTTCTTGCTCAGTTTTTGTTTTTGATGTGCCAATTACTGTGGTGCTTTCTAGTAGCGGAGAGCATTTGCATTGTTTGCAGTACGGAGCCAAGTTGCTCGGAGCTATGGGAAGCTGGCACGTGTGTTTTGTGCTCTCGTAACCTATCATTTAGACAGCGTCCAGTTTGCCCAATGTACACTTTCCCGCAATCTAGTGGGATTTCCTAACAACTCAAGTAGCACAATCCACGTACTTTTTCACGTGCTTGCTCTGACAGACTGTAGCACTTGGATTACCATCTTTGGATCCTACGTTCACCCTCTTGCACATGCCTTTTAGTTTTTGCGGAGCGGAGAACCGTACTTGAAGATTATGGCGTTGTGCTGTCTTTTTTATTCTATGTGAGAACCCATGCATGTAAGGCAGCACCATGCGTTTTTTTCAATTTTTGGTTTTTCGGTGTTTTTTGCATTTTCCTGTTGGCTCTGATTTCGGGCAACATGTTCTCACAGATTTGTAACACCATGCCCTTCGCGTACCCACTGGTTCTCAAGCGGCTTACTTGCAAATCAATGCTCTCCCCCACAGCATGGTGGCATGATTTTTCAACTGCTTGACTGATGCAAGCCTTAGCGGTGCCTATATTTATGATTTTGGAATGGCAAGGAGTCATACTTCAGGATTTATTTCTCTGCTATAGTTTTGCAGCACCAGCACATGTGGGAGCCGCTGAGACTAATGCTTGTGTCAAGGTACTGCAATCGACCTTCGGTAGGAATCTCGTACGTGAATTCTAGACCTTCATGCACTTTCTTGTACATGCTGACAACACAAGAGCTTCCCAACCCAGACGACGCACCGACAGAACCACTGAACTACACTGAAACTCTACAATATTACAGAGATACCAGGAGACACTTCCCTCCACCACATAATTCCCTTAATCGAGAAGATGCTGTCACGTGGCGACAGCTTCAAACTAATTCATTTCGCTGCCTCTTTTATCTTCACCTCTTCCACCCCACACAATATCCCTCATACTGTCCCTATTGTGGAGCAAAGCCCACAGTATATCATTGCACCTGGGAGTGCCCACACCCTCCGGGCTACTCCCCTATTCCTTCACATTCACCTTCCTCCTGGGAGACTGCGCTGACCAGCTCAGACCCGCAAGAGCAGCGACTGCTGATCCGGCGGGCACACGGAGTGGTGCGAGCCAATGGGGCCCTGAACTAAGGGCTCCCCCCTGCGAAGAAGTCGCCCAATCTCATGATAAATAAATGTTCTCTCTCTCTCTCTCTCTCTCTCTCTCTCTCTAACTGGTTCGCTTTGGTTTTCTTCCATGCACACCAAATAATCGGCAACATATCTAAAACAGGTAGTTTCCTCAAACAAGCTCGCAAGCTTTCCGTCTCCCACACTCAAAAATAAGTCGAAAAGCACGGGAGCTATACAGGAACCAATAGCTATACCATCCATCTGCTCGTACACACTATCACCATATTCCATAAACGCACCCTGTAGATACAGTTTTAGCAAGTTCACAAAACTGGAAATACTGCACTTGCACACGTCCTGAAATTTGGCACAGCCGAACACGTCGATGCCTTCTTCTACACGTTGTAACACCGCTGGCCTCGGGATGCTGTAAAACACGTCCTTCACGTCTATTGAAAAACAAGACATAGGTGGTCTACTCTTTAGTGTTACAATAACTTCGTCAGAGTTGTGGACCAAGAATGGGTCGTCGAAAGGTAAAGAGGTCAAACATGCCTGAAGGTAGTCCGCGATGCATCTTTGCCAGGTTCCGCAGTCGTCAACGATCGTCCTAAATAAAATTCCCTCTTTGTGGGTTGTTACCGTGAAAAATGGCTTCAGAGTGAGTTCTTTGCTCCCTTTCACGCGCTTTGCCCGTCTTGTCAACCCCATGCTTTCACATATTTTGCCGGCTTCGCTTTTCAGTTTTGCAATTACTTTGTAGTCAATGTCGCTTTTTGCGAAATTCTCGCGGATCGCTTCTTGGGCGGATTTTTCGTATTCAGGAGCGTTCATCACAACAAACACGCCTATTTTATCCGAGAGGAGCAGTTTTAGATTTTCTTTCTTGCGGTACCTAGTCGCTCTGCTTGTTCCTGCAGGCTTCAGTTTTTCTACTAGTTCTTTTTTGACATTCCCGTCAAAACTTCTTTGATGCAAGTCACTTTTTCTTGCTCAGGGGTCCTTTCCGCGACTGAGCGAACCATGGCCAGAAACTGTACTGCTGTTACCGGAGGTTCAGTGACGTGTTTTGGTCCCTTATTTGGGGTCTGTTGCACATAATCGGGGATCGTTCTACCGGATAGTTTGACAGCACCGCTTCCTTGAAGCTTACGCTTCTCTCTTCTAGGGAGGCTTTTGAATAAGCCTTTCCACAAGCTTTCGGCGTGCACCTCTGCCAAGTCGTAGAAATACCTGATCATTGCTCTTGAAGCCGCTGAGTCCGTTGTTTACTCGCACATCGCCACGATGTGGTCTCGGAAGAGACGAATCTGTAGCCACGTTTCTGGACGCAAACTGGACGCTGTCTAAATGACAGGTTACGGGAGCACAAATACACATGCCACCTTCTGACAGCACCCAGCAACTTGAATGCGCACTGCAAACAATGCAAATGCTCTCCGCTACTAGAAAGCACCACAGTCATTGGCACATAAAAAATAAAAATGGAGCGAGAAATGTGGGAGGCACTTGTGATAGCTAAAAAAAAGAGATGCGCGTAAGCACTCCGTCCATCGCGCTTATCGAAGCTGAGGTCGAGGTACCAGGGTGAACGGGTGCAAGTGAACGATGTATTTCTGGCCCAAAATATGATAACATGTCGTCCCTTCGTCACATCTTCTTATACCTCCCCTCCCACCCAGCTTCGCGCCATATCTCCTTGTATATAAGCGCGTTCTTCAACAAACTTAAACAGTTGGTAGTTTGCGCTACGTACGTCCGCGTCCTGTCCTTCACGTTCGTCAGTGTAACACAAGTGCAATATAATCATGAATGTCCACCAACTAGCCCTGCTCATTGCTTTCCTTTCTGTATGGCATACTAATGCATTTTTCTATTTTGGAATTCGAAACACATACACATACTCTAGAACTCTGAGAGTCTCCGTTCCTAATAGATTAGACTTATTTAGAGCAAATGTATAGCTTCATGGAACCTTATGTTCGCATCTGTGTGGCCAAAGGCTTGGGCAGCTTTAGTTACTTCAAGGCGGTCCAAAATTTTACTATTTGAATATACGCGTTTGATCAGGCAATCTTCAGTGCGTCATGTCTGTTTAAGAGGGAAGGGTTGTCACCACAGTGAGGTTCCCTTGCGGTCAGTGTAACAAGTTTAGAGTCCTTTAACACTAAGTCATATTTTTCAGTATGATCATTAAAAAAACCTTTCTGTACATCTTTTCTGTTGATGAACCTTTCTGTTGATGAGTATAGTCTTAGTGAGCAAAACTACCGTGTGTGCGAACAGATGACGAATGCGTCGTAAATTTGCTACTAATTGAAGTTTTTTATGGCAGCGGTGGGTAGACTTTCTAATTGTTTCTGGGTTGTCCGGATGCTTCCACAGCAGCATTGCTTGCCTGTGCGCCATATTTCCGGCTAAATCGCTACGATTCTTGTCATTTAATGCGATATGGAAAGAGTTGAATAGGTTGAGTGTCCAAGCCACCTGCCACCGTGTCGGCAGCATGGCATTTGAGATAGTCTAAGTTGCAAGTTTCATTACATCATTTTTCAAATCTAATGCTTGTCTAAACCATTTTTTAAACCGCAGGTGATAAGCAAGCTGCTGTATTCAAGGAATCTTGTTTTCATGCTCGATGCGTAGTTTTCAAAGCCTTGGCTGGGCATTAACTTCTGCAACTACCACGACTTTAGGGCAAAGCAAATTTCGGCGAAAATATTTCATTTCTTTTTCAACATTTTCTTTGCATTTGCAGTGCCGCTACATCGGCCACGCCATCCGCGTTTTCTCTATTTTCGGTGTGAGCCATGTTTGAGGCCGATTATCATTATTGTGATGTACGCCTCCTTCGGGACGACAACGCTGTTTTCGAGAGCATGACAATAAATGATCGACCACCAAAATACCACCAGCTTGTCAAGAACAATTTCTTTGCGATGCACATTGTGTCGTCCACGTTTGGCGCGGTGCGGCTCTTTCTGGCTTCCGAAATACGTGCGCAGACATCACCGCTCTCAGATTCTGTGTGGAACACCAAAGTTTGCAGTACACTGCTCGCGACTTATAGGTTCAAGCGACCATCTCGTGTTCGCTACTTCTATACGTAATCCCAGACACACTTAACATGCAGACCCAAAAGGCGAGGACAAGATGCACCAATACTGAGAGACGACATCGCGCACAAAGGTACATAATCAAATGCGGGCTTCATCAGCGTGCAAGGCGCAGGGCTGACACACATATTGGAAAACACATGTGGAACTGCGTTTCGCTTTCATATCTGCACCTAGTAACAGATCTTTATTACGCCTGTTTCTTCATAAAAGATCAAAGTGCACTCAGTGAATTTTGGTGTGCGCTGTTTTCCGTGGACGCTGTTATGAAACAAGAAGTTTCTCAGCAAAATGGCTGAGGCATTTGAAGTCACACTTACCCTGTGAGACACGTGCCATTGCAGCTGTAGGCATTATTTGAGCACTAGCGCTGTCATTTAGCAGCTGTGGAAAATGGCATTTTACGCGTGGAAACTGAACACGATTTTTTTTTCCGTCGGCTAACTTGTCGGTGCCACAGCGTACACTATGGGTGTGCACCCACAGCACGTGCTTAATCCAGTGCCTACATAGCTGCGCCCATAAGCCCCTCGTTGTATGTGCCTTCGTTGGCGTAGTAACGCACCCTGCGAGTCAAAGACGTTGCTTCACGTGGAAGGCTACGGCGTGTAGGGAGGATGTGCGGAAACGCGCGATGTCAGTGAAAGAATGAAATGGAAACTTGGCATTCGGAAAAGTCGCATCTTGCTATTTACAGCATCTCGTTTAACGCACTCGAATGGCTTGCTGCACTGATAGTGCACGAAACCCAGTTCAACAACTCTCCGGCCTGGCTTAGTTGTGGTATGGCATCCGAGGGCCCCAGCAGCTGCGAAGCAACTGACCACGCGGCGGTCAGACCTGCGACGCAGCAGACGGTGCTAAAAATCCCTGGTTCCGGACAGGCCACCATTGGAATCTGAACCTGACAACGTTTAACGCTAGACCGTTATCTAGTGAGGCGAGTCTAGCAGTGTTATTGGCGGAATTAGAGTCCAGTAAATGGGATATAACAGGGATCAGTGAGGTTAGGAGGACAAAAGAAGCATATACAGTGCTAAAAAGCGGGCACGTACTGTGCTACCGGGGCTTAGCGGAGAGACGAGAACTAGGATTCGGATTCCTTATTAATAGGGATATAGCTGGTAACACACAGGAACTCTATAGCATTAACGAGACGGTGGCAGGTATTGTTGGGAAACTTAATGAGAGGTACAAATTGAAGATGGTAGAAGTCTACACCCCTACATCCAGTCTTGATGACCAGGAAGTCGAAGGCTTCTATGAAGACGTGAAATCGGCGATTGGTAAAGTCAAAACAAGACACAATATACTGATGGGCGACTTCAATGCCAGGGTAGAGCAGACTGGAGACAAGTCAGTGGGGGAATATGGCATAGGTTCTAGGAATAGCAGGGAAGAGTTATTAGTAGAGTCTGCAGAGCAGAATAATATGCGGATAATGAATACCTTTTTCCGCAAGTGGGATAGCCGAAAGTGTACGTGGAGGAGCCCGAATGGCGAGACTAGAAATGAAATAGACTTTATGCTCTGCGCTAACCCTAGCATCATACAAGATGTGGAAGTGCCTGGTAAGCTGCGCTGCGTAGACCATAGGATGGTAAGAACTCGAGTTAGCCTAGACTTGAGGAGGGAAAGGCAGAAACTGGTACATAAGAAGCCGAGCAATGAGTTAGCGGTAAGAGAGAAAATGGAGGAATTCCGGGTCAAGCTACAGAACAGGTATTCAGCCTTAACTCAGGAAGAGGACCTTAGTGTTGAAAATATGAAGGACAATCTTATGGGCATGATGACGATGATGATCAGTATAGTGTTTTGTGGCGCAAGGGCCAAATATGACCAAAAAGCACCAGGCCAACGTAAATACTTATGGGCATCATTAAGGAATGTGCAATAGAAGTCGGCGGTAACTCCGTTATACAGGATGCCAGTAAGCTGTCGCAGGAGATGAAAGATTAGATCAAGAAACGCCAATGTATGAAAGCCTTTAACCCTACAGCTAGAATAGAACTGGCAGAACTTTCCAACTTAATCAATAAGCGTAAGACAGCTGACATAAGGAAGTATAATATGGATAGAATTGAGCATGTTCTCAGGAACAGAGGATGCCTAAAAGCAGTGAAGAAGAAGCTAGGAATAGGCATGAATCAGATGTATGCGTTAAGAGACAAAGCCGGCAATATCATTACTAATATGGATGAGATCGTTCAAGTGGCTGAGGAGTTCTATAGAGATTTGTGGCACCCACGACGATAATGTAAGCGCAAATAGTCTAGAGGAATTCGAAATCCCACAGGTAACGCCGGAAGAAGTAAAGAAAGCCTTGGGAGCTATGCAAGGGGGAAGGCATCTGGGGAGGATCAGGTAACAGCATATTTGTTGAAGGATGGTGGACAGACTCTTCTAGAAAAATTGGCAACCCTGTATACTCAATGCCTCATGACCTCGAGCGTACCGGAATCTTGGAAGAAAGCCAACATGTCCTAATCCATAAGAAAGGGGACGCCAAGGACTTGAAAAATTATAGACCGATCAGCTTACTGTCCGTTGCCTACAAAGTATTTACTTAGGTAATCGCAAGTAGAATCAAGAACACCTTGGGCTTCTGTCAACGAACGGACCAGGCAAGATTCCGTAGAGGCTGTTCAACAATAGACCATAATCACACTATCAATCAGGTGATAGAGAAATGTGCGGAATATAACCAAACCTTATATATAGCTTTCATTGACTACGAGAAAGCGTTTCATTCAGTCGAAACATCAGCAGTCATGGAGGCATTACGGAATCAGGGTGTAGACGAGCCGTATGTAAAAATACTGAAAGATATCTATAGCGGCTCCACAGCCGCCGTAGTCCTCTATAAAGAAAGCAACAAAATCCCAATAAAGAAAGGCGTCAGGCAGGGAGATACGATCTCTCCAATACAATTCACAGCATGTTTACAGGAGGTATTCAGAGACCTGGATTGGGAAGAATTGGGTATAAGAGTTAACGGAGAATACCTCAGTAACTTGCGATTCGCTGTTGATATTGCCTTGCTTAGTAACTGAGGAGACCAATTGCAACGCATGCTCGCTCACCTGGAGAGGCAAAGCAGAAGGGCGGGTCGAAAAATTAATCTGCAGGAAACTAAAGCAATCTTTAACAGTCTCGGAAGAGAACAGCAGTTTACGATAGGTAGCGAAGCGCTGGAAGTGGTAAGGGAATACATCTACTTTGCTATCGAAAAGCGCATGTTTTCCGGGAAGCATTGTCGGATGTATTGGGATTAGCTGTCGGTATAGCTAAAGGAAACCGAAGCACTTCCTCTACCGGATTCTTGGCCGATCCCCCAGAGTGGGTACGTGCCAGTGTATCCCAAGGATCTACATCTGCTTCCCGACACTCCAACAAGACATGATCGCCTCGCGCCACATTTGCCACAAATAGGAGTGTGGATGTCACCGGCAAGAGTGTCTGTCATATGTGTAGCCTATTCTAAGTCGACAGAAGATGATCTCAGTTCACCGTACTTTCGTTATTGGGGGCCAATATTCAAATTTCGGCTCCGTTATATGCAGCTCATTTAACGTTTCAATGTCCAAGGTTCGTTGATAATAGCTTCTTGCTTTTTGCGCAGGAATGACTTAAGGTCCATGGCAGTAACAGCTATGGAAATGTTGCTCGATTTCACTAAAGATTTGACAATTTCATCTGCAAGCACGTCGCCTTCGATGCGTCCATATCGAGGCATCCAACGTATTATAACATGTCGGCTAGATAATGAGTAGCACATAGCAGCGAATAAAGACGCCTGTCCACGGCAGCGGTAGAACATCCGCCTCGTATGTGGGAGGTGTACCGAGTTCAAATCTTGGTGCCACCGGAAGTCCATCGGTTTCCTCTAATGGGTAGAGATGTTCCCTGGACTGGTGCTCGGCTCTCGGCGGGAGTTCACTTCTCGAATAGGGGGCCCAATAGAGATTTCGCGAGTTGTCTTTGGGCGCGTGGTTGTACAACCACAGACGGCCCTGCTGAAGAGCAACCGCCGCGGCTGTGGGAGGCAAGTGCTTCCGCTGCTTACCTACGGGCAAAATAGGTACAAGAGCGCTCCCGGCTGGTATTCGGCCATTATGGGACCTCAACGCTTCGAAAGGGGTGTTTGTCCTCAACCCGAAGGTGTCCCCACCTCAATAGGCGCATTTGCGGCGCCATAGGGGAAGTGGCTGCCATGGGAGTGGTGCAAACATCACATTTTTGTGATTACGAGAATTTCGAAAGGAATTTAGGGCGCAGGTTCCTTTCCCAAGCGTATAACCTCTGAAGAAAGCCGAACGAATTTTCTGGGTTCCAGCGCATAAGTGCTTTATCATATTGCCACCTGCAGTAGTGGGCACAATGCAAGAGAAGAGGCAATGAGGAAAAAAAGTAAGAAGCGCGCGTACTACCCCGTACCGCTCGTTAGCCAGGTCCCACCGCCGTGTTTTTCGGGAGCCAGCTGTCTGCATTAAACGTCGCGAGTCCTCTTTAAAGAGACGTGACAATGTGGTGGAGGTGCTGGGTATTTATCATTCATGCCGTAGACCCGTCCTGGAAGCGGAACCACCAGCCCAGTACCAATCGAGACTCCCGTCCATCTGCCCAGCCATAGGATCAGGGGACTGCCTTCGGAAAACAACATAGCCATTGAAACCACCTCAACTGATATGGATAGCACGACGACGATCAGGTACAGCCTTCAGAACCCACGGGTTCCGAAGTCATTCCATGGTGACGTGTTCGAACACGTCGAAGACTGGATGGCTGACTTTGAGCACATGGCCGAGTACAACGAATACGACGACACGACTAAACTTGGAGACGTCTATTTTTACCTGGAGCATGGCGTGCGTATGTAGTTTCAAAACAGTGAGTTCTGCCGTCAGCTCTTAGACACTTACGCCAGTGCTGATCGCCGCCGAACGAGCAGAACGCGCCATACAGGCCAGCGTCCAGCTTCCCAACGAAGGCGTCACCACGTTCGTCGAAGACATGAAGCGCCTCTTCAGACGAGCAGACCCAGGAATGACTGCTGACAAGAAGTTGCGTCACCTGATGCGAGGAGTGAAGGACCAGGTCTTCGCTGGCCTTGTGCGGAGCCCTCCGAAGACCGTCGCCGAATTTTTATCTGAGGCTGACAGTATGAAGATGCTTAAGCAGCGATCCAACTACTACGAGCAGAAAGTGAACGCGACATCTCATTTCGATATTTTTAACGCGACAGCGTTAAGGAGCTCGTGTCGCAGAAAAGCCGGTGTCGTCGGCGTGGGTGTCGGCGTCGGCGGCGTTGGCCGTGAGCGATAAATACCAGCAGGCACTACATGAATAAAAAACAACTTGCAAGATGGGCTGGGTGGGAATCGAACCAGGGTCTCCGGAGTGTGAGACGGAGACGTTACCACTGAGCCACAACTTTTTTTTTCTTTATTGCTGGTCTTCGACGTACACATATGGAATAAACAGATACACTTCATAATGGTAAAAGCAATGACCGTCTTGGGCCCTTGCGAATAGTTAAAACACTTGATTACCGCTAGTTCATCCAATATATGCATCCATTCGGGTGGTTCTGTTCTCGTTTTATAAGCTTCACGCAGATATAGCACGCTTTCAGTGAAATGCTCTCTCGCAGGATGAATAACAAGCCTCTCATGACGCTCATTCATTCTTGTTTTCCACAGGCTATGTAAAGATATTGCCATTAACATGTCACATGGCATATCTGCGTTCTCAGTTGGCAAGAAGCGGATGCCGTACGGTGTTATCGGTAATTCCTTTTTCAACGTTCTTTGTAGGATGTCCCACAAGAACATTACATCTGAACAATCAAGAAAGATATGCTCAATCGTCTCAGGCTGCGTGCATCTTGAGCAGTTTCCAGACCACGGCACAAAGATTCCCCTTTCTCTTAGCCATGGCTTCAGACTGAGCCACGAGTTAGATGCTTCAAAGCGGTACAAAAGCGCCTCTAGTGAATGCGGTGTTGCCTTAGAAATGAGCTGTTTCTAAGGCTAAGGCGTGCGTCGCTTGCTCAGGCGCCCATTTCGGTGCCGCGCCGAACGCTGCGTTGCTCGACGCTCACCGCATCCGATGCGGGGCGCGTAGTCGCTGCGCCGTAGCCCATTGTCTTACACCCCTTGGCGGGTCGACGGGAACGCTGTCGCGTTCCACTCTTGAAGGCGAAGACAACCAGACAGCACAACGTCAGCTCTTACTTGAGTTCAGGGCATGGTTCTTAAGTTCATCTAAGGTACGCCATACTTCAATCGAAAAGCACAGGATCATCACACGCGATAACGCACGTCCGATGCGCCGGCGAGCCTACCGCGTGTCGGCGAAAGAACGCGAATCGATTCGTACGCAAGTAAAAGAGATGCTTGAAGACGGCGTTATCGAACCTTCCAAGAGCTCATGGTCGTCTCCGGTCGTTCTTGTCAAAACGAAAGACGGAACGCTACGCGTCTGTGTCGACTACCGGAAGCGCAACAATGTAACTAAAAAGGACGTGTACCCACTGCCAAGTGTCGACGACTCGTTAGACGGACTGCGGCGCGCCCAGTATTTTTCGTCACTCGATTTGAAAAGCGGGTACTGGCAGATAGAGGTAGACGAACGAGACCGCGAGAAAACTGCCTTTGCGACTGCCGACGGCCTCTACGAATGTCGACTGCTCCTTTTCGGTTTGTGTTTAGCCCCAGCTACTTTCCAGCGAATGATGGATACCGTACTCGTTGGAGTGAATTGGCATGCTTGCTACGTGTACCTTGATGACGTATTAGTCTTTTCTGAAACATTTCAGCAACATCTTTATCGCTTGCGGAATGTGCTAGAAGCGATCCATTCGGCTGATCTCACACTTAAACCAGAACAGTGCCACTTCGCTTATGAAGAGCTCAAGTTTCTCAGACACGTTGTAAGACACGTTGTAAGTACAATCTTCATTTCACCATGGAACACAACATTTGGCAGAGAGTCCATTTGTTTGTTGGATGCACTCAGAACCATTCTCTGCAATAAAAGCATGCATCAGCGTGACAGCGTCGTCTATGCTCAGAGCACACTCCCGAGACAAACGCGTGGCTCCTGGGAACAGCTTCGACCTTCCACCGAGGATGGCATGGCGAGCATTTGTCCTGCTTTGTTGTGTTCAGCACTATACGAATGTGGCCACTGCCGTAGCAATGTTTATTAATATTCCACTCCCAGTTGAAAAACACAACAGGAAATTTTAAGAGTCTGTCGTATTTTGGGACGTTGTTTCTGTAGTTCTGTTGCCTGTAGTTCTGTTGTCTGTAGTTCTGTTGCCTGTAGTTCTGTTGCCTGTAGTTCTGTTGTCTGTAGTTCTGTTGTCTGTAGTGTGACGTCCTGTAGTAGAAAGTTGTGTAGTTCTTGATCAATATTTAATTAAAAATTGACAGAGACATCCGTAAGGTTATGTAAATTTGTTAGTACAGAAAAGAAAAACATAAAAGTAAAAAAAAATTAAAAAAAAAACGTCTTCGCCTAGGATTCGAACATGCGACCTCACGATTCCGAACCCGGCATCTTACCACTGCGCCACCCCTGACTTTTTTTTTTCTTTCATGGTATTTATTACAGTAGCAACAACACTGACACTGACAACACTGACAGTCACTCAGAGAAAAGGCATCGTTCATACTGTGGGTAGAAATGTGGTTTCACTTTAGAAGGGTGGTAAGGTTAGGCACCTCACCAAAATGGGGTACCAGTCTGGCTGGGTATCAAGTTCATCATAAACCTGCTTTAGGTGTAGGGTCATTTGGATGAAATTCACCCTTGTAGGTACAACCGTTTCGGCGTTTCTGTCCATCATTCGCGTTTTCCACAAACTGTGCATTCCGATGAGAAAAAACATATCAAAAGGTGCACTATTATCAGCGGTCGGCAGCAGGTATCGCACTGTATGAGCGTTGATGTCAAAGTCTTTTTTGAAAGTTCGTTGGAGGACATCCCAAAATAGTATGGCGTCGGTGCAGCTAATAAAACAGTGTTCAATCGTCTCTGGCACGTCACAAAGGCGACAGTTAACAGAAGAGACAAAGATACCCTTTTTCTGTAGCCATGTTTTAACCGGTATGGTTTCACTATGAACTTTATAAAAGAATGTTTTGCAGCAAGGGGATATATACATTTTACGAACTCGTTTTAGAACATCGTGACCTGGCCATTGGATGTATCGTGATCGGTAAAATGGAGGCGGAAAAAGCATGGACAATAGATCTTTGTATAACGTTTTACGCGACACAGAGTACAAGTATTCTGTGGAAAACCGAACTGTCAGGAAACGAACCGCCAAGTAAACTTCTTGCATGAACCCCCACAAGCATAAACGTGAAGAAAAATTCGAAGAAACGATTAAATCAGGTATAGCATTAACAAGTGTGACTTGCATGAATGACCGAATTATAGGATGTGATGTATCACGAAAAAAGAAGAAACGAGACACTATTTGCCGCACATAAAGATGTACTAAACCCAGCCCACCTTCACTAACGGGCCTGAAAATATTGTCTCGCCTCATGGGCTCAAAAGTGGAAGACCATACGAAGGTCGCAAAGATTCGGTGAAAGCGTTGGATGTAGAGCCCGGCACAATGTATAACTTGCAATACATAGTAAATTTTTGTTGCCAAGAACTTATTGCAGGCCTCAGCTTTCCCAAAAATAGATAGTCGATGTGGAATGAATGTCTGGGCGTAACCTTGCAGGGCAGAAACCTGTTCTTTCCAATAGTGTGCGCTTAATTTATATGCGTGTAGCGGCACGCCGAGATACTTTGGCGGGACACCGGTCCAATTAATGCCTGCAAACTGTTCTGGTGTATAGCACCATGCGCCAAACCATAAGCCTAAGCTTTTTGCGGAGTTCATTCGTGCTCCTGATACGCTGCCAAATTCCTCTATTTTTGATACTACCTTTTCTACACTGGACTTATCCGTGCAGAAGAACGCTAAATCATCTGCATAAGCTAAGACTTTTACTTCATTACCCAGTATATTGAAGCCATGGATGTCACTCGACTGAATTACGCTTAAGCATAGCGGTTCCAGATAAAGGGCGAATAGTAATGGGGACATAGGGCATCCTTGGTTTACCGAAGAGCAAATGGAAACTGGTTTAGAGAGTTGGCCATTAATAACTAAACGAGTGGTACAAGACGTATAGCATAGCCTAACGCCTTTAAGCACGACAGAGCCAACATTGGCATGCTCCAGAAGTGTAAATAGATAGGAGTGACTGACACGGTCAAAAGCTTTAGCAAGGTCTACCTGGAGCATTGCAAGCTGTTCAGTGGAACCGTAACAATACTGAAGGAGTGTACGGGCGATATGTATGTTGGTTTGAATGGATCTGCCCCTAATTCCACACGTCTGATGGGAACCAATGAGAATTGACATCGCAAATTGCAATCTATTCGATAAAATTTTTGCAAAAATTTTATAATCTACGTTTGACAATGTGATTGGCCTGTAGCTTTCAACAGAACGCAGTTTCTCCTTATCTGAACTTTTTGGAATTAAAACTGTGTGGGTTTTGCAAAAAGATTGCGGAAGGGCGTCTACCTCTAAGCTTGTAATAAAAATGTCCAATAATATGGGACTGATAACTGATTTGAAAGCTTTGTAAAATTCACAGGAAAGTCCATCAGGGCCGGGTGTTTTCGACAGAGGCAGCTGATCAATAGCTAGCTCAATTTCTTGTATCGTAAGGGTATCACTAATGCATGCACAGTCATCATCCTGTAAAGGTTTTACAAGAGACACAAAACTCTCTAAAACTTTTGCATCGTGATCATCGGGCCGAGCACTAAACAACACACTGTAGTAAGTTTCGAACTTAGAAATTATGTCATTCGTATGTGTTAAAAGAGTACCTTCGGAGTATATTTCCGGAATTACTTTGGAAACAGCGTGACGTCGCTCGTCAAGTAAAGCTTGACGTGTTGGTTGCTCAGACTGCAGAGCGCGCATGTTTCGAGATCGAACTCGCGCACCTCTGTAACGCAGTGCATCATACTTTTGCAACTCACATTTAAGATTTTCTATGTCAACAATGTAAGTGCCTGGCATTTCGCATTCCATCTGGTAAAGGTTGTGTAGGCTCTTAAGAAGTAATGTTTCTTCATTCTTTCTATAGAATGCTTTCAGCGATCCAATTTCTATAGCCACTGTACGAACCTCTTGTTTAAAGAGTTCCCAAGCTGCAAATAACGGCAAGTCAGTAGAAAGAGAATTTTTTAGGGTCATGTGTACGCGATTAATAAAATCCTGATCATTTAGGAGGTCAGAGTTAAGCTTCCAGAGTGCCCACTGTGGTCGGAAATTGGTTGCAGATTTCTCACCAATCTTTGCGATAACCATGCAATGATCCGAGAACGAAACTGGGATAGTAGTGCAGGACAGTTCCCGGGAGAGGAGTGATGAAGAAACATAAATCCGATCAAGGCGGGCATAAGAGCGACCTTGAATTCGTGTATAAGAGCGAGCTCCCTGTCCCGACACTCCTATATCAACGAGCCCTGCATTTTCTATTACGTTAGACAAAACTTCACCACTCCTGTCCCGCTGAGTGTTAATGCTGCTTCGATCGCACGGATCACATACACAATTGAAATCGCCCATTAACACAATGCAACGATCACAGTCTATTAGACTACGCACAGTATCAAATAAGACAATTCGTTTTGCAGCGTCATTAAATGCATAGACGTTGACTAATCGCCATGGCACACCCTGCAACACAAAATCACAGCATATATATCGGCCTTCAGCGTCTACATGGTAACTAAGTGCTGAACAAAGTAGGCTCTTTTTCAGAAACAGGAAACAGCCCGCGGATAAACCAAGAGCGTGTGAAACGCAGACGTTATAGTCAGACAGAAAAGGTCGCAAAACCCTTTCTGTCTCGTCATCACTCTCAATCTTCGTCTCCTGCACGGCGACGAAGTCGAGGCGCTTCCTAGACAAAAGCCGGCGAAGCTGCGCCTGTTTCTGCAAAGACCTAAGGCCTCTCACGTTCAAAGTTGCGAAGAGAAGTTGCTGGGACAGGGCCATGGTGAATACCAACTATTTAGACCTAATTCTCTATGCGGTCGGTCTTAGAGGGTAACGGTGAGGCTCCCTCCGAACCCTCACCAGGCCTCCTGGACCTTGATCGCCGGCACTGTCCTGAGTGTGTCGATGTTTTGCGGCGACGTGCTTTCCTTGTGGTACTGGCCGTCTCGCTGTCCGTGCTTGATTCTGATCTGTTAGTCGCACGGCGCTTAGGAATTTACGTATCCGCGCTACTTCGTCTGTCTTCTGACAGCATAGCGCACGTGTTGACGTGCTTCGGTGTAGCAGATGAGTCATCAGCGGCTGTCTCATTCGCTGGCTGGGAGGAAACTGTCTGCGTAGTAGCGGGCACGTCTTTCTCTTCGCTACTTTCCTTTTCCACGGGCGGTTCTGCGATGTCATTGTCTTCAACATGTAGAGGGGCTTTACTGGCACAGCTGGTATTCGCGGAAGAGGGAACGTCTCCCGTTGCGTCGAGAACCTCAGTAACATCCATTATGTGTTCCTGCAGGCTTTCTTCTGGAGGCCTTGTCCTGTGTCGTAGCTTGTCGGCGTATGTCACAACACATTCTTCATCTGTGTGGCCAAAGCGTCGGCAGGCTTCACAACGTGGGGTTCTGCAGTTTCGACGAATGTGCCCAACCTTGTTACAGCGGAGACAAAGTGGGGGCCGGCCTGGAATCAATACAAGGCTCTGCACTCCACAAACGTGTAGCAGATGTGGAACGTCTCCCACGCCGACTCCATCGGCAAGAGTCAACACCACGTCACGATTTAGGGTACGCATTTGCTCCATTTCCGATACTCTCCAGCTTTCTGCTGATATAGACTTCACTTTCCCGTAAGCCTGGAGCGCTTCTCGAATGTAATCGTCTGCCAAACGCTCAGGAAGCCATAAAAGCTTCATTTTCACTTCTGTGGGCTCGGGGTCAATAACGAGGCAGCGTCTACCTTTTACGGATAATTCTCCGCACGTGACTAGCTTTTATTTCGTAATTGATGATTTGCACGTCACCATCCACACGTGTGACATCTGAAATTGACCGATGGAACTTATTTCCTTTAGGTCAATAACGTTCCGAAGGGCGTCTCTGAAGTCTTGGGCTCTGTACGGTCGACCACTTAAGTCAGCATGCAGGAAAACGGAGTCCACAACCAGCTTACCGGTAGGAAGACGAGGTATCACAACACGGTAGTCATTGCTGCTGGCTGAAGCCTGAGCAGCACCTCGGCCAGGGGCCGATAAATCCTTTGGAGCGGAGAACATGAAAAAAGCGACCGTTCGGAACGCCGTCTTCTGACATGCTTCTTCTGACCCCTGACATGCTTTCGGAGTGTACGTTTTGGCCATGTGAACAGTACGACGAGCCGATGCGCTGATGTTTACATTTGCATTTTGAGAGCCAAGATCCGCTATCACTCCACCGCGTCAAGTGCCGCATCTCTAGAAGATCAAGAGTGTTCGTACCATCGACAGGTACCTCTTGCAGTGCTAGAACATCGATTTTGATGTACGATATCCTTATTAAATAAGAAATTCAGAAATAGACAACGTTGACTTTTAGGGTTATTACTGCTAGTTTCGACAGTTGTCTCTCGTTCTTTACACTTTTGAGCGCGCATATAATTCGTGTGTTCAATGCAAAATAGCTACATGAACATTCGTGGATGAGAGTTCTTTCTGACAGCATACTGGCTTCTCACGGCAGCACTGTACCAGATTAATGAGACCCGAGCGAGACAGCTTTTCACGCAACTTTGTGGAACAACCCAAATCTTCTTTTCCGCTTCGCATAAGCTTGTGAAATATTCCTGGGAAATTAACTAATGTGTCAGTGTAACAGCACATGGAAGTCCACAGGCCTGTGTGCCACATCTTACCAAAAAAAAAACGGATACGCAGCCATTCCCGCGGATGGTATGATTTTGATCAGCGGCCGATTTTGAGGAGGCCGGTAGGGCGTTGGTGGTGCCGCGTCGTCACGGTACAATTATAACTATTCGCCACGTCGACTTTATTACCGGTGTCGGTGCCATCAGCATTGCCGGCTTCAGAGAAGCGCGATTGAATACCGCGCAAGAGAAAAGTACAGTGTACACCACCGATGCGAAAACATACAATTTTAAAGGACCGCGACGGAAAGCGCTTCTGTTGCGACTTCGGAACTCTTGGCCGTCGCGACCGAATGTTTCTGCTGCGACGTCAGAATTGGTGTCGTAACGTCGGAGTCGCTGTCAGGATATAAAGCTGTTGTTCCGACTTCAGAACTCTTGTTGTCGCGACAGAATGCTTCTGTTGCGAAATCAGAATTTCTGTCGTAATGTCAGAAATGTCTCCCAATTAAGAAATGTCAACAACTTCTGTCGTACAACAGAATTTCTGTAGTTGCGACAGGAATTCCTTTTGCCTTTTTCAACCGGGCACTACAGAAGCTTGTCGCATCAGACAATTTCAGTGCACTTCTGTTGTCATCATTGGGTACATGTTGCGGCGATAGGTTTCCGTTGTGAAACAGTTCTCTGTAGTACAACAGAACTTTGTCCATTACTTCAGGAACACTTCTGTTATGACAACTGGAGGCCTGTTGCAATGATAGGCTTCTGTCGTACAACATTTTTCTGTAGTACAACAGAAGTTGGTCGCATTACTTCAGGAACACTTCTGTTGTGACAATTGGGGGCCTGTTGCCACAATAGGTTTCTGTAGTATTTCAACAGCTCTCTGTAGCACTACAGAAGTTTTTCGGGTTACTTCAGGAACATTTCTATTGGGACAACAGGGTGCCTGTAGTGATGACAATTTTTTCTGTAGTACTACAAAAATCTGTTGTAGAGCTTCAGCTTTCTGTTGCAACAACAGACATACGACAGACTGTACTTCTGTAGTAGCAACAACAAATGTCTGTTGTACATCAGAAAAGTCTGTCGCTCCATCAGGAATCTGTAGTTACTACAGAAAAATCCTGTTGTACAACAGAAATTTCTGTAGTACTACAAAAATCTGTTGTAGAGCTTCAGCTTTCTGTTGTAACAACAGATATACGACAGACTGTACTTCTGTAGTAGCAACAACAGATGTCTGTTGTACATCAGAAAAGTCTGTCGCTCCATCAGGAATCTGTAGTTACTACAGAAAAATCCTGTTGTACAACAGAAATTTCTGTAGTACTGAACACAACCTCTGTTGTCATTTTCAACTGGGAGCTGTATGTACGGCATGAGTGTCGGAGAGCCTATGGTCAAATCTATAGACGAGTATGTGTGTGAGCAGTACTGTAAAAGTGTGGTTCTCCTTTATTTTGCAGACATGCCGCAGTGGAAGAAAAGAAAATTTTTAATTAACCGGCTACTTGCATCGCAGCAAGGGTGCCCCCACAGAGTTACGTGCGCGTTTTACGTGCTTTAAGAATCTCGTAGGGTTGAAGTAGCTGATCTGTTAAGGCCTGGAATTCTTGTCTGTGCAGCTGATGATTAAGCGGTATACAACGAGCATATGGTAACAAGTTTATGTAGCAGTACAACTCGAACTAAAACTGCACCAAGCTGTCTGTTCGCGCGCATACCCAGTGATACGATTTTCTACTGGTTTAGATAGTAGCAAGTTGTCTATTTATACCCAGTGGCCCAAGCTAGTAGACAACTTAGCTCACCGGGTATGTAGCACAGTTTATTTTGCGAGGTCATCCAACTACTTGGGCCACCCAAGCAGTGAAAAAAAGCTATCGCTTTGAAATTGTGCACATCCAATGCACATGTAGAAATATAAGGTAAACATTAATGAAGCGGTAAATTCTGTACATCTGATGGCTATGTGTACAATTGTATTTATTTTCATTCTATACAAGGCGTAATCTCATGCAACCATTAATGTTATCTACTACATATCGGTCGCATGCATTTTTCTTTATGTTTACGCACTGCGTCGCTCGCAAACTGTGCAGAACCTCAAGTCAGGCGGACGCAGTGTGAGACTTGCACAGCGATGGATCCGTCGAGGGAAGAACCGCGATGACACGTGCGACACATATTTAGCTACATTTAAGGATTCTGTACTTGTCTTGTTGCAGTGGCACATACCGAACGACTAGATCAAATAACATCAAGTGAACCTAAGAGTCTGATTATTGCGCTATTCCGTTAAACGATTGGTGTGTTTTAAAGGTACGTATGAGCCGACATCATATGCACAAGAATGAAAAAAGTGGGCGTGTTAACCATTTTTGTGACACTGCGCACTGCCTAACAAAGACAACATAAAAGAGGTCGGGACAAGCGCTGGTTGTGGGCAGCGCTTCTCTTTGTTAGTTCGGGCGGTGTGCAAAAATGGGCATTGTATGTTCAAGCTTATGTGGGAATTTATTTCTTATTGAGCAGAACAATGGTGCTGCCACTACTTGGCCGGTCGGCATGCCGCAGCCCTCTCGCTGGTACCGCCGCAAGCTTCGTGCCCACAACGCCGGTATGCCGACCGGCACAGCCATGCCGAACGCGGGAGAGTGGGCGAATACAGTGTGCGCGCCTTCGAAGAAAGCACATTCCTGCTGCGGTGAAACATGTCCTTTCGACCACGACGCATCCGCCACTTTTCTCACGTTCAGAAGCACGCGTTGAGTATCAGGCGATCACCAAAACAGTAGCGCAGCGCGCGAGCGTCAATGACATTTCCAACTGCCAAAGGAGCGCGCGCGTCTTCTGCCACGTCGCGAGGGAGGCGCCACCATGCGGGACATGGCGGTCGCGCGCAACGCCACATTTGCCGCGATTTCCGCCACGTGTACCGTTGACGTATAGGCCGCCGCTCGACATGTGCGTGCTTGCACAGCGGCGGCAAAACAAGGCCGTCACCTGGAGCCATGCTCTCTATTATGCGGTGCGTCGAATCCGGCAGCTGGGCTTGGCGTTGTAAGCCGCCCTTCTGCGCAGATTTGTAACCTCTTCACCGAACTTCATTCGAGGGGGCTACTCTCCCGACGAGCTGACGGCGTCCTGTCGAGCCCGCTTTCAGGACCGGTCTCGGCTCCGGGGCGTGAAATACGATAGCTAGCTGGGCTAGTCGGTACATATGCAAATTATTATTACTTACAAGGCGCACTTTTTAGTGCGCGCTGACGGACAAAGAAGAGAGACACAACACGAGCGATTGTGTTTCGTCTCTCTGTCCGTGTTTTAGTGCGCGCTGTAAATAATAAAGTGAAACGGCCCAGGCAGCTGCCACATCAAATACTCGTCCGAAGCTTCACCATCGTGCTACGTTATTTTGCGTCTCCGAGATGCCTACAAGAATCGCTTTTATTTAAATCATTCTAAACTATCAAATCTATTTGCTTTCCGTTACTAAACAACCAACATACCCATAACACAGATGGAATCTAATCTACTATTGTTGGTGGAAATTAACTACATTTACTCTAAGAGCAGTAGATATATGTAAACACATAAATCTTGTTTTGCAAACTCACAGGAACAAGCGAGCGATTTTCCTTTACATTCCCCAACAGATTCAAGTTGCGAAAGTGACACTCGATTTAAAAGCGTCTGACGACGTCACTGAAAACCGCATCTTCCGTTTCTTAATAACGTTTCGCAAAAACATGCAGCAAGCAAGATGATACCTTAGCAAGAGAACATTTGTACGCATATCACAGAAAAGAGAGAGGCACGAGATCTATCAGTGATGCGTTTCTTTTTCTGTTTGAAAACGAGCTGCAGCTGTTCAAACCGTCACTGTAATCGCTCAAGGCAACACTGATGTACGCATGCGCATTTGTTCATTCTCCCTGCCCCGCTGTAAGAATAAAACCAGTTGAAGTTCAGCGCTCGATCTGTCGTTTGATATACTTCCTCCCAAGTCCTTATTTTGCTTTTCGGTGCAAGAATGTATTCATTCGATCCCAACCAACTCGTCCAGCAACAAGTTCCACTCAAGATTAACGTTATCTCGAAAAATTAGATATATATTCACCACAATACAATGCGGCTTCCGTTCAGAGCCTTCTTCATTTACATTGCTATTGAAATGTTTAAAACAATAAAACCACATTAGGTTACGTAAATTTTCTTCTTCCACGTTCACTTAGCTTACTAGAATATTCATCATAACCTAATCATAAACATAATGACCTGAAGCTATAAAGTTATCGTTTTCTTCCCAACTGTAAGCAATTTGTCTTCATCAACCAACAACAGGTTTATTCATTGCATATTTATTCACCACGCTTATCTGCATACTCTTCAAATCCTTCACGTACGACGACGGCTTCTCCCTCATTTACCCTAAATGGTTTGTGTTGTGTTTGAGGGGCGACTATCTTTCATGCTTTCAATACGCAAATACTTATGCCAGATTTACAAATTGTCATATCCTGAACATATCATGACATATCATAACATAACATGAACATAACATGTCATATCCTGAGCGTGTCGGGTCCGCTCAATAACTTCCTACAGACGTCAGGTAATCAATGCCATTACTTGCTAAAATTCACTACAGAAGTTGTGATCTCATGTGATCTTCGCCAGGAATAAGGTGGCCCAGTTGCATTCCGCATGTCGGGTTCCACTGCATCACTTCCTACAGACGTCAGGTAATCAATGCCGTTACTTGCTAAAATTCACAAAGAAAGTTGTGATCTCGTGATCTTCGCCAGAAATAAGGCGGCCATATGGCGTTCCGCGTGTCGGGTCCGCTCAATAACTTCCTACAGACATCAGATAATCAATGCCATTACTTGCTAAAATTCAGTACGGAAGTTGTGATCTCGTGATCTTCGCCAGAAATAATGCGGCCATACGGCGTTCCGCGTGTCGGGTCCGCTCAATCACTTCCTACAGACGTCAGATACTCAATGCCATTACTTGCTAAAATTCACTACAGAAGTTGTGATCTCATGTGATCTTCGCCAGGAATAAGGTGGCCCAGTTGCATTGCGCATGTCGGGTTCCGCTGCATCACTTCCTACAGACGTCAGGTAATCAATGCCGTTACTTGCTAAAATTCACAAAGAAAGTTGTGATCTCGTGATCTTCGCCAGAAATAAGGCGGCCATATGGCGTTCCGCGTGTCGGGTCCGCTCAATCACTTCCTACAGACGTCAGATACTCAATGCCATTACTTGCTAAAATTCACTACAGAAGTTGTGATCTCATGTGATCTTCGCCAGGAATAAGGTGGCCCAGTTGCATTCCGCATGTCGGGTTCCGCTGCATCACTTCCTACAGACGTCAGGTAATCAATGCCGTTACTTGCTAAAATTCACAAAGAAAGTTGTGATCTCGTGATCTTCGCCAGAAATAAGGCGGCCATATGGCGTTCCACGTGTCGGGTCCGCTCAATCACTTCCTACAGACGTCAGATAATCAATGCCATTACTTGCTAAAATTCACTACAGAAGTTGTGATCTCATGTGATCTTCGCCAGGAATAAGGTGGCCCAGTTGCATTCCGCATGTCGGGTTCCGCTGCATCACTTCCTACAGACGTCAGGTAATCAATGCCGTTACTTGCTAAAATTCACAAAGAAAGTTGTGATTTCGTGATCTTCGCCAGAAATAAGGCGGCCATATGGCGTTTCGCGTGTCGGGTCCGCTCAATCACTTCCTACAGACGTCAGATACTCAATGCCATTACTTGCTAAAATTCAGTACGCAAGTTGTGATCTCATGTGGTTTTTGCCAGAAATAAGGCGGCCATATGGCGTTCCGCGTGTCGGGTCCGCTCAATCACTTCCTACAGACATCAGATAATCAATGCCATTAATTGCTAAAATTCAGTACGGAAGTTGTGATCTCATGTGGTTTTTGCCAGAAATAATGTGGCCACATTGCGTTCCACGTGTCGGGTCCGCTCAATCACTTCCTACAGACGTCAGATAATCAATGTCATTACTTGCTAAAATTCACTACGGAAGTTGTGATCTCATGTGGTTTTTGCCAGAAATAAGGTGGCCATATGGCGTTCCGCGGGTCGGGTCCGCTCAATCACTTCCTACAGACGTCAGATAATCAACGCCATTACTTGCTAAAATTCAGTACGGAAGTTGTGATCTCATGTGGTTTTTGCCAGGAATAATGTGGCCATATTGCGTTCTGTGTGTCGGGTCCGCTCTATCACTTCCTACAGACGTCAGATAATCAATGCCATCGCTTGCTAAAATTCACTGCGGAAGTTCTGACCTCATGTGGTTTTTGCCAGAAATGATGTGGCCATATTGCGTTCCGCGTGTCGGGCCCACTCAGTCACTTCCTGCAGACATCAGAACATCAATGCAACCACTTGCTAAGATGCACTACGCAAGTTTGTGATCTCATGTGATGTTCGCCATTAATAAGGCAGCCATATAGCGTTCCGCGTGTCGTGTCCGCTCCATCAATTCCTACAGATATCAGAACATCAATTCCATTACTTGTGAAAATGTGCTAAGGAAGCATGTGATCTCCTCTCATATTCGCCAGGAATAAGGTGGCCAAATTGCTTTCCACATTCGGGGTTCACTCCATCACTTACTACAGTGATCAGAACATAAATGCCATCTCATGTTAAAATGCATTAGGGAAGTTTGTGATCTCATGTGATATTCTGCAGGATTATGATGGCCCAATTTATTTCCGCATGCCGGGGTGCGCTCCATCATTTCCTACATGCATCAGAACATCAATGTCATTATTTCTTAAAAAGAACTGCGGAAGTTTGTGATCTGATGTGATATTCACCAGGAATAAGGTGGCCGAATTGCTTGCCGCGTGACGGGGTCCACTCCATCACTTAATACAGTCATCGGAACATCAATGTCATTACTTGTGAAAATGTGCTACCGAAGTTTGTGATCTTATCTCGTATTCGCTAGGAATAACATGGCCCGACTGCTTTCCACATTCGGGGTTCGCTCCATCACTTGCTACAGTCATCAGAACATGAATGCCATTTCTTGTTAAAATGCATTAGGGAAGTTTCTGATCTCATGTGATATCCTGCAGGATTAGGGTGGCCCAATTTCTTTCCACGTGTCGGGGTGCGCTCCATCACTTGCTACATGCATCAGAATATCATGCCACTATTTCTTCCAATGAACTGCGGAAATTTGTGATCTCATGCGATATTCGCCAGGAATAAGGTGGCGGGATTGTGCTCCATGTGTCGGGATCCGCTCCTTCACTTCCTACATATATCAGAGCATCAATGCCAATACTTGTTAAAATTCGCTATGGAAGTTTGTGATTTCATGTGATTTTCGGCACGATAATGGTGCCCGAATTGCTTTTGGCGTGTCACGGTCCGTTTCAGTTTAAGGAGAAACGTCTTCGTAAGCCTCCAGGTTGCTGCCCCGTACGTGAGTCCTGGTGAGACACAGCTGTTATACACTTTTCTTTTGAGGGATAATGACAACAAGCTGTTCATGATCTGAGAATGCCTGCCAAACGCACCCCAGCCCATTCTTATTCTTCTGATTATTTCAGTCTCATGATCCGGATCCGCGGTCGCTACCTGCCCTAAGTAGATGTATTCCCTTACCACTTTCAGTGCCTCGCTACCTATCGTAAATTGCTGTTCTCTTCTGAGGCTGTTAAACATTACTTTAGTTTTCTGCAGATTAATTTTCAGACCCACCCTTCTGCATTGCTTCTCCAGGTCAGTGAGCATGCATTGCAATTGGTCCCCTGAGTTACTAAGGAAGGCAATGTCATCAGCGAATCGCAAGTTACTAAGGCATTCTCCATTAACTCTTATACCCAATTCTTCCCAATCCAGGTCTCTGAATACCTCCTGTAAACACGCTGTGAATAGCATTGGAGACATCGTATGTCCCTGCCTGACGTCTTTTTATTGGGATTTTGTTGCTTTCTTTATGAAGGACTACGGTGGCTGAGGAGCCGCTATAGATATCTTTCAGTATTTTTACATACGGCTCATCTACACCCTGATTCCGTAATGCCCCCATGACTGCTGAGGTTTCGACTGAATCAAACGCTTTCCGGTAATCAATGAAAGCTATTTGTAAGGGTTGGAGATATTCAGCACATTTCTCTATCACCTAATTGATGGGGCGAATGTTGTCTATTATTGAGTAGCCTTTACGGAATCCTGCCTGGTCATTTGGCTGTCAGAAGTCTAAGGTGTTCCTGATTCTACTTGCTATTACCTAAGTAAATAACTTGTAGGCATAGGACAGTAAGCTGATCGGTCCATAATATAAGTCTTAGGCGTGCCCTTTCCAATGGATTAGGACTATGGTAGCGTTCTTCCTAGACACCGGCACGCTCGAGGTCATGAGGCATTGCATATAAAAGGTGGCCGGTTTCTCTAGAAAAATCTGCCAACCATCCTTCAACAAATCTGCTGTTACCTGATCCTACCCAGCTGCCTTCCCAGGCAGGAATAAGGTGGCCTAATTAATGGCGTTTCGCATGTCGGGGTCAGTTCCATCTCTTGCGACAGTCATCAGAACATCCATGTCATTACTTGTTAAAATGCACTACGGAAGTTTGCGATCTCATGTTATATTCGCCAGGAATGAGTTGGCCCAAGTAGCGTTCCACGTGTCGGGGTCCGCTCGATCACTTGCTACAGTCATGAGAAAATTAATGTCATTACTTGTTAGAATGCACTATGGAAGCTTGTGATCTCATGTGATATTCGCCCTGAATAAGATGGCCCAAATCGTGTTTAGCATGTCGGGGCACGCTCCATCATTTGCTACAGTCATCAGAACATCAATGCCATTGTTGTTAAAGTGCACAGCAGATGTTTGTGATCTCATGTGATCCTAGCCAGGAATTAGGTGGCACAGTTCCTTCCCGTGTGTCGGTGTCCACTCCATTACTTGCTACAGCCATTAAAACATAAATATCATTATTTGTTACAATTCACTACAGAAGTTTGTGATCTCATGTGATATTCGCCGCGAATAAGGTGGCCCAAGTTGCGTTCCGCATGTCGGGGTAGTTAGTCATCAGAACATGAATGCCATTACTTGTAACAATGCACTACAGAAGTTTGTGATCTCGTGTGATCTTACCCAGGAATAAGGGAACCCAATTGATGGCTTTCCGCGTGCCGCAGTTCGGTACATCACTTCCTACAGTCATCAGAAGTTCAGTGCCATTACTTGTGATGCACTAGGCAAGTATGTGATCTCATATGATATTCGCCTGGAATTAGGTGGCTTAATTGCGTTCCGCCTGTCGGGGTTCGCTCCATCAGTTGCTACAGACATCAGAACATCAATGTCATTACTTGATTAAGTGCACTAGGGAAGTTTGTGATCTCATGTGATCCTAGCAAGAAATACCCTGGCCCAATCGCATTCCGCATGTCGGGGTCCACTCCATCACTCTCTACAGCCATCAGAACATCAATGCCATTACTCGTTGAAATGCACTAGGGAAGTTTGTGATCTTATGCGATCCTAGTCAGGAATGATGTGGCCCAGTTGCGTTCCGCGCGTCGGTGTCTGCTCCATTACTTGCTACATTCATCAGAACATCAATTTCATTACTTGTTACAGTGCACTACAGAAGTTTGTGATCTAATGTGATCCCAGCCAGGAATAAGGTGGCCCAATTAATTGCTTTCCGCGTGCCGCCATCATTTCCTACTATGATCAGAACATCAGTGTCATTACTTCTTAAAATGCACTACGGAAGTTTGTGATCTCATATGATATTCGCCAGGAATAAGGTGCCTCAATTGCTTTCCGCGTGTCGAGGTCCGCTCCATCACTCTCTACAGCTATCAGAACATCAATGTCATTATTGTTAACATGCAGTGCAGACGTGTATGATCTCAAGTGATATATTCTCCAGGAAGAAGTAGGCCGAATTGCTTTCCGCTTGTCGGGATCCGCTGCGTCACTTGCTACAGTCATCAAAACATCAATGTGATTACTTGTTACAATGCACTACAGAAGTTTGGGATCTGATGTGATCCTACCCAGGAATAAGGTGGCCCAATTGATTGCTTTCCGCGTGTCGTCATCACTTGCTACAATTATCAGGACATCAATGTCATTACTTGTTCCAATGCACAAAAAAGTTCGTGATCTCATGTGATATTCGCCAGGAATAAGGTGGCCCAAGTTGCGTTGCGCATGTCTGGGTCCGCTTCATCGTTGGCACAGTCATCAGCACGTCAATGTCATCACTTGTTAAAGTGCACTACAGAAGTTTGTGATCACATGTGCTCCAGGCCAGGAATAAGTGGGTCCAGTTGCTTTCCGCGTGTCGGCGTCCACGCCATCATTTTCTACGGTCATCAGAACATCAATGACATTACTTGTTAAAATGCACTATAGAAGTTTGTGGTCACATGGGATCCTAGCCAGGAATAAGTTGGCCCAATTGCTTTCCGCGTGTCGGGGTCGGCTTCATCACTCTCTAAAGGCATCAGAACATCAATGCCATTACTTGTTAAAATGTACTACGGAAGTTTGTGACCTCATGTAATATTCGGCAGGAATAAGGTGGCCTACTTGCTTTCCGCGTGTTGGTGTCCGCTCCATTAGTTGCTACAGTCATCAAAACGTCAATGTCATTACTTCTTACAATGCACTACAGAAGTTTGTAATCTCTTGTGTATTCGCCCGGAATAAGGTGGCCCAAGTTGTGTTCCGTATGTCGGGGTCCGCTCCATTGCGTGCTACAGTCATAAAAACATCAATGCCATTACTTGTCAAAGCGCACTACAAAAGTTTGTGATCGCATGTGCTCCAAGCCAGGAATACGCGGACCCAATTCCTCTCCGCATCTCGGGGTTCGCGCGATCATTTGTTAAAGTCATCGGAACATCACTGTCATTGCTTGTTAAAGTGCACTACGGAAGTTGGTGATCTCATGTGATATTCGCCACGAGTAAGGTGGCCCAATAGCATTCAACATGTCGGAGTCCGCTTCATCACTTGCTACCGACAGCAGAACATCAATGCCATTACGTGTTAAAATGCCCTACGGAAGTCCGTGATCTCATGTCATATTCGCCAGGAATAAGGTGACCTACTTGCTTTTCGCGTGTCGGTGTGTGTGTGTGAAAACGTTTATTGTACTGAGGTCCGGAGGCTCGACTTCTCAAGCCAAGGCGGGCCGCTCCCACGTTGGCACTGTCAGGCCAAGCCTTTCAGCGACATCATGGGCCCTCTGGACTGCCCTTAGTTGGTCCTGAAACAATGGGCTTTGAATACTTTTCTCCCACTGTGTCCATTCTTCAACGAGGTTGGGGAGAGTCGCAGGACGCCCCGCCAGCATATTTCTGATTCCAATGATGCCGTTACAATCATTGCATTCCATCTTAATCTCCCTCTCTGGATTTATTTTATTAATGGTGTACGGTGTGGGATATGTACCCGTTTGCAATAAGCGCAGTGAGACTGCCTGAGCCCTGTTCAGTTTTGAATGTGGCAATGGGAATTGTCTGCGTCCTAAATAGTAATGTTTGGTAACATCATTGTATGTTAATAAATGATCTCTGGATTCCCTCGCTTGATGGTGAACGGCTAGGTTGTGACTGTCACGGTTAGCAAGTCCTCGTGCCAAGTCATGAGCAACCTCATTGAGGTTTACCCGAGTCTCGTCCACTTTCCCCATATGCGCAGGAAACCATCGGATTTCAGTTGTCATAATCACAATGTTTTCACAAAGTTTAGCTGCAACTCCAGCTACGTAGCCTTTATCAAAACACTTTACAGCGGTTTTCGAATCACTGTAAATGAAGGCCCACTTATTACTCCTGATGGCTAGAGCAATTGCCGCTTGTTCCGCCACCGTGGGGTCCTTGGTAAAAATTGTGAGAGCGTCTTGCACCTTCCCTTGATAATTTGATGCAATGGCCGTATAGGCTTCTTTACCGTTCACCCAGGCGGCATCAACTATAGCTGCCAGTTGGTTCTGCTGCTCTATTTCCTTCAAGAGTGCTTTAGCTCTTGCCTTTCTCCTTTCGACATTATATTCTGGATGTATGTTTCTGGGGAGAGGGTTGGTTCTGATCTTGCTCCTAACTTCAGTCATTAATTCTACTTCAGCCTCTATTGGACTCCTTGATGTATTCAGTTCTGCACCTATTGCCTGTAATATGTTCCTGCCAGCTCGTGACTTTGTCAATCCTTCGTGTTGCGCTAGCTGTTGGGCCTCCGCAATTTCTTGCATTGTATTGTGCACCCCTAGACTCATGAGTTTGTCGGTTGCAGCGTTACTGGGTATACCTAGGGCTACTTTAACGAGCTTCCTGAGCATCACATTAAGTTTGTGAAGTTCTGCCTGCTTCCATTGAAATAATCCAGCCACATAAGTGAAGTGACCGAGAGAAAAGGCATGTATTATCCTCAAAGCGCTGTCTTCTCCCAGGCCTCTGTGTCTATTGGTAATTCTCCTTAGTAACCTAATGACCTCATCTGTTTTATTCGAGATATGTTGTATTGTTCTGTAGTTAGTATTGTTTCCGTCTATGTGAT
This sequence comes from Dermacentor albipictus, assembly GCF_038994185.2. Classification (NCBI taxonomy): domain Eukaryota; kingdom Metazoa; phylum Arthropoda; class Arachnida; order Ixodida; family Ixodidae; genus Dermacentor; species Dermacentor albipictus. Next base: position 2,488,632 of record NC_091826.1, on the reverse strand, counting down.
ACCCAAGAACCTTGATTTTTTCAACTAGCCTGATTGCGGATCCTTCATGAGTATATAAGCACACTCTTGGCTCATCTTCCGGAATGTAACCTCTTGGTTTACGACCTTTTCTGCAATGTTTAATGACTAAGAGTTCTGATTTGGCTGCCGAGCATTTCAACCCCATGGCTTTCAGTGTGTTCTCTACAACGTATAAACTTTCCTGTAATCTGTTCTCTGTCTGTCCTATATTGCCCTCGGCACTCCATATGGTTATGTCGTCGGCATATATCACATAACGTATACCCTCAATTTTCTCCAGATTTCTTGCAACCTTGGACATTGCTAAATTGAATAGCATGGGTGAGAGCACAGCCCCTTGTGGAGTGCCCCTATTTCCCAAATTCTTAGCTTCTGATTTAAGCTCACCCAGCATGAGTTGTGCAGTTCTATTTCTAAGAAAGCCTTTAATCATGTTAAAAAGTCTCTTACCCAAACCCATCTCCGAGAGAACGTCAAGTATTGCCTTATGCTTTATACGATCAAAAGCTTTTTCCACATCCAACCCCAAAAGAGTTTTCGTATGCGCTGGGCTAGCCTGTATAAGTTGATGTTTGATCAGCAGCATAGTATCCTGAGTTGACAGCCCTGGACGAAAGCCGATCAAGTTGTATGGGCGGATCTCGTTCTGCTCAACGTATTTCGTGAGTCGATTTAGGATGACATGTTCCATAGCTTTGCCTAGACATGACGTTAAGGAAATAGGACGGAGGTTGTCTAGAGTGAGTTGTTTGCCTGGCTTTGGTATGAGGATAGTATTGGCCACCCTCCATTCCTCTGAGTATACCCCTTTTCTCCAACATTCATTGAAGTGTTCAGTTAGATAATAGATTGATGCATCATCTAGATTTCTTAACATCTTGTTAGTTATTCCGTCAGGTCCAGCCGCCGATCTACCATTAAGACTGTGAAGAGCGGCCCTCACTTCACTCTCAGTGAAGTCCCGGTCAAGTTCTTCACATATGCCTCCCGTATACTCGAGGCTCTCCTCTCCTTCGTTTGGTTAAGTGGGAGATATTTGGCTGCGAGAGTATCCATGATATCTTTCTCTGTTTTATCTTGGCTTTCCTGATGAACCAACTTAGCTATAGCTGTTCTCTTGCTTGTCCTTGTTTCATTCTCGTTGAGCAAGTGCTTGAGGAGGTTCCAGCTACCTCCATGTTTGAGTCTACCATCAGCCGAATTACAGATCTCATCCCACTGTTGCTTCACGAGGGTCTTCGAATGATCATCAATTTCTCTGTTTAATTGCGCTATTTTTTTTCTTAGCCTTCTGTTAAGTCTCTGCCTTTTCCATCTATGTAATATAGCCTGTTTGGCCTCTATCAGATGCGCCAGCCTGCTGTCCATGGCTTCAATATTTTCCTCTGTCCTGATTTCTTTAGTGGCCTCCTTGACGTCCTCTCTGAGCTGGATGACCCATGTCTGAAGAGGCTCCTGCTCGGCATGTGGAGGCCCCACTGTCCCTCTGTTCGCCCTAATTTTTCTGAAGTGATCCCAATCAGTGAATTTGAAGATTCTTGTTTCCTGTCTCGGTATGCGTATGGTTATGTGTATGATGTAATGATCGCTTCCGAGATCCAAGTTTGAATTTTCCCAATTGGCTCCTCTTGAATTGTTCACAAAAGTAAGATCTGGCGTGGAGTCCCTGCTTGTGGAAGTGCCACAACGGGTGGGATACGCAGGATCAGTAATCAACCATAATCCCAGATCAATGGCAAGACTCCATAGCTCCTCTCCCTTCTTTTTGTTCCAAGCGTATCCCCATGTATGATAGGGAGCATTAAAGTCCCCTCCAATAATGAGAGGGGAGTTTTTGGCAACCGAAAGCACCTCGTTGAAGAGTGCTCTAAACCTTTGTCTCATGTCGTTAGGACTGCTGTAAATATTCAAGCAGAAAATGCTTTGCGTCTTACCTCTGTTTCTTTTAAGTATAATCTCAACTAGAATAAATTCAAACCTGGAATGTCTAAGGTGAATCTCATGCTCAATGTACGGCAACTTGTTGTCAATGAGGGTCGCCAACCCCCTCCCCATTCTTTTGTCTCTACATATAACTTTGTACCAAGTGAGCATAATTTCGTCCGCTAAGGTTTCCTGCAGCATAATTACCTCTGGCCTGGCCTCAGATGACCTGATCACCTGTTGCAGTGCTGCTGTTTTGTGTTGGAACCCACGACAATTCCATTGCCACACGTTAAATCCATGATTACTGTCCATTGTTATTAGGTGAGGATGCCTTTCTATTACCTGCTATTTTCCTCTTTGTGGTGGCCCCCGACAATCCAGGAATGGACTTTATACTATCCGCCTCCGATGGCAGATACTCATCGTCGTCATCCCCTCGCGCCTCCATTTTCCTAAGTCTTTTCTCTGCCGTTAGCCTCCATTTCCACAATTTGTCCACTTTAAAGTTGGTCGTTTCCACTGTCTCTCTTAACGCTTTAATTGCTTCTTTTATTTCACTGAGGGCTGAGAAGACTGAATCACCCTCGGAACTCACCGCTCTCTTTTTAGGGGCAGGGGAGCTGGATTCCCCTGGATCGTTGCTTTTGCTCACAGGTCTATCTATCTCTACACTAGCAGGGCTTGACTGCTCTTTTTTACGAAGCTCTACTACCTGCCTGGTCAATTCTTCATTAGCTTTTCTTAAAGAGGCTACTTTTTTAATTAATTGCTCTATTCTGGCATCATTGTCATCACCCACAGCCGCCGAGGCGCCCCCAGCAACCCTCGCCATACCTTTGACTTTGTCAGCCCAGGTGGTTCCTGGCGTCGTCTTCTCGCCAGGGATTGAGTCTCTTTGCACGAAGTGCACCTGCGCGTCCCTTGACTTGGAGCGCCTTCTCTCCCTGGATAGCGAACGATGCCTGGATCTGGTGCGACTCCTGGAGCGCGAGTGCTCCCTGTCCTCGAGGCGATGGTTGGGCGCCAGCTGATGCGCCTCCGACTGCGCTCTTGTTGACGACCGAGTCCTGTTGCGCTCTCTTCGACGGAGTCGTACGACGTAAGGGACTTGAAATCTTTTTTCACAAAATTTGTCGCCGGTAGGGTGATCGCCGTCACAAAATTTACACCTAGGTACACACACATGTTCATCTCCTGGGTTGCGAGTTCCACAACCTCTGCACTGAACAAAGTCAGGTGTTGGACACACATCAGAGCGGTGCCCGACCCTTCCGCAGGTGAAGCAGACGTCGAATTGCTTCCTGTAAAGGTAGCATCTCACTAGTGTGGATCCATACCTGACAAAATTGGGCACTTTGAGTCCATCGAAAAGTACTATGACCGATTCCGACGTCTTGATGCGCTTAGCAGCCAGCGCAAGCGGGTTCAAGTCATGCACGATATTTCTTGTTATCATAGCTTGGGAGTCTCTGATGTCCACTCTTCGGATGACGCCTTTGCATGTGGCATCTGGTGCCGCTTCGTATGCATTTACCTCGTATTCCGCTGCCATGATCTTGAAAGACTTGATTCTGACGTACTTCGCAGCATGTTCGGGCTTAGGTGTGCTGACTACGATGATATTTTGCGTGAAGCTTGGGCAGACAACATCTTCACGGGCCTCGTCTTCCGTTAGGCCGGATGCCTCAATGACTGCAGAACCAATCGTGGTGGTGCTCACCTTGTTCAAATTGAGCCCTCCTCGAGGCCGTATAATGATCTTGCTGTGCTCCTCAGGCAGTTGAGGCATTCTCGAAGCTCTGATAACCAGATTCTTAATCATTCCACCAACGGCGGTTTTCTTGGCGCCATGATCTCGCTGACTGCGTGGCAATGTGCTCTCCTCATCCACAGCCTTTGCGCTAGCTCGTGATCTTCGGCCAGCCACGACTTGCCAGCCGAAGTCTTCCTGAGCATTGTTTCTTTCATTTCCAGAAAAATCTTCATCTTCCATGCTTGTATCCGCCATGCCTGCGGGCAGGTGGGCTTACTAGGCCCAACAAGGGCCCTACTCCTCACTAAGCTTAGCTCCGCTAAGCTCAAGTCGGCGTCTAGGAGCAGAAAAGGTTCTGTAGAATTGTGAAAATAGGAGCCCCACCTCGAATCTTGGTGTCAGTCGATTCGCCGTCGCTTCGTGGATTCAGTGGTATGCTTCTTTTCGTTGTACTCTCAAAATTGGCGAGCGGAGCATGGAAAAATAAACGGAGCCGATGCTTCCACGTCTGCACTGCTCGGCGCTTCTTCTTCCCACCTCCGCGTGTCGGTGCCCGCTCCATTATTTGCTACAGCCATCAAAAACGTCAATGTCATTACTTGTTACAATGCACTACGGAAGTTGGTGATCTCATGTGATATTCGCCAGGAATAAAGTGGCCCAAGTTGCGTTGCGCATATCAGGGTCCGCTTTATCGCTTGCCACAGTCATCAGAACGTCAATGCCATTACTTCTTAAAGTGCACTCCAGAAGTTTGGGATCACATGTGCTCCAAGCCAGGAATAAGGAGGTCCAGTTGCTTTCCGCGTGTCGGCGTCCACGCCATCATTTGCTACGGTCATCATAACATCAATGCCATGACTTCTTAAAATGCACTGCAGAAACTTGTGGTCACATGTCATCCTACCTAAATATAAGATGGCCGAATTGATTGCTTTCTGCGTCTCTGGGTCCGCTCTATCACTTGCTACAGTCATCAGAACATCAATGTTGTTACTTGTTAGAATGCACTACAGAAGTTTGTGATCTCATGTGATATTCGCCAGGAATAAGTTGGCCCAAGTAGCGTTCCACGTGTCGGGGTCCACTCCATCACTTGCTACAGTCATCAGAAAATTAATGTCTTTACTTGTTAGAATGCACTGTGCAAGTTTGTGATCTCATGTGATATTCGCCAGGTATAAGATGGCCCAAATCGTGTTTCGCGTGTCGGGGCACGGTCCATCATTTGCTACAGTCATCAGAACATCAATGTCATTATTTGTTAAAATGGACTACAGAGGTTTGTGATCTAATGTGTTCCTAGCCAGGACTGAGGTGGCCAATTGCTCTCCACGTGTTGGGATCCGCTCCATCAGTTGCTACAGTCACCAGAACATCAAGGCTATTACTTGTTGTAATGTACCACGGAAGTTTGTGATCTCATGTTACCTTCGCCAGGAATAGCGCGGTCCAATTGGTCTGCATGTCGGGGTGAACGCACGTGCTGCATTTCCTCGGAATACTCTCGTTGTAGCGTGTTGTATGCGGTAGTCGCCAGAATTACATGTTATTCGAACGACTGTCCGCTCGGGGTGCTTGGCATGTATTCGCGGGCTTCTTCATGCTTGGAGAAGCATTTTACCAAGCACGTATTGAGCAATAGCAAGCTGCATTAGGCGTTTTCATGTTGGTTTACAATTTTCTCATTGACACTTTTCATTTAATTAATAAAATTGACGAATTGAATAAATAATGAAGGCTAATTATCTAATTAGGCGGAATGCAAAAATATAATCGGAGTGCCTCCGAGCGACGGCAAATAACATTACATTCCTTCTTTCGAGCTACGTGGCATTCGTATTTTTTTAATTCGGCTCAAGTGAAGTGAAACACCCTGTACTTTCGTAATGATGTTTTCTGCTCGCGGTCGCTTGGACAGTTTCAAAAGCTAGTCCATACAAAGGAGCCGGTGCTGAACGCGTTTCGTAGACGTTCCGCCAAACGACACCGAACGTACGAGAGCGCGCTTTGGAGGCGGTATAGTAAAACGCTGCGTGGTATTTTCGGTGGGCGAGTTTTCGCGTGTGCTTGTTGCACATGTATGCCACGTTCGCTTACAAATGAACCAGCGCTGTCGTATTTGTGCTTACGGCTTCCGACAGCTTTGGCGGGATGTTCGGTTCGAGCCCTCTGGCTTCGGGTGCACTCTATTTGGCGGTAGCGTGGAGGCGAGCGTAGGGTTAACCAGACGATGGTGACAGCCGCTCCGCATGCTTTATTCTATTTCATTGCTCTCGTCACACTGGTGTTCAGAATGAACAAAAAAAACATCATTAAAGCTTCCCTTACGTCGACGTATTCCTCGCATGTGCCATTTAAAGCAATTTGAATATTTACTGCCTAAAATTATGGCCTACCTGAGACCTCCCGCTGAAGCCTCGTCTTACATTGGCGAAAGCCGCCTTGGTGCTCAGCCAAACAGAATTTCGATGTTTTCGTGCCGAGAATAAGCTTTGACTGTAGCCACCTATACTGACGTTTACGTTTAAATTCGCTCGTGTTCTCTTGTATCATAACACCCCTCGCCTCGTTTCTTTTTCTTTTTACCACTGCTCTGATGTCGTCTACTATGGCAAGCAAAATAAATAAAAAGTTATACAAAGTGACACAGACTGCTCAGAATTGTTAATAACAACGAAGACTGTTCTTGTGATTGATATCCTATGTTGTCACCAAAAGCACCCAATCGGAGACTATTGGCTTGTACGCTGATTTGTCTCCTGCCTTTCTCGCCAGATGTCCGTTATTGAGTTGGTCGAACTTTCAAGCATTTATCGTCTCGCTGATCGATGCGTAGTGGCTGACAACTCGGCGACCCTCGGCACTCGCTGCGAGAAAGCCGAGAAACACGCGGGGAGCGTCCGGAAGCGTGCATCTCCACGTGGCGAACGTGAGCATTGGCCACGAGATGGTCGTTTGGCGGGAAGAGAAATCGGGGTTAATGGGAAAGGCCTTGTAATCATGGCCATGCCGGATGTATTACAGGCTCGCGGGGAAAATAGATACGAGCATCGCACTATCAGCTGGTCGCACGTGAGCTTTGTCTCTCTCCATCGCTATGGGGCACCACATATGTACATCGCACTAGACACGTGCCTACTTATGTGGGATGTGTTCGTTGCATCCGTGTCCCGAGCAGGTCGAACAGAGGGCAACGAGAAATGGGCTGGCATATCAGAACCCGACACGCACTACGGGTAGCGACACGTAGCCCATATGCGAAAGATGCTTATTGGCTAATTGTCACGGCACCCGATGCCGCTCGACTGACGCAATTCACGAGATCGCTTTCCTATGGCTACTGTCTCGCCAGTCTTCACGGCGCAGATCTGTGATGAAAACTGCACGCACTTGAGATGTACTGCATACACAGCCGCGTACGCTCCCTTGTGTCCGGCTTATTGAACTATTTGCCCCCTCTCTGTCGATCTCGGACTGTGTCAACGCGTATCGGAGAGGCGTGAAGAAGAGGGTGGTTTCTACGCGCTTTTGGCAACTTCATAATTCCTGGCTTGTGCTGGCAACACTGTCCAAATAAAGAAAGATGGCTACGACGTCCAGGTTCACGGTGGCTGTATTGCTTGGTGCTGTTGCTCGCGTTTCTCTTTTATGGTGTCGAATCGAGATGTTTCGTGGAAGCCGAAGCGGTTCTTGCTCCAGATCACCTTATTTAAATCAGTTTCAACGATTTCATCGAAGAAATCGCGGAAATATGTCCCTTTGCGTGCAAACGTCCTGCCTGCCGAGCGAGCCGCATCATATTTTTTTAGAGAAAAAGAGCCTTCCAAGCGAGGTTAAAAAAGGGAAAAAAGGGACCCATTGCCTTTCCGGGGCAGCAGCTCCACCATCTGAGCTAACCAGGTGGCTAGCAGATGGCAGCGCGAAGTCGAAACTACCAACAACCCGAAGCAAAGGCGAGAGTTTTGACGTCACAACTTTTGCTTTGCTTCGAGCTCTTGACAAATTGGACTTCGCCCTGCCATCTGCTAGCCTCCTGGTTAGCTGAGATGGTAGAGCGGCTGCCCCGGCAAGGCGGTGGTCCCGGATTCGAGTCCCGGACCAGGATGAATTCTTTTTCAACTGCGAGGCTTTTTTTTTTCAAGGAACCCGTATGGGTTTCCTTTGTAGCAATTGCTAGGAGTGGGTGGATGTCTGATATTCCCTTTATTAATTACTTCTCTCCACCTTGCGGGTTTCCGCAGAACTATAACGTCGATACTCGACTGTTTTCGACCTTCATGGGCAACTCCGCACTATGACTCATGTTGCAGCATCCCGCAGTATGTTGGCAGCAACGTCTGTCGTGCTTTCAGAAACTAAATATAAATATTGTGCATTGATAGAACCAAGCTCAAACCTGTTAAGATACCTGGTCAGTGCGTATTGGGATAAAAGCAAAGGAGAGTTTCGTTTGGGAGTCGATGCACACCTTTCTCTTTATAGTAAGCTGATTCGTGCGCTGTAAGGCGTAGTCTGCGTCCGATGACTGGCGCTTGTTCGTGCTCGCAGTAAACGCAGTATAGGCTTTATAGCTGTACAGGCTTGGGAAAACAAGCAGCTACCTGTCACCCGTAGAAATTCTCAAACACCGTGAAACGGAGAACTGAAGAACAACCAATCGGACCAAGTTGAGTTTCTTCTAATAGTTTTCCAAAACGTAGCGAGGGTTTTCTTTCGGCAAAGTCAATCGTATTAGCGTAAATCCCTGACATGGAAGCTAATTGAACCAGTTATGGTGGAATTTATGTGTATGCACAATGTCGGAAAGCAAACTGGCGGCGCGGTGCGCAGGTCGAACGCTTCGAATTTAAAGCTGGGTTGGGCCCTGTTTGAACTTCCTTCTGAATTTGTGGCGAACAATAAACTGACAATTCACCTCATTGAATGAGAAAACAGCATCTGCTTGCACCGCTAAACTAAAGCATGTATGAAAACGATATGTCGCCTCGAGGCATAGCACGTGTCATGATCGACTTCTGACCACCCGATGTATCATTCCTGCTACCGGTCCTGCAGACAACAGTGCATAAGCGAGAATATTCGTGCTCCTTAGAGAATTAGTAATACTAATTCTGGGGCAAAAAACTATAAACGGACAAAACCAAATGAAGCTTAAGCGGGCATCCCTATAATTTATCAAAGCGCCTGCCTAAACAAAGTACACTCGGCAGTTTGGAACGCCAGCAAAACATTTATAATAAATAAAAAGAAAGCAATGGCCTACTCTCCGGGAAGAAAGAAGTCCCAAGTGCAGTTTGTCGAAGGAACCGGTATAGTATGTACCGTTTTCCCGATGCCGATCCAAGTTGCTCTCCGATGCGCGTCGTCTGCTTCATTCTGGAAACGATGAAATCATACATTGCTGTCTTTCCACCGCGATGACACGCACATAGTACACAAGAAAATTATATCGACATCCGTCTTTTTTTTTTATTTCTGGGCTTGTGCGCGGCGGCATCAGGACGATTTGAGCGCTACGAGGCATTCAGCGCATGCCGTGACTTCAAGCCTGAACCTGGATGGGCTGCTTCTCGGTGCAGCCGCTAGATGGCGAGCATTCATTTGGACATATCGGCTGCGTCTTTCCATCGCCTTCCAAGCATCTCGGCTTCAAAATGCGGTGCGGCCTTAGCAATATCAGCTGCCATTTTGACGGTTGGCTCGCCTGCACCGCAAGAAGGACTTGAGAATTTTCCGCCTTATTAGCGAGTACCGATGTCATTGCTTGAACAGGTGAATTTCTGTTGTTATTAAGATGCATGCGCTCCGTTTCTTACGTGGTGTCGTTCTTTCAGTGCTCATATATAAGAGGTGGTGGCTCCTGTAATCGTACCGTAAATCGGCTGTCGCGCTTAAAAGTACAATTTAGCAGAATAATGACTGTATTGAGGATGACCACGCAATTTTCAAGCTTTCGAGCGACGCAGAAAGGCATGGCAGCACTGTGGCGCGCGTATGGTTGCCACACCGTGAAACACCTGCAGTAAGCTAGGGGAATAAAAGCTCTACTTTCTACGAAGGGAATCAGAGTAGCGGTGGCGTCGTGAAATAAAGTATGCAACCGAGGGATGTCAGGATCAAATCTAGTACCAACATCACTACGTTGTGAAGCAATATGACCGCTGCAGTAGCGGCTGGTGGAACTGGTCGCGCTGCTCACTGGCTGGTTTTGGGTGTTTTAACGTGTAGCGACCGTCTGTCACTGTGATTTGACCCCCACTTCTGTGAAATTCAGTTACCTCGCCGAGCATCCACGCTGGAGTGATTACCCCTGCTCTTCCTTGGGACTTGAGGTAATTATTATTATTATTATGATTATTATTAAAGAGCTTTGCCAAGTGGCAGAGGTGGCACCCCTATCGGGTTGCCACCTCTGCCACTCGGCAAAGCTGTTTAATAATAATAATAATAATAATAATAATAATAATAATAATAATAATAATAATAATAATAATAATAATAATAATATTCTTTAATTCACTCATGAAGAGTGGGAGTGCGGGAAAAAAAGCTGACAAGTCAGCTTGACTAGTTCCCAGCTCCCCGGAGTACAAAATAGAAGAAACAGAACACTTTTGGCATGGCAACATAAAAGCCACAAACAAATAGTAATAGTCATGCAGCAATAACTTATCCACAACAGTGAGAATGAGTAACTATAGAAATAAAAAGTTAAGAAAACCTGTCAAACGTGCATTACTTGCCTCCGCTAAAGCGAGCTCCCAACAAGTGGTAACCCACGACATTTACGTTTTTTTTTTTTTTCGAACACTGCCATGGACGACGCTGCTCCTACTCCAGCTAACAGAGAAGACGCCACGATTACGTCTCTTGCCATCGCCGCAGAGCTTCAGCTTCCCATCTTTTAGCACAAGAATGCTCGAGGTTGGTTTATACAAGTAGAGGTCCGCTTTCGACTCCGGCGCATCACGTCGCTGACAGCAATCTACCTGCGCGTCGTCGCCGCGCTACCCTCCGACATCGCCGATGCCATAGACGACTTGCTAGCGGGCACGCTTTCGGCCACAGCATACGACGGCCGAAAATGCATGTTCCTGCAGCGCCCCGAGCCATCGCAACAGGGTTAGGCTTCAACAGCTCCTCTCCGAGGAACTCGGCGTCCAGCGACAGTCACAGCTCCTGCACCGGTTGCGTCAGCTGCTGGGTGGCCACCCGTCAAACGAGAGCGAGCTTCCAATTATGCCTCCAGTTTTGCTTCCCACAGTCCGCACGTATGGTGCTTGCGAGTTGCGACGAGACGGGTCTCGATCGGCTAGCTGCACTCGCTGACCGCATATGCGACTGCTGGTCTGCGTCACGATTACCTATCGCCGCTGCGAGAATCTCAATGCCAGGCGACGGACTCTCGCGCCTGGAGGAAACAGTCGACCGCCTTACGAGTGCACTGGACAAGCTGACAACGGGTGGCAACATTGGCGACTACACTCTAAGAAGAAAAGGAGGAAATGGGGCATTGAAGTTACTCCTTTAGGGGAAGAACTGATCTGCCACAACCATTCCTCTCGTTTGGGGGTGAGTGCGAGGGGATGAACTGTTCCATGCCGCTACTCCTCCGAGGACTAACAGTTTCTCTTTTCCGATGCTCCTCAAGGGCGTAACGGTCATTATTTCCGATGCTGCGCGAAGGTGCAATAATTGAAATTAGGCATTTAAACCTGATAAAAAAGATTACTGAGGTAGAAAAACAAAGAAAAAAAGGTGCCCGAAAGTAGGATTCGAACTCACGTCCTCACACGTCAGGTACTCTAACCACTGCACCACGGCAGATTTTTTTCTTTCGTGGTATTTATTATAGTAGCATTCAACCCGACATTCACCAGTTCTGCATAGTCAGAGAATCGCGGGCACAATGAAAGTCACACACAGAAAAGGCAACGTTCATACTGTGAGCAGAAACATTGGTTTCACTTTAGAAGAGTGGTAAGGATAAGCACCTCACCAAAATAGGGTACCAGTCCGAATGTACAGCGAGTCCACAATAAACATGTTTTAGGTGTAGGGTCATTTGGATAAACTGTACCTTTGTAGGTACCACCGTTTCGGCGTTTCGGTCCATCATTTGCGTTTTCCACAAAATATGCATTCCCATGAGAAAAAAACATATCGAAAGGTGCACTATTATCAGAGGTTGGCAGCAGGTACCGCACAGTATGAGCGTTGATCTCAAGGTCTTTCTTTAAAGTCCGTTGGAGGACATCCCAAAATAAGATAGCAATAGGGGCTTGTTGGTACGGCATATCTTATTTTGTTACAGCGCAAGCTTGACACGGACAACAGAAGGCACATTTTACACACCCAGCGCTGGGTGTGTCAGATGAGCCTTCTGTTGTCCGTGTCAAGCTTGCGCTATAACAAAATAAGATATCCCAAAATATGATGGTGTCGGTGCAACTAATGAAACAATGTTCCATTGTCTCTGGTACATCACAAAGGCGACAGTTAACAGCAGAGACTAAGATACCCTTTTTTGTAGCGATGTTTTTACCGGTATGGTTTCACTATGAAGTTTATAAAAGAATGTTTTGCAGCAAGGGGATAAATACACTTTGCGAACTCGCTTTAGTACACCGTGGCCTGGTCATTTGATGTATAGTGATCGGTAAAATTGAGGCGGAAACAGCAAGGACAGTACATATTTCTACAACGTTTTGCGCGACACAGAGTAGAAGTATTCAGTGGAAAACTGAACTGTCAGGGAACGAACCACCAAGTAAACTTCTTGCATGAACCCCCACAAGCATAAACGCGAAGAAAAATTTGAAGAAACAACTAAATCAGGTAACGCATTAACAAGTGCGACTATAATTCGGTCATACATGGAAGTTGCACCACGGCAGATCGGTTGACGAGACAGGAAATTGAGACAGGTTAAGCATCGGAACGCAGGTGTGGCAATATAAAAGCGACTCGGCATTTTGTGTATGCTGTTCGGGGAGAGTGTAACGTTGAGTGTAATTGCAACGATAAGCTAGTCCGAAAAGCAATATGCCCGAGTATTCTTAGGGTGATTTAAACTGAGGCACTACGCGATGTAAACGTGTAGCGAACTCAAACGGGGCACGTAAGACCACAGAGAAGGACAATTTAACTCTCGCTTAGCGTGTCCCGTTTGAGCTACACATTGCTTCAGTCAAGTTCGTAATCTCCTTGGAATAGAAGGAACTTAGGTACTATTGACCAGCAAAATCTGGCAATCTATCAATTACTTGCGCGTTTAATGTGTATCGCTCACTTATGGTGTGCGCATGAAGGGCATGGCTCTTCACATTCCAGCTTTTAAATTTCACGCAATCTTCTCACGAAGAGGCAAAGTGCTACATTGCATGTAGTTCAATATACAGTGCATGAACTTGGAACTATTCACGATGTATAAACAATGCTGTTTTTGCCGCACTCCACGACACGGACGAAAACAGCGGAGCGTACGGGGAGTAACTGTGGCCCTTCGTCCTGCCGTTGCTCTCTTTCCGACCAGGGACTAAACACTTCCTCTCCGAAATTTGCACATGGCACGCACATTTATGCAGTTACTCCTTTGTGGGACGAAAGCGCGCTTTTTAGGACTAACTGCCCAGTTATTCTCGTTTTTCCAGGAATATTTGTTAGAGTGTAACTTCGGCGCAACCGTTCGCCTTCACAGCCTCTCTCGAGCTCCCAACAAACGCGATTGTTTTATGGAGATTGTGTCGCAGAAAAGCCGGCCGGCGTCTGTGTCACGCGAAAATCCTGATTAGTCGATAGGGTCATGACGACTGCAATTTGCGTCGTGTTGTTCCATGAACGTCACTGGTGGCGTTTACTCGAATGCATGACCACCTTTGTCGGCAACGGAGAGCGAGGACTGAAACCCGACACGGGGCCGCCGAACGTGCTGCCACGTGGTGGCGCGATACTTTGACATTAAGGCTCGCCTGTCCAGCGGAAGGTTTCCAGCCGTCGCTGACTCCACCGAGCGACCCCCACGACCCCTGGGAGGTTGGCTTGAGATTTTGTGGCGAATGGACGGGCTTCTGCGGGCTTCGTGGCAGGTTTATTTATTTATTTAGTTAGTTATTTATTTACAGGATACTGCCGGCCTTAGTCTTGGCCTTGGGCAGGAGTGGTCAGTACGATATACAGATGAACAAAAAAAACTCCAAAAATCATTACAAGAATTCAATACATGGCAATAGACATATTCCCGGACCCGCACGAGCCGTACAGAGCATTCCACCGAAGAAAGCATCACAAAATCTCAATATATTTTAGATTACGGATATTCGCTGAACCGCAAAAGCTGTACAGAGCATATTGATAACAACGCGATATTGATAACAAGGAGTCGCATTCATACTGGTTTGCTGAAAGACATCGCGCATGCTCGGTAGGTTGAGCAGCAAAAAATATACAAATAGTAAGGACAAGCAAGCGAAAATAGCACTTGCGTATGTTGTAAAACAAAAAGGAGAAAGAAAAATTGCATACATACATACATACATACATACATACATACATACATACATACATACATACATACATACATACATACATACATACATACATACATACATACATACATACATACATACATACATACATACATACATACATACATCAAGTCTAAATGCTATTCAGCATGTTGCAGAATGACTGGACGGTCGGGCATTCCACTGTACTGGCAGAGAGCGCATTCCACTCACCTATCGTCCGAGGAAAAAAACCGTGTTTTTAAATACGGTTGTTCTGCAACAAAGTTCCTTTATTCTTTTTGGATGATTAGATCGTGTTGCACGTCTGATAACTAAATATACATATCCTTATTTATCCCCAGAATATCATGGTAAAGTGAATACATGTATTTCAGTCGGTCCCTATATCGCCTTAAATTTAATGTTTCCAGGTTAGCTTTGTTAATAAGAACTGTTGGAGATACGAGCCAGCTATAACAGGTAAATACCAATCTAACAAATTTTCTTTGAATGTTTTCCAATTGAGTAATGTTCTTCAGGGTGTACGGGTCCCCATACTACCGAGGCGTACTCAAGAATTGGCCTTGCATACGTTTTGTACGGTAAAGGACGGATTTCTTTTGTGGACTGTCGAAGCGACCTTCTCACGTAACCAAGTTGGCGTATTGCCTTTTTTGAAATATGACATATGTGATCGTTCCATCTAAGGTCGGATGAAATTACGAGGCCTAAGTATTTGTAGCTACTAACCGTAGATATATTAATACCACTGAAACTGTGAGAAAATATTAACGGATGGCGTTTTCGTGTTACTGACATAGCAACCGTTTTCTTTGCATTAATATTCATTTGCCATGTGGCACACCACGCTTCTACCTTGGCTAATGAAGAATTCAAGCGTACCTGATCATTTACGCTATTAACTTCTTGATATAGTATACAGTGGTCTGCAAATAATCGTGTTTTCCCGTTTACTTCTTTTATTAGGTCATTGGCAAATATTAGAAAGAAAAGAGGCCCAAGGACGGACCCCTGTGGAATGGCCGACCGAACCGGTGCTGATCCAGAACGCGCGCCGTCGATAAACACACTTTGCCGCCTTAACGACAGATGTGCAGAAATACATGATATCAAAGAACCATGTTTAAGTATTGTTTGTAGTTTTAACAGTAGTTTAGTGTGAGACGCACGGTCGAATGCTTTTTCGAAATCTATGAATATTAAATCAGTTTGGCCCTGTCTATCTAGAACTACTGCGAGTTCGTGGATAGTTTCCGGTAGCTGTGTTGTTGTAGGCACTCCCTTCCGAAACCCGTGCTGTTTGGGATCAATTATATTGTTGTCATTCAGAAAGACTGAAATATGTTTAAATATATTATGCTCAAGAGTTTTTGCACATGTGGGTAACAATGAAATTGGTCTGTACGAAGGGATAAGCGACCTGTTTTCTGATTTGGGTATTGTGGTAACCTTTACGTACGTCCAGTCATCCGGAACTTCTGCACACGATAAAGACTTGATAAATATGATGCACAGATATTTTGAGCACCACTCGGCATATCTCACGAGGAAAGCAGTAGGTATGCCGTCCATTCCAGGCAATTTCTATGTATTCAAATTTAACAAGAGAGATAAAATGCCTTCTTCGGTCACTGAGATATTTGGAGTTGGCGGGCAATCAACAGGAAGGTAGCTTGGTTTACGACCGTCGTCATCCGTAAATACCGAACAGAAAAATTGATTGAAAAATTTTGCTATCAAACTTTTATCAGTTACGGTATCCCCGTCGATGCAGAAACTGAGCAAGGGTGGCTTTCTCGAATAAAAATGACGCCAGAACTTTGCCGTGGAACACCACAGAAAATTCTTCAAAGATAGACTTTGATAGTATTCCTTTGATTTTTTAAAGCTTGCCTTTAGTTGCAGACATATGCTGGAAAGTTTACTGGCATTGCCCTCTGTGGTACACTGACGGTGCTGTTTTCTTATTCGTTTGGCCTTCCGTTCCAGCCGCACTATCTCCTTTGCAATTCATGGGCGTGTGCGCTGTTGAATGCTTAGTCTCATCGGAACAAAATCCCTGACGCATCTTAAGACTAGGTTCCTAAAGAAGCACCACAGCTCGTTCACGCAGCACGCGCCCGATTGAGAAAGAAGTACGAAATCAGCCAGTGACCTGTCCATGGCGCCAATATGTCAACGTCCTCAGCGCGGCAAAAGTTTGGAACGAGGCATCTTTTTTTCTTGGTTTCACTCGGACGTCCAAGTTGAACTGTTAAAGATATCATTTTGTGATCAGATATTCCGTCAAAAGTATGTACTTCAGGATCACGACTGAGCACTGCATTGCTTACAAGGAATAGATCTAAAATTGAAGCTGTACCATTCTGAATGCGCCTGGGTTCTTTTACTAACTACGTTAAATCATGGAATACTACGAGGTCAACGAAAGGTTCAGCAGCACTAGAAAGGGGCTCAGAAAAATCGGTACTCCAGTCGATTGAATGCATGTTGAAGTTGCCACCCAAGAGGACATTACAGGAATAGCTTTTGCTAAAACAAAGGAATTCATTAAGCTAGCGAAAGAAGTTATCTTGAGTAGGGCGACGGTAGAAGCCTCCTGCAATTACAGTGTGCCAATCGAAATATACTTTAATGAGCACGCACTCAATTGCAGGTATATCAGGTAACCTAGACACCAGTAGTGACTGTTGATAAATAATTGCAACACCACCACCGCGCTAACTTCTATCTTTACGATGAATTCCGTAACCTGGTAATGTTACTTCCTCGCCGGACATATCGGGGGGAAGCGAAGGAAATAATTGCACAGCGAAGAATAAAGAGTTAGTGGCATGCATAAGCGCTGATATTAAGGGTTTGGGGAAGGGAGCTGAAATTATCCTATTAGTTACATGAATGCTCACATATAGGATTTAGATGGCTATACCGACAACAACGGGAAGTCAATGCTAGACCTTTGTGACCAACATAACCTAGTTATCGTGAATACAGGGCCTAAGTCTGAAGGGCAGATCACGTGCGAAGTGGGAAACCGGCAATCAACCATTGATTACTGTCTGATGACAGAAGAAATTTATGATCAGTTGAGAGAAATGGTCATTGATGAGGAAGGGTGCAGTAGCATAGGGAGTATAGTGAACTAGAATACTTTCTAGTGGCGCGAACGGAAGGGAAATGGGCGCTCTTGACACGCCGGACGCCACTGACGGCCGCTGGTGGCGCTGCAGGTCTCTTTTCTAGGACCGCGCGCGCGTCGGTCGAAGTCTTTGCGGCTTTGCGTTCGGTACGTTGCGCACGTTTTTCTGCTTGTGGCCTTGAAATTTCACGTGTGTTTCGCGTAGCACCAACGAAGACGTCTTATATCTCTTCGAAAGCACCATGTGAAGTACGCAATGGCAAAGAGAAAGACGGACTCTCACTGTTTTGCTCCGGGATGCCGAAGCGGCTATCCGGGTGCTCCCAAAGCATCTTTGTTTGCTGCTCCGAGGGACGAGGAGCATCGAAAAAAGTGGGAGCGGAGTTTGCGAAGACAGGACAAGCCTCTCACAGCAACCGCTGCGGTATGTGAGCACCACTTCGAGCCGCATTTCATTTTGCGCGACTACGTTCATGTGATCAACGGCAGCCAAGTGCGGATTCCACGCGGTAAGCCATCGCTGGCACCTGACGCGGTGCCTGCGCTCTTGCCTGGTTGCCCGGCCTATCTTTCCGTGAAGCCCGTGAGAGCAAGGACTCAGCGCAAAAGACCAGCTCCAGCAAGCGTGTCAACAAATAAGAAGAAGCGCCAGGATTCTGTCAGTAGCGCAGCGAACGACGACAATGAAATTGTGGACTCATCGGGAACTGAAGCGTTCACGACTGGTGCACTTCGTAGTTTAGAAGTTTCCCCTGAGTACTGGTGCCGATTTATGTACGATGGTGCCTCATGTCTTGGCTTTGCGACAACAAGCATAGAAACAAGCCCTAGGCTTGAGGTTGTACATGACAAGGTTGTTTTGTTTGCTGCCACCGGAGATGAAGTGCGCGCACAAGTATTCGTTAGGGATGCGTTATGTAGTGACACTGTCGTGTGTTCGCTGGCAGAAGCGGACAATGTGCTGCGAGAGACAGAGGGAATTTGTGTCTGCAAGGGAGCCATGCTGGACACAGACTTCAGTCAAATAACGGAGTGTTTGACAGAAAAACTACGGGCGGCAAGCATTGTGAGTGGGCGTGGCATTTTCAGCACAAAATGTCAAGGAAAAGTGAATCAAGAAGGTAAGCTCGGCTTCTTAGCCTTTTTTTTAAGTACAACTGCGCTATGTGATTCTTATGGTCAAATATTTGAATTTGCAGGAACTCCTTGCGCTGAATGCAAGGGCCTTCGAAAGTTGCTCCTTACAAGAAAGTCGCAGACGGCACGCACCAGAGCCAATCTGTCAGTGAAGAGATCGTGTGCATTGCGGCTCAAGCTGGAAAAGGAAAGAACAGCTCGTCTGAGAAAACGCACCACCTCCATGGAAGAGCGGCTTGTCGCGATGGCGGCAAAAAACAAAAAGATTGCCAAGGAAGATTTTGATGCCAGAGTCGCTAAGCTTCCTCCGAAACAGCGCGAAGCGGTACACCACGTATTTGAAGCGTCATCACGCAAGAGTCCGAAAGGCATGAAGTACTCGCCACAGTGGGTTTTGGAGTGCATAGTGATGAAAATGAGGAGTGCGAAGCTCTATGAGCACATGCGAAAAGAGAACATACTTGCATTACCCTCTAAAACAACTCTTCGCAAGTATCTCAGTTGCTACAAGGCAGGCTTTGGATTCAATACAAAAGTTTTTGATGTGCTGAAACAAGCTACTAGCACCATGGATGAATTCCATCTACATGGAGGTCTCATTGTGGATGAGATGAAGCTATCTGAACATCTCTCCGTAAGCTCTGCTGGCCACATAGATGGCTTTGTGGACCTTGGTCCATTTACTTCTGATGAAGACAAGCACAATGTAAGTGACCATGGCATGGTGATAATGTTTGTTCCATTCGTGGGAAAATGGACACAGGTCCTGGCGGCTTTCGCAACAAAAGGCAACATCAAAGGGACCCTGCTCACAAAGATTATGGTTGAGGCTGTCATACTGACAGAGAAAGCAGGCCTCAAGGTCGACTTCATAACGTCGGACGGTGCGACATGGAACCGGAAGATGTGGGCCTTAATGGGCATCAGAGCATCTCTGACCGGCACTAAGTGTAGTGCGCCCCATCCCGTGGATTTGAAGCGACGGCTCCATTTCCTTTCCGACTTCCCTCATTTAATCAAGTGCTTGCGCAACGGCCTGCTTAGCCATGAGTACTTGGTGCCAGAAGGGCGGGTGAGTTTTCTACTGTATACATTACAATCCAAATACATCCCAACATAAATAATGCTCCTTTCATTTACTGATGCATATGCATATACCAACCAAGGCGGCATATTTTTTGTTCATTACAGGTCTCCTTGCAAGCTGTACGTAGAGCCATGGCAATGGATGGGAACAACGTGACACTCCAGGCACTATACATGGCATCACCACCAGCCACACTAACCCGAACAACTTCGAAAAGATGCGGGTTTCTTTAGTGTCCAGCTATTCAGTGACAAAGTTGTCAAGGGCCTGCAGCTCTACCGGGAAAAGATTGAAGAACGGCGCGGTGATATTGCAGCAACACTACATTTCTTTGAGTAAGTACTCCAATAATATAGCACTAGTAATTCATATTAAAAATGTGATGACAACTAGTTAGCTCCATCACCTTTATTGCACAGTCAAAATTGTATTTATGTCATCTTAATTATGCAGGATCATCCGTGACCTCATCTTGATAATGACTTCCCGGTTTCCTGCCGAAGCATTGAGACTTTCATCACCATCTGCGGACAAACTGAAGAACATGCTGGTACTGCTGGACAACTGGGAACGTCACACAAAAGGACAGCGTGGCTTCCTGAGCCAGTCCACTGCAACAGGGCTCCGAGTTACTGTCTCAAGTGTATTGTCATTGCTGAAATACCTTTGTGAAGTCGTAGGTTTTAAATACCTCTTAACGAGGCGGATAAGCCAGGACCCCATTGAGCACCTTTTTGGTATAGTGCGGCAGTCATGTGGATGCAATGCCCATCCGACGCCACAGCAGTTTGTTGTTGCTGTAAACTGCCTATCGTTCAGTAATCTTGTTCACTCGGTTGCGAAAGGAAATTGTGAGCCTGCAATACTCAGTTCCTTCTTAGGCCCTGATGCCAGTCAGCACAGCGGTCCTTCTGGCAAGCAGCAGCTTGTTGATATGTGTCTTGATGTGGGCAATATTGATGCTGCAGATACTTTAATGCTCAGTGCAGAGTCCGACCATACATCGTGTGCTGTGGCATCAAGCGACAGCAGACTTATATTTTATATGGCTGGCTATGTAGCCAGAAAATGTATCCTCAGGACTAAATGTGAGGAATGCCTCAATCTCCTATTGATTAGCAAAGAAAAGTCGGAGGTATTAAATTTAGCTCAATTCACTCTCCTTAAGGACAACGGGGGCCTTTTGTACCCTGCAAGTGTGCTGTATCAGTTTGTGGCTGACCTTGAGAATGCCTTTACAGCATGTTTCAGCTTAAACGAGCTGCATTCAGACAGCATTTTGGATGTGCTGAGTACATTAACAGCTAAGCGAAATTACAGCCTTGGGTGCGCGGACCACTGTCAAAATGTTGCAGCAGAAATGACTGCTTTCTACGTAACCACTCGCATGCACTTTTTCACAAAGAGTATTAATCAAAGCAATGACAAGAGGCGTCAGGCTTCAAAGCACCTGAAGTTGAGTAGATGCTCTTAGATCATGCGATCTTTAGTTTCACTCTAGAAAAAGAAATTGAAGCATTGTTAAGTGATAACGTTGGGTCTTGCCTTGTTGTTCTTGCCTTTTGTGCGAGGCTAATAAAATTTGCCGGCATGAAACCTTGCCGTGTGCTTAAACACAACTTTATTGCCCTCCTCGTATTTTTTGCATGTTGTGCATGATCATCACAAATGAAAGTAATGTTGGTGCGTAGCTTGTAGAAATGGTCTATAACAGATGTTCCTTGAAAAGAGAGCACTGATATGACACCACTAAAAATCCCCGGGTGGCTAGGTCCGAAAACGTACGTTTTGTTTGTGATCACTACCTGTCTAAAAAAAACGTAACATCTCAAAGCTGCTCTCAAGAGCAGCTTTGCAATTGCCAAGCTGCCTAACAATATGCAGGTATCCTGCTGAATGAAGAATTCGCGGATGCAGGTCTGAAAATGCCGAATTTCATACTACAATAATAGGCTTTATTTCCAAAAAAGGAGAAAAGAATGGTACTTGAACCGACGCGCGCGGCTAACGAGAAAAGCGAAAACCCGCGCGCCTGTCAGCCGGCCACTCTAAGGAACCGCGCGCCGCCAGTTTCTCGCTGATACTTGAGTTTGCCCTCTAAGAAAGCGGGTTTTGCACGGCTGGACAGAATGCACTGCCTGTAGCACCTGCCGTGGCCAGGATGCTTTGTAGTGTGCGATCACTCGTCCGCTATCAGCCGCAGCTAACGCCAGTAAATTACAAGGGGTGAGCACTTCCGCAGCTAGTGCAGCCGTGAAGGCAAGCTCAATTTCGAATTTAACGCGTTCTAACGTAGGTGCAGCTCCAAATAAATCTCCATAAGGAAGGAATCGCCGTTTCGTACTAAATATGCGCACAGAAACATCGGTATATGCCAGATAATAGCCGGAATGCATTGAAACCTTTGCTAGAAAAGGTTGCAGTGGCGCCACCTCGCGGCGTCAGTGCGAAACGGCGTGCCTGGGCGTCGCCGTTCGCGCCACTAGAATATATTCTAGTTCACTATAATAGGGAGTGATCATAAACGCATCATATTGAAAAGGTGATATGTAGTTGGGAAAGAGAGCAAGGAACGCAAAATGGCCAGTCCAAATCTGAACGCTGAACAAATAATAAATGCAGTCACTAGAGTAGAGGAAGAACTTGGCAAATGGCCAAATAAAGAGTGGGAATATAGTGAGCAATAACGAGCAATAAAGCAATAAAGCTTTATTTAAGGCCAACGCTAAGGCCCGGTAAAGTAGAGCGCCTGCTCTGCTAAGACCCGTTGTTCATCCGCCGAGTCCCAGTGAAGCCATTACAAAATTGTCAAGCGTGGAATTGCTATCCTCTGCTTGTAGTATGCCCTCGGAAAGTCGTGTACACACACGATGCAGGCCTCGATCAACAATCAGATTAAGCGTCTTAAAGCAGCACGATTCCCTGACTCGTTGATGACCTCAGTCACCGAAAGCCTTTTACGGAAGGTTAAAGGTGCCAGCGCCGCAGGGGAGGTAGGAAGCGTCAGGCCTGCCGTGATTCCTCATGTTCATAAGGGGACTCCCATAACCTCAAAAAGGTGGCAAGCCGGTATGGCGCACCCTTTGCCTTTTCTGGCCCCATCAAGCTGGGTCGACTCTGTTTGAGAACCACTCGCGAGGAGACCGGTTCGCAAGGCTGTGGCAAGAAGCATGGCACGTCCTACGGGAGATGCACTACGAGTGTGGTGTGTGAAATTCCCCCTGAGTGCGGCAAGTCCTACATAGGACCGACTGGACGCTGCATAAATGAACGAGCCAGGGAACACGAACTAAATCTAATGAAAGAAGGCGTGGTACATTTGCCAGCGCACTGCAAGGCCTGCATGTGCAAACCCTGCTTTTCTGATATTAGGATTCCTGGCAGAAGTAGAAATCAAACAGCACGTGAGCTAATGGAAGCTTACTATATAAAAAACAAAGGTTCAAATTGCATTAGCGATTCATCTATCGTGCTCTACAAATCGGAAACAAGATTGTTTGACCGCTGGGTAATATAGATTTGTGAACAGCCTGCGCATGCGTGTGTGTATATATATATTCATGGGTCACAGCCCAAATTAAACCAGTTGGAAGTGCCGCCCATGTTGCCTTTATGTTCCTTCCTTTTTTGTGTGTTTTAACTTGCGGCAGAAAAAACATGTCTTTTAGCAAGCACCAACTAGGCCAACAAGCAGTTCTGTTGCAAGCACTCCAGGGAGAAGGGGGGAAGGGTAAGGAAAATAAAGAGAGGTAATGACAGTGTTACATGAGTACAGAATGTTTTCTATACCTGCCCTTATCTCCGGACAGTTGGGGCAGTGAGCTGTGCTACGCCAACCGAAGTTGTAGAGCATTAGTGGCTTGAGAAGAGGGTTCGAAGAGGACATGTGCTTGTTCCGTGTTGAGTGAAGGATGAGGTTGGGCCAAATAGTGCGGTTTTCCTTGATGTTCTTGTAGTGTTCAGCTATTTGCTCTTTGTACGCGGCAGCGTCTTCCACTGTCGTTGGATTTGGCCAGAGAATTGAGGGTGCCCGCAGGTTAATTTCGCGGGCACGTTGATGAACCAACTCATTTCCCTCGAGCCCAGCATGACCAGGCACCCAACGCAGGGTGATTGTAATGTTCGGTTTTGCGGTTACAGGATTCTATTACGATGTCGTGTAGGTGTGTTTCCAACAGTCGGTGTCGTATGTTGCGAATGCTTTGTTGGAGTCGGTATAAAGGTTGATGTTACTGGACTGGTGCTTAGTGAGAAGAGAGGCTTCTTGTACGGCATATATTAACGCGTGAGTTTCTAGAGCGGCTATGTTAGGAGGGTTGGAAAATGGCCCAGCTGTTTGGATGATCGGCGCTGTCTGTCCAGGTGTATACATTGCATACGCGTATGATCCCATGTTAGAGCGTGTGGTGCCCGTGTATATCGTGATGCATTTCCTGTCTAATGGTGATGTTTTGCTTGCGCTTGACGTCGACCGCCATGTAGGTGTGGCGTCATATTTATTTATTTATTTATTTATTTATTTATTTATTTATTTATTTATTCATGTATTTATTTATTTATTTATTTATTTATTTATTTATTTATTTATTTATTCGTACCTCAAATACCCCATTTGGGGTTTTCCATGAGGCATGGCCATATTTAGATCATATTTTCAGTTATAGCCTTGAACGATGTGTGACTGGAGTGGTGCACCGCTTCAGCAGGTAAATGATTCCAGTCTTTCGCTGTTTGGACGAAGAAAGAGTTAAGATGAGCGGTGATGTGAGCTGGAGGGGAGTAAACAGCTTTTGAATGGCTATGACGGGATGAAGTGCGATGCACAGGTGTGATGTCGGTCTGGTGAAGCAGCAAGTTATAAAATTTGTGAAAGAAGCACAGTCTGGCTGTTTTACGGTGGTGCTGGAGGGTTGGAAGGTTCAGAGATTACTTAACTTTAGTAACGCCAGTGTGGTAAGAGTAGTCAGAATGAATGAACCTTGCTGCCCGATTCTGTATGGAGTCCAGTGCTGTTGCCACGTTATATTGGTGTGGGTCCCACACTGAGCATGCGTATTCCCGTTTGGGTCGAACGATTGTTAAATATGGGAGTAGTTTTACTGAGGGGGGAACAAGGCGTAGATTACGGCGCAGGTAGCAGAGTACACAATTGACATTATTGGTAAATTATTGGTATTGCGAGGACCAACCGAGGTTAGTGGACAAATGAATACCTAAGTACTTATCAGAAGTCACAGCACATATTTCCGAACCGGAGATAATGTAATTAGCTGAAATGAATGATTGGCGACGATGGAAAGTAAGTAGCGACGTTGTTGTTGTTGTTTTTTGACGTTGAGGGACATTAGTAAATTATTACACCAAGTTTCGATGACGTTAAGGACATACTGTAGAGCACGAGAATCAGTGTCGTTATAGGACGATAGATTACACAATCATCAGAAAAAAATAAACAAATTTTGGAAGAACAATTTATCGGTAAGTCGTTAATGTATATTTAGAATATATTTTCGTATGTATTGTTTGGTATTATGGTATGCATGTATTATTTTGATATTATTTTGGTATGTTTGTAAATGCAATGTTGCGTGGCAGCTTTGACTAACTGGTGTTAACTAGATAGGGGCGATCCCTGCTCGTTTCAGGATGTCGCATCCTTGATCCGTACAAGAGCGCTACTTGTCTCTCGGTGTTGTTGTGTTGATTCTGCGAAAGTGTGAAAGAGGCCCGTGTGTTGAAGGCGATGATTTGAGGTGTATATCGGTAGACCCAGGGCGGCCTTGTGAAGGGTGTTAAGTGAAGATTCGAGTTTGTGTTTGTGTCAGTGTACGGAATGGGGCGGTGTACATAAGCCTACTATACACGAGCGCAGTCACGATCTGTGTTGCTTGTTCTTCTCTCAGTCCGTGTTTTTTGCTAATGATCATTCGCATTAGGTGCGTGAGATTTCGGCAGTCTTTTTGATATTGTATAAGGTTAGCATTAGCATTGTTGTTGTGATTTATGATAAATCCGAGTATTCGGCACGATGTAACCTTTGGTGTCTGTTTGCCTAATAAGGTGAGTTGTATCGGGGCGTTTGTTTTCTTTTGGTATGGTGTTCGATTCATGAGGAGAAGTTCCGACTTTTCTGTTTGAGGTTGGAATCCTGTTTTGTGTAAGTGGTAAACTATGGTGTCGACGCCTTCCTGGAGGGTCGTTTCGACGTTCCCTGGAGATCCGGTTTCGCACCATAGGGTAATATCATCGGCGTAGAAAGTGTGGTGAGAGTTAGGCATTGTGGATAGCTGCCTTGATAACGCTGTCATGGAAAGATTAAAGAGGATGGGAGATATAATTGATCCCTGAGGTATTCCACGAGAAATATTGATGGGGAAGGAAAGAGACTGCGCTGCCTTGAAGCGTGCTGTCCTACCTTTGAGGAAACTGCGTATGTAATTGCACATGTTGGCGCCGCATCCAGTGTCGTGAACCGATTTGAGTATGTGATCGTGTGTAACATTATCAAATGCCTTTTTATATTGACACGTGTACTTCTTTATCTTTATCGGGCGACCACTTCTCACCACCTAACAAATGTTATCGCACAGCGCAGGACGCGCCTACATGTAAAAGAAGTTTCTGGAATGTTATCGATGGTTCCATCCGCTGTCTTTCCCCGCAACTTGTGTAATCTGATTGCATGTATGCGCGGCGCGAATAGTGTAGAACTTTGTGGAAGACACGTGGGTCCCAGCGGTTACTCTGGAACATTCCACGACTGATCTATAAAAGCCGACGCGTTTGACCCGCTGATCAGATTTCGACGATCGCCGACTGTGTTCGCCGCTATCGTTGTGCTTTAAGTGTAGCCTGTCTTTGTGGGCACAGGTTCGCAAAATAAAAGCTAGTTTTGTGTTTCACAGTATTGCTACTGTGTTCTTTAACGTCACTACGACGTGACATCTGGTGGAGCTGCTTTTCGTCCATGTACCGGACGCCCCCGACAAACCGTGATACAAGAACTTGAAGGAAAAAACAAGTCAAAAAGCACAAAGGACAAGAGGAGAGGTTCACACCACAACGACTGGTCTATCAACTGCTAGACCAGTCCAGATGATGATAGACCAGATGTTCCAAGCCCCGACCGCAAAGAGAGCACCAACGTAGTCCCGGACCATCGAGCAAACCGTCGTCTACAACAGCTGCCCCCGGCGCACGGACTTCCACCTGAGAAGACCAAAAAGATTGTGGCCAAGACAACCACAATGGCAGCCCCAGTGTCACCCGTCGTACATCATCAACCCAGAGAGCCCCCTACCTTCCGTGGAGCTACCTCGGAGGATCCGGAAACCTGGCTCGCAACCTTCGAAAAGATCTCGACCTTTAACAACTGGACATCTGAGGATAAGCTACGACACGTGTACTTCTCCTTGGAAGATGCCGCGAGGACTTGGTTCGAGAACCGGGAGTCCACCCTTGCAACATGGGACCTATCCCGCAGTAACTTCCTGAGAACGTTCACGAGCGTTGTCCGAAAAGAAAGAGCCGAAGTTCTGCGGCAAACCCGAGGCCAACTACGCACCCAATGAGACCTTCGCCATCTTCACAGAAAAGATGACCAGTCTTTTCAGGCATGCCGACCCGGAAATGTCCGAAGAGAAAAAAAGTACGTTTCTTGATGCGAGGCGTAAAACAAGAACTTTTCGCCGGGCTAATCCGAAACCCGTCGAAGACCGTAGCTGAGTTCCTGACAGAGGCTACGACGATTGTGAAAACTTTAGAAATGCGCGCTAGGCAATAAAACCGCCAAGTGCTCACGCCTCGGTGCGCCATCCAAGCGCTGGGCTCCGTTGATCTCCAAGAGACCATCAGGGCCATTGTGCGCGAAGAACTGTGCAAGGTCTTGCCTTCGTCGCAGCTTCAAGTAGCTTCGATCGCTGACAACGTGAAAGATGAGGTTCAGCGATCGCTGGGAGTTCCTGAGGTGCAACCTCAATTACCGCATCCGCAGCCAAAAGCGATGAACTACGCCACCGTCGCACGCCGTCAAGGCCCCCCCCCCCCCCCCCCTCCGCGACCGCGCCAGGGCCCTGTAACGCCGCAATTCCGTCGTCCGCCGCCGCCAGAACGCCCACCCGTCGCCCAGCGCACCTGCGCGAGGAAGATGGATATTTCGCGCGCTCCCGACCACCGTCCGCTCTGCTACCACTGAGGCGAAGCCGGCCATGTGTACCGCCGATGCCTATACCGGGAGATGGGACTGCGAGGTTTCGCCGTCAACGCACAGCGCCCGAAGGAAGGTGAATGCCCTCGTGACATCACCGACTACCTCGCCGCTGCTTAGTAGAGCCCTCGACGACCGTCCCGTTCACCGTCACCAGGCCGCTACCTGTCGCCGCAGCGCCGTCCATACACTGGCCCAGCCCGCGGCCGGTCAGCGAGCCCATATCCGGAAAAGTAAAAGCAGCAACTGATGGAGGTGGGGTTGCTGTTCGTGGAACTGACGAAGATCCTCCGCCGCCGACGAAGACGCCGAAGAAACTACCTCGGCGACATAACGACACGCTGCCGTCCCGACGAAGTGTGGAAGCAAAGAATACGACGACGAAAGACGACCTGACGACGTACAGGTCAACGCGACACAGCCTTTATCCGACGCCAAGACCTAACTGTAACGCAAGACAAAGAACCACCGACCCCGACGTGCTTCTCGACGGCCACGCAGTCACTGCCTTAGTCGACACAGGGGCCGATTACTCCGTCATAAGTGGACACGTCGCCACCCAGTTGAAGACAATTAAAACTGCATGGGAAGGCTCTCAAATTCGGACCGCTGGAGGACACCTCATTACGCCGACTGGAATCTGCACGGCAAGAATTACTGTTCATCACCGGACTTACTCTGCCACCTTCGTTAACCTCCAACAGTGTTCACGAGACGTCATTCTCGGCATGGACTTCCTGAACCAACACGGCGCAATCATCGACCTGAAGTCGCAGTCGATAACGCTGTCGGAAGATCGAGCGATAGCGCCGGATAGCTCTCGTAGTCACCATGCCTTAAGCATGCTCGAAAGTCAAGTCAGCATCCCGCCTCGCTCCAGCACTGCCATTTCCTTCGGCACCGAAACACCTGCCGACGTAGAAGGCGTCATCGAGGGTGAGCGACGTCTACTGCTAGACCGTTAAATTTCCGTCGCAAGAGGGGTCGCTCGACTGCACGAAGGAAAAACTAAAGTGTTGCTGACAAATTTCAGCCAGGAGTTCAAACACATCAACAAGGGCACTGCGATCGCGTACATCGAGGAAATTCTGGATACCACTAATACGGTTGTTCTCTCCGGTTCTGCCGCATCTACCCCGCCTTCCAAAGTTCCCGAACCAGACTTCGACGTAAATCCAAGTCTCCCCATGAGCAAGCAGCAACAGGTCAGAAGTCTTCTCCGACGATACAAGGACTGCTTTTCGACGTTATCGAGGATTCGACAAACACCAGTTGCAAAGCATCGCATAATAACCGAAGAGTGCGCTCAACCACTCCACCAGAGCCCTTACCGAGTTTAGACGCGAGAACGTTAAGCTATTAGGCAACAAGTCAACGAACTGCTGGGCGACGACATCATCCAGCCATCGAAAAGCCCGTGGACATCTCCTGTAGTCCTGGTGAAGAAAAAGGACGGAACCCTACGCTTCTGCGTCGATTATCGTCGACTGAACAAGATCACAAAGAAGGACGTGTACCGCCTTCCAAGGATAGACCACGCATTGGATCGGCTCTACGACGCTAAATACTTCTCGTCGACGGACCTCAAGTCTGGCTACTGGCAAATAGAAGTCGACGAGAGAGATCGCTAAAAGACCGCCTTCATCACGCCAGACGGCCTCTACGAGTTCAAGGTCATGCCATTGGGACTGTGCTCGGCGCCTGCAACGTTTCAGCGCGTCATGGACATGGTGTTAACAGGATTGAAGTGGCAGACGTGTCTTGTTTACTTGGATGACGTCGTTGTCTTCGCCGGAAATTTCGACGAACACCTTAGACGGCTTGCGACAGTATTAGAGGCCATGAAGTCATCAGGGCTCACTCTGAAGCCAGAAAAGTGCCGCTTCACTTACGATGAGCTTCTGTTCCTAGGCCACGTCATCAGCAAATCCCGAGTACGCCCCGACCCGCAGAAAACAGCTGCCATCGCAAAGTTCCCGCAGCCCATCCACAAGAAGGCAGTGCGTAGATTGCTTGGAATGTGTGCCTACTACAGGTGCTTTGTCAAGGACTTTTCACGCATCGCTGAGCCGCTAACGCATCTAACCAAATCTGATGTCGAGTTCAAGTGACAAACGCCGCAGGCCGACGCATTTCAAGAACTAAAACAACGCATGCAGTCACCGCCGGTACTTGCACATTTCGATGAAGACGCCTATACGGAAATCCACACTGACGCCTGTAGCCTAGGCCTCGGTGCCGTCCTAGTCCAGAAGAAAGAAGGACATGAACGGGTGATATGCTAGCCGGTCGCTGTCAAAAGCGGAAGGCAATTATTCTACGACTGAAAAGGAATGCCTCGCCACCATTTGGGCTGCAGCGAAATTCCGCCCTTACCTATATGGCAGGCCATTCAAAGTCGTCAGCGACCATCACGCGTTGCGTTGGCTAGCTAACATAAAGGACCCTGCAGGACGGCTGGCGATGTGGAGCCTCAGACTCAGGCACGTACCCAGGGGGGGTGGTGCCGGGGGGGCCCGCCCCCCCCCCCCCGAAATCAAGTGGCATACAATCCCCCTCCCCACCC
Organism: Dermacentor albipictus; assembly: GCF_038994185.2. NCBI lineage: Eukaryota > Metazoa > Arthropoda > Arachnida > Ixodida > Ixodidae > Dermacentor > Dermacentor albipictus. The sequence goes on along the minus strand of NC_091826.1, from coordinate 2,458,265 downwards.
ACGCCACCACTGTTCACACATTCCTAAAGCCCCGCCAGATCAATGTTGAGACTTGGCATATATTAATCGGTCAGCATTATGCTGCCTTTTTCTCTCCTTTTAGATGGCGGTAGTTATCGGCATCTCTTGTAATCTGAAGGACAGTTTTCTCATAGATTCCGCACCCGTGCGATTAACTCGAGATGCGTTCAGTCGTCACCATCTATTCTACCACCACGCGCATATCTGTTGCTTTTGTTAGTTCAACCTTCTTTGTTTAGGCTGATCCTGGGACCAGGAAAGGGATGCAGCTGTTACTGAGCTGGTCTGTACTCTTGTGGAACGAGTTGCGGCCGGAGAAAACGCCAATTGCGTTTAACTTTTCCCTTTGCTTCATTATTTAATTCCTTGAGTTACGGCTCGCCGCGAGGCTGGCAGATGCCCGCAACCATATACACGTGATATGTGTTAGATAACGTGGGAAATAAAATAATGTGAAAGTGCGTCCAAATATGAAACCCTGCAATAACCCTTAAACCCATAAGCAAGATGACTGTCGCCCGTTGCCTCGTCTGTTTTTCCCTAATTGTATAGCACTTTTCGTGCAAAATTGGCAACTCAAAACAAAAATCGCAAGGAGTTGAGAAATTAAGCGATCTACTAAGGGAGAGAGAGCCAAGGCAACAACCAAACTGCAAGGAAAATCGAATAATAAAAAAAGTTAACCGTTTATGAGAATATTTATGGATCAACATCTTTTTACTTAAAAAGGAAGCAGAGAAAACGCTGCCGAAAGTGGAGAACAATTACTTGCTTTGAATGACGCTTCTACAGTTATCGTTCGAACCGCCTCACGTAGCCAATTCTCTGCTATGCTTATGTGGCTGTTTATCGAACCTTTCGCGGTGAGCGCAGTACATCTAGACTCGCGGAGTCCTGCGCTCTACGCGGTTGTGTGGGACTGGCGGCCGCACAGCTTTACGCGATTCGCGGAACTGTCAAAACTGATCAACAAGGCGAAAATAACTGATATTCGAAACTATAACATGAGAAATACTGAAGAAGCGGGAAAAAATGAATGCAGCCTGAAATCAGTAAAAAAGAAACCTGGTTTGGGGCAAACCATGATGTATACACTAAAAGATAATATCATCAGCAATCTCGAAGATATATTAAAAGCAGCGGAAAAATTCTAAGCTGACCCGTATACAGTACTCAGAGGAGTCACGATAGTTCACTTAGAAACAGTAATGAACAGGATACAGAAACTCTCCTATAACTAGCGATGGGGTCAGAAGGGCCCTGCAAGGAATGAAACGATGAAGAGCGGGAGGCGAAGGTGGAATAACAGTCGACTTAATCAAAGATGGAGGAGACATAATGCTTGGAAAACTGGCGGTTCTTTATATGAAGTGTCTATCGACTGCAAGGGTCCCAGAAAACTGGAAGAATGCAGACATTATACTAATCCACAAAAAAGGAGACGTTAAAGAATTGAAAAATTATAGGACCATTAGCTTGCTCCCAGTATTATATAAAATATTTACCAAAATAATCTCCAATAGAATAAGGGCAACACTGGATTTTCTCAACCAAGGGAACAGGCTGGCTTCAGGAAGAGACACCTTACAATGGATCACATCCATGTCATAACTCAGGTTATCGCGAAATCCGCAGATTACAATAAGCCTCTCTACGTGGCTTATATAGATTACGAAAATGCATTTGATTCAGTAGAGATACCAGCAGTCATAGAGGCACTACGTAATCAAGGAGTACAGAATGCTTAAATAGCTTGTAAAATATTGCTACACGCGTGTGGTATTTGTTTGTTTGAACGAGGCGCGTGGGCGCCATCACTCCAGAAAAGACGAAGAACGAACTGGGCTCGCGCTGTGAATCTAACCAGTCAGCGCTGCAACCGTTGTTGTAAATATAATCTGTAAATAGTTTCTCGTCTGACTCACTCGTCCTTCGCGTAAGAATAGTTACAGAGGTTCTACAGCTACCTTAATTCTACACAAGAAAAGCAGGGAGATACCTATAGAGAAAGGGGTCAGACAGGGAGACACAATTTCTCCAAAGCTGTTCACTGCGTGCTTAGAAGAATTCAAGCTTTAAACTGGGAAGGCTTAGGCGTAAAGATCGACGGCAAATATCTCAGCAACCTTCGGTTTGCCGATGACATTGTTCTACTCGACAACAATGCGGCCGAGTTACAACAAATGATTGGAGACCTTAACTGAGAGAGTGTAAGAGTGGGGTTGAATATCCATATGCAGAAGGCGAAGATAATGAAAAATAGTCGGGCAAAGGAACAAGACATCAGGATCGCCAGTCGGCCACTAGAGACTGTGAAGGAGTTCGTTTACCTAGGTCAATTAATCACAGGGAACCCTGATCGTGAGAAGGAAATTCACAGAAGAATAAAAATAGGTTGGATAGCATACGGCAGACATTGCCAGCTCCTGACTGGAAGCTTACCATTATTATTGAAAAGTAAGGATTGCACTCAGTGCATTTTGCCAGTGCTGACATATGGGGCAGAGACTTGAGAGCAAGTTAAGGACCGCGCAAAGAGCGATCGAACGAAGATTGCTAGGCATAACGTTAAGAGAGAGAAAGAGAGCGGCTTGGATCAGAGAGCGAACGGGTATAGACGATATTCTAATTGACATCAAGAGGAAAAGATGTAGCTGGGCAGGTCATGTAATGCGCCGGTTAGATAACCGTTGGACCATGAGGGTTACAGAATGGGCACCAAGAGAAGGGAAGCGCAGTAGAAGACGGCAGAAAACTATATATGGTGCGATGAAATTAGGAAATTCGCGGGTGCTAGTTGGAATCGGTTGGCGACAGGACAGGGGTAATTGGAGATCGCAGGGAGAGGCCTTCGTCCTGCTGTGGACATAAAACAGGATGATGATGATGATTGTGGTGGTGTGATGATGATGATGATGATGATGATGATGATGATGATGATGATGATGATGGAGGTGGTGGGCGCCCCCCCCCCCGAAAAAAATCCTGGGTACGTGCCTGCTCAGACTGCAAGGATTTGACGTCACGGTAATCTACAAGGTCGGACGAAAACACGCAGACGCCGACTGCCTATCACGCGCCCCCATCGGTCCCCCGCCGGAAGACGGCGAGGATGACGACGCCTTCCTCAGAATAATAAGCCCAGAAGACTTCACTAAACAAAAACGAGCAGACCCGGAGCTAAAAGGCCTCGTCGAGTATTTGGAAGGGAACACCGACGTAGTACCTAGGGCATTTGAGCGCGGATTGTCTTCGTTCACATTACAAAAGAACCTGCTCGTAAGGAAGAACTCCTCACCAGTCCGCACCAACTACCTTCTTGTTGTTCCCTCAGCGCTGCGTCCAGAAGTACTACAGGCTCTGCAAGGCGATCCGACCACTGGGCACCTCGGATTCCCCCGGACGCTATCGAGGACGCAGGAAATGCATTACAGGCCGCGTCTGACCGCCGACGTCGTCCGTTATGTCAAGACATGCCGAGACTGTCAGCGACGCAAGGCACCACCGACAACGCCAGCAGGATTACCACAGCCGATCAAACCTCCTTGCCGACCATTTCAGCTGATCGGGATGGATTTGTTCGGACCGTTTGCGGCGTCAACATCCGGAAATAAGTGGATCGTTGTGGCGACGGACTATCTCACCCGCTTCGCTGAAACTAAAGCTCTACCGAAAGGCAGCGCAGCCGAAGTGGCGAAATTTTTCGTAGAGGACATTCCGCTGCGACATGGTGCCCCAGAAGTCCTCATCACCGACAGAGGAACAGCGTTTACAGCAAAGCTCACCCAAGCCATTCTGCAGCACAGCCATACAAGCCACAGGAGGACAACTGCCTACCACCCGCAGACGAATGGTCTCACGGAGCGCCTGAATAAGACCCTCGCCGATATGCTAGCAATGTACATCGACGTCGAGCACAAGACGTGGGACGCGGTCCTGCCGTACGTAAACTTTGCTTACAACACGGCGCTGCAAAAAACAACACAAATCACGCCGTTTAAACTGGTTTATGGCAGGAACCCGACGACGACGCTCGACGCCATGCTGCCGCACGTCACCGACGAAGAGAATCTTGACTTCGCGACGTATCTGCAGCGCGCCGAAGAAACCCGACAGCTCGCCCGCCTACGGATCAGCGCACCGACAGCCGACACTACAACCTCCGACGACGCTTCGTCGAGTACCAGCCCGGTGACCGTGTTTGGGTTTGGACCCTTATACGCCGACGAGGACTGAGCGAGAAGCTTTTGCGTCGCTATTTCGGACCGTACAAGATCATGCATACGACGTATTGGCGCACTGGACTATGTGGTCGTGCCAGGCGGCATTTCGCTATCACAGCGGCGCCGCTCACGACCTCAAATAGTCCACGTTGTGCGACTCAAGCCGTACTACCAGCGTTAATGAACTTTGGGGTTAGGTTAGGTTTGGGGTTAGGTAACTGACCTTTGGACTTTGTTTCCTTTCGTAGTTTTGTCACTTTTGTTTAATAAGTGTCCTTTTGTGTTTCGCTCTCTTATATTTGTAGCATCGGGATGATGCTTCTTAAGAGGGGGGGGGGGGGGGGGGGTAATGACACGTGTACTTCTTTATCTTTATCGGGTGACCACTTCTTACCACCTAACGAATGTTGTCGCACAGCGCAGTACGCGCCTACATGTAAAGGCAGTTTCTGGAATGTTATCGATGGTTCCATCCGCTGTCTTTCCCCGTAACTGTTCCAAGACAATCTGTTCATTGTCTTGAATAAATCAATAAAGAAAGAAAGAAACTTGTGTAATCTGATTGCATGTATGCGCGACGCGAATAGCGTAGAACTTTGCGGAAGACACGCGTGTCCTAGCGGTTACTCTGGAACATTCGACGACTGGTCTATAAAAGCCGAGGCGCTTGACCCGCTGATCAGATTTCGACGATCGCCAACTGTGTTCGCCGCTATCGTTCTGCTTTAAGTGTAGCCTGTCTTGTGGGCACAGGTTCGCCAAATAAAAGCTAGTTTTGTCTTTCACGGTATTGCTACTGTGTTCTTTAACGTCACTACCACGTGACAATATCTATTGCGAGATGGGCCTGGGCCTGCGCTATCCTTGGCTGCAGAAGCATGTTCTCTAGTGTGAGAAATGAGTCCTCTGTGGAAATGTTCTTGCGATAGCCTATGAGCTGGTGCGGAAAATGTTTCATGTTATCGAAATGTTCTTCTAGTCTGTTCAATGCAAGCTGTTATATTGTTTTGCCCGTGCATGATGTTAAGGATATTGATCTGAGGTTGCAAAGTGTGGCTTTTTTCCCTGGTTTTGGGATCATGGTACTACGGGATGTTCTCCATTCGTCTGGGAGGATGCCCGTGTTCCAATGCTAATTTGTCTGCGAGAGAGGCGTTTCTTTATCTCCGTCGGGCAGATTACGCGGAAGAGTATATGTGATGCCGTCAGGAGCCGGCGCCGTCTCCCTATTGTTTTGCAACAATGCTATGTTTAGTTCTGCCATAGTGAAGTCGGCATCGATGTTGTCGTTTGGGGGCCCGTATACTCTGTGTACAGCGACCCATGTGCCGCAGGTATGTAAAGGGTACGAAGCTCATAAAATGTTTTGTTTATACCTTGTGTACTGGCGTGTTTCTCTATGGTAGGGATCACTTGTTTCTTTGTGCCGAGCAGGCCACGCAAAAGATGCCACGTGTGTTTTTGTCTTACGTATTTTGGATGCTATCGCAAATAGGGCTCCATTCTGTCTGTTCGAGCGCCCGGGCATGCTTGATCGCTTGAATAGTTGTATCATCTACCTATTCATGAAGCTGATTGTTATGCGGTTGCTTGGATAAGGCTCTCAAAAGCTTCTTGCGTTTTTTCCGGACGCATGTGAGGTGCGGGTCGGGCCCGTCTGCTGGCGCTGAAGTTGTATGAGTGCCTGTAACTGCTGTCTTAGTTTCTATAAGGCCTTTAGCCCACGTGCCCAAGTCATGCCCTGTGTGAGTGTTCTTCTGCCTCAGTTTCCGGAATTTGTCCCAATTTGTGAAGGGGACTGTAGCGCGGTGCTTTCGAGGCGCCATGTGTGTAGTGATGTTTATTATGTCGTAGTCGCTAGTTAGGTTTTCGTGGCTCTTCTCCCAGCTCGTACCATATTCACTTTTGTGCAAAGCGAGGCCCGGTGTAGTAGGAACTCGATTTTGCACCCCTGCGCGAGTTGTTACCCCTGTAGTGTTGAGAACTGTGTACTGAAATTTGTTTATTTTGTGTTCCAGCAATCTGCCCGTTTTCGTGTTCACCTTGTATCCCCATGATGTGTTTGGTGCATTGAGGTCTCCCATGATGTAAGTGTCATGTCTTCTCATCTTTCTTAGCGTGCTTGAAAATGTGACTAAGGTTGTACGTTGATTTTGGTGGATTGTAGACGTTGTATAGCTTGACAGGTCGTTGTGAGTTGTCCGGATATATTGTAGTTATTAAGGTGTACTTTGCTAAACGGTCTGGTGCTACTTTAGTATAGTGCTTAATGTTATCTTTTACGTACGTCGAAATTAATGGTTGGTCGTGTTCGTCGTGCGCTGAATGTGTACCTTTGTATCCTGGGATGTTCTGTTCTTTGTATGTTTCTTGCAGGAGTAACACATGTGGTGGATTTTTCGATTTAAGGAAGTATTGCGCCATCATTGCTTTTTCGTTACTGAAACCGCAGCAGTTCTTCTGCCAAACGCAAAAGCTTTCGTCCCTCATTTCGCCATGGATTAGCGACATTTGCAGTCTTAGACTGGGTGCTGGAAGTGTCGATTGGCTCATCAGGAAGTTGTCTCTTTTACTAATGAGACATGTCGTCCATCTCTTCGTAGCCAAGATCTTCATCTGGAAGAAGGTACTTAATCATGCGGTCTACTCGTTGTTCTAGCATGGTTAGGGCCTGATTACGCTCGAGCCACCCATCGCCGCAAGCCGCACCACACGCGTGCGGTCGCGCGAAAAATTACACATGTTGAACACTTCTGTACAAATTTCGGCTTACAATGTCTACGGTTTACACTGTCTACACAGTGTGAACGGAAATTTGTGCACAATTTGTGGAAATTTGTGTTCTTCGATATGTGCAATTTTTCGCGCGACCGCACGAGTGTGGTGCGGCGATCGGCGGGTCGAGCGTAAACACGCCCTTAGGCGTGTTTCGTGACGTTCGTAGGCTGAGGCAAGTTTTTCGACAATGTTGGTGAGGTGGTCGAGTTTCTTTTCTATGCTTTCAAAGCGTGCTAACAGGGTCTCTGATTGGTTTAGACGAGGCTCTAGCGTTGAAGGTGTCTTGTGGGATTGCGCGTGTAGGACGTGTTGCTCATATTGTGGTGCTTCGTAAATGGGAGTAGTAGAATGTGCTTGTGAGGTTAGGGTATTGAAGGATGGGGATTGTGGGATCATAGGAGTGCTTGGCTTACCAGGCGCTTTAGGTGTGTCGGTTCTCGCATACTGTGGGGTGCGCGCAGGGCTTTTGATTGAGGCCGGTCGTTGCACGCTCGGTGTAGCCCTTGCCGATGTCGTCGGCTGTGACAGCGGTGCATTAGGTCGCATGCCTTCTTTCTTCTTCTGGGGCTGTTGCGTTTGCGCTGATTGCAGTTGCTGTCCGTGGAATAATAATGCAGGGTATTTGCGATGGTAATCAGCCGAAGTTGCGGTGTTGGGGGCGCTGGAACCAAGTAGAGGCTGCTGCTGGTTGCCCAGTTTGATGCGTTGTAAGTAGGCTCGTTTTGTCTTGTTATGGTCTTTATGCCTATTAATTTGGCCGCTGTGGTCGTTGGTCCTATGATCTCCACCGCAGTGCAAGCAGAGGAGAAAGCATTGGTGTTCTCCTGCTTGCTTGAGTTGTCTCGTGCAGTCAGTGCATCTGATAATAGTTGATTTGGTGGGACAGTTGTCAGCACGATGATCGTACATCAGGCATAACGAACAGAACTGTGCTTTAGGGTGGTGGGGCAAACATCGGAACATAGCTCGATGATAGAGGATTTTTCTGGGGACAGTGCTTCCTTGAAATGTAATAATAGCAGTCTGAACGGCCCACCGTGCGGCCGGCTAGTATAGTGGGTTGAAAAGTGTCCAAGTTCTGCATCAGGTGCTCCGAAGATGTGCCGGCGTCTACTCCGTGCATAACCCCTCTGCAGAAGTTGGCCGGCGTGGTTATGTATGCTATGACAGTGTGCGTAGTTGGCCCAAGTGCGAGTTGAAACTTGGCAGCGATTATCCCCGCTGCTATTGAACTTGGGGTCTTGATAACGACTATATTTCTTCGTGGCTTGATATGCAGTGAGAGATCCAGAGCTTCGTGTGAGGTGAGGGGGGTTTTTTGTGCCGCACGGCCTGTGGGATGGGGTGCAATTTGTGTTGAGGGAGGTGCACATCACTCTGAGGTCGAATTACGACTGTGTGAAGCGCAGCAAGGTGCAGGGGGGCGGTAAGATTGTTCTTATTGTATGGATTTGTTGTCCAGCCGTCTTCAACAGCGTTCTCATTTTGCTGAGTGTCCATTACATTGGCTAGCTCGGTTGCGGGGGCAGGCGGGGTAAGGCCCATTATAAGTGAGCGTCTCCGACTGCACGTGGGCGCTTACGACACGTGCCAGCTCGTGGAACGCAACCGCACGCGGTGGCGCGAGGCCGGCGTCGACGGGAGCGGAGGTGGGTTCCACGACTACGTTTCAGCTCCGGCGTTAGGCGTAGCGACGAGGTCGGGTAAAAAACTCTCGTGAAATCTAAAAGATGGGCCCACTTCAGGAAGGTAAGAGATATAGCTGTTCCTTGAGCGAAGCCTTGTCCGAGGAAAATGTCGTCGACAGGCTGGTAGCAGAAAAATTGGCTGAGGCTTAGCTTGGTTAAGCCTAGTCAGATGCGAAGCATATTGGTGGCTAAAGTTGGTAAGGCATGGCTGTTCTCCGTTATACTTGGTCTTTGTCGGCTAATCTCGGTAAGGCATGGCTGTTCTCGGTTATACTTGGTCTTTCTCGGCTAATATCAGTAAGGCATGGTTATTCTCGGTTATACTTGGTCTTTCTCGGCTAATCTCAGTAAGGCATGGTTATCCTCGGTTATACTTGGTGTTCTCGACTAATCTCGGTAAGGCATGGGTGTTCTCGGTTATACTAGGTCTCTATTGATTAGCACAGAACCAGTAAATCACTGCAAATCATCATTTATCTTTTGCAAACCAATAAACACACTCTTGTGATCCGTAAAGCTATGACTCTTAGTTTGTACATCACTTATTCGTTATTGTCTCCCATTATTCCTACACAGAACCATGTCCAAACTGCTGCCCCATTGGGTTGTAGACTTTGGTTGCAGCTCACACAGGTTAAGGTCATATCTTTCTTCAACATCTTGCATGAATGTTTTGTCCCTCACTGGGTCCTTATTAAAGTCTCCCGTGCAGACCAACATCCTTTTGTCAGTTCGTTGTGGCAGTCCGTCCGCCAAGATGTTGATCGCGTCTGCGTTGCTCGTCTGGGGCGCGATATATGCACCGGCCACAACCAGTCCCATACCAACGAGCAGCTCTGTCTCCAGGAGGCATCTCACCTCGTGAGTGTCTAGCAGAGGCAAGCGCAGCTGCTTATATACCGCCGCGACGCCGCGAGCGACGGCGCGAGTTGGAGCCCCGTTTCTCCTCTGTCGTGACGTCATGGTGTCACGTGGTCAGCCTTGAAGGCGACGCCACGAGCGACGGCGCGAGTTGGAGCCCCGTTTCTCCTCTGTCGTGGCGTCACGGTGTCACGTGGTATGGCATGGGGTCACTAAAGGTCATTGAAGGTGACACCGCCGCGCCTGAGGAGCTGGGTTGAGCTCTAGTAATATGCTTCGCATAATAATTTCGTTATAGAGACTTGGACGCCTAGGGTGACTGTGCTGTGCTGTCGCGATTATTCATATTTTTCTTTCTCCTAAATTCTTGAACATTTCAAGAGAGAGAGACAACTTCATGTAGTCGCCTGCATGAGGACACCATGAATAAATGGCGCCGTGACGCGGGCCCTGATGTCTTCTCAGCGGGTGGTCTCTACTCAACTCCAGCGCGTGTTACTCCCGTGGTCGGTCGCCCTGAGGGGCAACGTTCCGTCGGTTTCGCTCGGCCTTTGTCTTTCTAGAGCCGCCAGACCTGCTGGAAGGCCCAGGTTTGGCTTTCGTGGTCGTAGCATTCCGCCGCAGCCGCGAGTCGCGGTGGAATCGTTGTACTTGTCGAAGCCTCACTGGGGAACTTGGTGCAATCCCATGGGATGTGCGTTAGGGTGGCCCTCTCCCGCTGGCACACGCGGCACACATCGCTCACATATAATTTAGGGTATAGATGAGTCATTAACACTGGGGTGGGCAAAGAACCAGTTTGCAATTGTCTGAACAGCACCGCCTCCGCTAGGCTCAGCCCCGGGTGCGGGGTTGGGAAAGTCCTTCGAGCCAGGCGGTGGAACTGTGTAAGTTCGTTGAACGTCGTCATGCGGTCCTTGGCACTACACCACGTTGGACGGTCGGTTGCAGCGGCGCGGTTGTTTAGCGTGCGCGCCACTGCGTGTGCCGTCTCGTTGTGGTTATCGTGCTTCTCGGACGCATCGTTGCCCGCGTGCGCCGGGAACAACTTGATTCTAACATACCGATTCTGTCGTTGCAGGTCAGCCGAGCACAGAACGCACACAGCCTCACCACACACTTTGCCCTTTGCATAATTCCGCACTGCACTTCGGGAATCACACAACACCGTCTGGCACCCGGGGTCGGCAATGGCCAGGGCAATGGCCACCTCCACCGCCTGACACGCCTCGCGGACCCGTAAGCTCGCCGCTGCCCTCGTCGCGCCGGACGACGCCTCGATGACGGTAGCTACGAACGCCGCGCAGTCTCCCTGGTATTCTGCCGCATCCACGAACCTTGCGTGCTCGTCCTTGGCGTGAAAGTCGATGAGGGCCTTGGCCCTCGCCGCTCTTCTCTCCTTGTTATACTCCGGGTTCATGTTTCTCGGGATGAGGTCCACCCGAATCCGGCGCCGGGTTCCGTCCGGGACAGAAACGTCGCTACTCGCCGCTTTCGCTCCGGGCGTGAAGCCCAAGTATTGAAGTATGCGCCTGCCGGCTTCAGTCATAGAAAGCCGCTCCAGCTGGGCGGTCCGTTGCTGTTCGCCGGGCTGTGATGTCACTGACAGCGGCTTTGAGAATTATTCGAGGCAAGATTTGTTTCACCTGTTGCTTCAATGTGCGAATTAAAGTTTAGAAAAATAATAAAACCTAGAAACCGAATGCCTGGTTGTCTTTGTTTTACTTCGTGCGGTAGCTAGAGAGATGTACTTCCGTTTCGTCTGCTTCTTCCCATGTCTTGCACTTACGCACACAGAGAACGAAAGCATGTCATTTTCTACCGTGTTCCAGCAGGCGATTTTGCCAAGTGATCCGCTTACTTCTGCCTCAGTGTTCATGTAGCACTGGCCTATTCCGATAATGAGGTGTTCTTGTTCACATCGCGGAAAATCGTGCGTTGCGCGAAGAAACACAACAGCTCGCGCGCGAGACCGTCAGCAGAAGTACGCCGCGCAGCAAGAAAGCTAGAAAAAAATTGCTGGCTCTCCTGTAATCGAGAGTAGATGTAAGCATAAAGTAGCAATCGGCAAAGCAGATTGTTTGGAGATGATACTTGCCAGAATCTTAAAATGGGTGCTGCGTCTTTTTGAAACGGCACACCCCACCCCACCCCACCACACCGCACCACGCCATAGTGTGCACTGGTCCATATGGGCGCTGCCAAGCTAGAAGAAGAAAACTGGCTGAAGGACGCGTGACAGGCAGCGAAAGACGCTAAGGAGACCGAGCGAACTGCACAGCTGGAAGAAAAGCGCCTCAAGGAGGCGGGACCAAACGTGTCACCAAATCTCCATTCTTGTTGCATGATCTCAACGCAAGAGGTCGCGTGTCGGGCCGCCTCTGAGCAAAGGGCTGGAGCATTCGATGGCCAGGGCTCGCTGCGTGACGTAATGTTCGCTCCTAACTTTTTCCTTCATCCATGAAGGCAAAGCTGCGCATCAGACGCTTCCGGTGCCATACCACACAGCAGCTCGCCGATCGTAATAGATCCGCAGCAAATTCCATTTCCCACAATCGAAGTGTATTGTGTCCTGTATCTGCCTTTCGAACGTCGCTATTGCATATGGCAAAAAAGCTTGAGCCTACCAGAAGTTACAGCTAGAGTGATACACTGAAGAAACATCAGGAAAGACTCGGAAGTAATATTTTTCTAACGTGTTTGAGAGTAACCATATGTAATGCGGTTCTGTACAAAGGGTGGGGGGACGTCATTCCCTTCTCTCAACTTGCCCGGATGTTCTCGTTTGAGCGCCCTGATGACGGCTCTGGCTTTTGGCTTAAAGTCGCTTGAAGGCCGCCGACAACAGGAGCTAAAAGCATTTCAAGCTTTAAAAAAAAATGTGGGGCCCGTGGCGTACGCGGCACGCGATCCTCCAACTCCGGTATGGAAGGACGCGAGGAAGCGCTTGCTGAACCTAGAAGTAGCGAGTGGAGAGAGTGTGTGTTGGCGGTGGCGTTCGCCTCCTAAAATCGTGTGTATGCGGCACTGTAGTGTTAACGCGATAGCGTTAAGGAGCTCGTGTCGCAGAAAAGCCGGTGTCGTCGGGTGTCGGCGTTTGCGGCGTTGACCGTGAGCGATAAATCACGGCAGGCGCTTCATAAATAAAAAGCAGCTTCCAAGATTGGCCCGGTGGGAATCGAACCAGGGCCTCCGGAGTGTGAGACGGAGACGCTACCACTCAGCCACGAGTTCGATGCTTCCAAGCGGTGCAAACGCGCCTCTAGTGAATGCGGTGTTGCCTTCGAAACGAGCCGTGGAAAGTTATACTGCGGTGTATATCGGTAATTATGAACATGTAACATACAGAAGTCACAATTACACGAGTTGCGAAGTGCGTTTCCGCTGCATTTCTTCTGCGCTTTCCGCACACGCAGAGCCATCTTGCGGCAAACACAGAAGACCCCCTCCGCTCAATGTACGGCGCTGCCCCGACAGGAGGCGCGCCGCGCGCGCATTGGGACCGCTGCCAGGCGCGTCGCGGGACTCCCTCTCCCCTGACGACGCTTCGCCGTGCTCCCGGTCCTTTCTTTAGATTACTATCTATCTCTCTGCCCGTGCCGATCGCGACGTTTGGCTGGCGTAGATCGTTTCCCCTCCGAGACACCGAGTTCTTTGGTTCGTTCCGTTCGCTCAGGCGCACGTTTCGTTGCCGCGCCGAACGCTGCGTTGGTCGACGCTCACCGCGTGATAGGTGGGCGCTAAGTCCGATGCGGGGCGCATCGTAAGTGATTGCTGTGCCGTAGCGCATTGTCTTATACCCCTTGGCGGGTCGACGGGAACGCTGTCGCGTCCCACTCTTGAAGGCGAAGCTTAAGCGTCCTCCAATTTTTTTGTATCGCGGCTATTAATGAACCGATTTGAAAAAAAAAATCCTGTGGTAGAACGCTGGGCACTAACAACTTGCAGCGTATAACCAAAGTGTGCTATGTGGCCTGGTCCTATTGAGAAGACTTGAAGACGCGATGTAACAGCAGCGAGATTCGACGCCACCATGATCCAATGCCGCCACCTATAGCAGGAGCGCAAGACCACCGACCTAGACGGGCTTTGCGACGGCCACGCAGTCACCGCTCAATACATCAGCCACAGTCAACGCATGCAAGAAGTTCGGGCACCAACATGTGTCGCTTCCGCGTGTCCTTTTGATGCTTCGCAACGCGCCAGCGGTGTTTGCTCGCGTGGGCATGCACGCGAGCCTGCCTCTATGGGCTGCAGATAATAAAGACGAAAAAAAATATCTGGATCTCACGCTTGGCTCCGTCGGAACCCCACAAGGCTCAGTCATCTCTCCATTACTATTTAATATAGTGATGAAGGGACTTGCAGACAAACTACGACACATCCCAAACGTAAACTGCGCACTATACGCAGATGACATTACCATCTGGAGCCCGGTAGGCTCCCTGGGAGACATGGAGCAGGCATTACAGTCTGCCCTTGATGCCACGGAAGAGTACCTTATAAACACAGGAATGAAACTATCCTCAAAGAAATCGGAACTATTACTATTTCGCAAGTCTTGCCAAGGAGTCAGCCACCTAACACCTCTAGAACTTCCGCTCGCACTACACACAAGAGACGGACAACAGATTCCGCGAGTCAACCACATACGCATTCTTGGGCTCCTAATCGAATCCACCGGATGCCACGGACACACGATCAAACACTTAACCGCCAAAACCGAAAACATGATCAGACTCATCCACAGAGTCTCGGGGCGCAGGAAGGGTCTCCGCGAAGATAACCTTCTGCGCGTATACCACGCGTTCCTTATGAGTCACTATAATTACGTCGCCTCTGCCCACAACTGGACGAAACTAGAAAAGACGAAGCTAAACACACTCATGCGCAAGAGCATCAAACAGGTCTTGGGAATTCCACAAAGAGCAAGTACAGCAAAGGTTGACCAGCTAGGTATGCACAACAACATCGACGAAGTGATCGAGGCTCAGACTATGGCGCAAATACTCCGCCTATCCTCGTCCAAAGCCGGTAGGCTAATCCTAAATGACGCCAATGTCTCCCCGTCTCCCTGTCTAGAGCACGCGGTTACCCTACCGAGCGAAATTAGAGACAAATACAAAGTCTCACCGTTTCCCAGAAACGTCCACCCACAACACAACGTGGGTAGGCGCCGGGCCCGCGCCCGCGCGATTCTCGACCGCATCGACGCGGATCGTGAAGCCACCGCATTTGTGGACGCGGCCCAGTACGGCAGCACATCCACTTTCGCTATAGCGGTCGTGGACGGCAACGGAACGCTACGATCATCCGCATCGGTTAAAACGAGCACCAGCGCTAAAGCGGAACAAATAGCCGTAGCCATCGCCATGGCAGACCCCACATTTACTTATGTCTTCACGGACTCGCGTGCCGCAATTCGGGCCTACGAATGCGGCAACGTATCTAAGGAAGCAGCGCGTATACTACTAGCGAGCTCAAAAGAGGGCAAACGGTGCCTCTCCTGGTTCCCCGCTCACATGGGGAAATACATTCACCCGCAAAAAGCTAACCTCAATGAAACGGCCCATGACCGTGCGCGAGAACTTGCCCGCCGCGACTGTCCCACGGCCTACGAGGGGCTGGACATTCAGTTTAATGACCCGCTGCTCACTTACCAAGAGATCACCTCCCACTATCGGAAAGGCAGAACCAAATTCCCGCTCCCACACGCCAAACTCGAACGCGCGCAGGCGGCCGCGTTTCGAATGCTACAAACGGACTCGTATCCGTCACGAGGCCTACTAAGTCACTATAACTCAGAAACCCCGGCAAATTGCCCAGACTGCCCAGAACTTTATTGCTCACTCTCGCACATGCTATGGCAATGTACCGCGTTACCAAAGGGCCCTCTCTCCAGTGAGCCCGAATGGGAAGAAGCCCTCAAAAGCCCGGACCTCAAACTTCAACTCAAGGCCGTCCAGAGGGCCCAAAAACTGGCGGAGCGTCACCACGTTCGCGTCCCGACTTGGGTGTCGCCTACGGTTTCTGCCGGAGGAGTTCCCCGCGTGGGATCTCCAACGGATTGAAACTCCTCAGGACTTCAATAAAGTTCTTGACTGACTCTCTGGATCTCACGCAGTGTAGGAATCGATGTAAGCGAACCTTTTGTGCTGTTTGCGTGGATTGACGAGAACTGTGAATGTTGAACTTCTTCAGCGTTTAGTGCAATACAAGTGTGGTGAGTTTAGGTTAAACATTACCTTGCACGCACCACTTGTGTTTGTCTGCGCAGTACACATAAAACACAGCGAAACGTGTATGCTTGAGCTGTAGTTGTGCCCCGTTGTTCGTAGCCTGCGAGATAAGAACTGCCGCCGCCTCACACGCCGCATCGCAGTGTGGCACAAGTGTTTAACCTTACTTAAATTATGGGGCATTACGTGCCACACCTACAATCTGATTATGCGGCGCCCGGTAGTGGGGGAATCTTGGTTAATTTTAACCTCCTGAGATTCCCTAACGTCCGTCTAAGTCGAAGCAGTCAAAATGCGGCTGCCGTAGTCGGGATGGTACCCGTGACCTCGAGCAACGCCATAGCTATAACGCTGCCGCTGCTGGTGACAAATTTGCGTGGGGCTTATTTTTCAGGAATAGCACAAGCGTACCGTACTGCACCTTGAATTTATATTTGTCCAGTTTGTACTTCTGCCGCGTGTACACAAGCTCAGAACTACCCCTCGACGCGGTGTGCCAGGCGGCAGCGGATAAGTCGAAGCGAGAGACGAACATATGTTCGCTTTAAAGCAACAAGACGCAAATTAATCTTAAACAACGTGTTAGCATTTGTATAAGTACATAGCTTGTTCTTTTTCTCAAGATTAAAGTATTTTTCATTGAGAACTCTTATACAAGGAAGATTCTCACAAGAACCGATCAAAAATTGCGAGCTATTCCACAGTGCGAACGCAGCCTCCGCAAAAAACAACCTTGTAGTTCATTACGTGTCTGCAAGAAAACACATCTCATGTAAAAAAAGCCGGCAAATCCCACGCCTTGTGGGAATCGATGTTATGCGAAGCATTATGCTGGGAGCCTACCAAGTTAAAAAAACGACCATGAGAGCACCAACACGTAGACGGCTCATTCATGACCTACCACTTATGTTCGTCATACAATCGTCATACTATGCCAATTTTGGTACATATTAAGTTAACGAAGCGACCATGAGAGCCCCAAGACGTAGGCGGCTGTTTCAAGACCTACATGACACACATGTCGTGATATTCATCAACCTTGTACAACCTTGTACAACCTTGTAGTTCATTATAAGCAACAGTTCATTGCTTGAACCGGAAACCGTCGTCATAATAAGCAGTTATCTTGAGAAGTGCATAAACAAATATTCAACTGTATATTGTAAGGAAGATGAGGAACGTGCGTGCAGTCAGCAGCATCGGCAGCATCAAGCGCGCAGCAGAGGCTCGAAATCGGGGACTGTGCTCGGTGCATCGTAGAACCGGCGGTCGCTACGAACCCCAATAAACCTCCTTTATAAGTGGTGGAGGTGCGGGGTAACGTTCCACTCTACCATCCTGGAACTCCGTTCTCGGACGCTACCCTCTGCCATGCCGGACGCCGACTAGCAGACTCTTCCATCGCCACCCGTCCCTTGCGCTGGCACCGTTCGCCAGCGGGAGCCTCCCATCTTCAGCGGAACCGACGACAACGACGTTGAAGAGTGGCTGTCGTCCTACGAACGGGTGAGCGTTCACAACAAATGGAATGACTCGGACAAGCTGGCTTACGTGTCATTCTACCTCGCGGGCGTGGCCAGTCTCTGGTTCAGAAATCATGAAAGGGATATCCGAACGTGGTCGGCGCTCAAGACGTCGAGACACGCGCATCGGACACGAGTGAGACATTCACCAGTTATATAGAAGACGTTCTCGATTTGCTCAGGCGCGTGAACGCTGCCATGACGGAAGCGGAAAAGATCAAGCACGTCATGAAGGGAATCGACAATGACGCGTTCCAAATGCTTCTGGCCAAGGACCCGCGCACTGTCGGCGACGTCATCAGCTTGTGCCAGAGCTATGATGAATTTATGACCTCCTTCATGACCTCCTTTATAATATGCTATGCTATGACCTCCTTTATAATATATATATATATATATATATATATATATATATATATATATATATATATATATATATATATATATATTAGGCGCATTTATTGTGCACTTCTTCAGTATCTGTATATTATCATCATCATGTGTGCGCCTTTCTTCTTCATCGTGCGGGTAATCGCATCGTTATAGTGGACTGGGCAAACGGCCTTCGCCGCGTCTGCCCATCACCTGCAACGTCTGGACGAGGTTCTCGCATGCCTCGCTAACGCTGGTCTTCAGCTCAACACCATAAAGTGCTGTCTTGCAAGCAAGACGATCAAGGTGTTAGGTCACATAATGAGCAAGGATGGTATTCGACATGATCCCGACAAAATTTCGGCGGTGCATTGCTTTCCTCGACGAGAAAAGACAAAAGAACTACGCAGTTTCCTTGGCATCGCTTCCTACTTTCGCCGATTTATACGCGACTTCGCCTCTATAGCTGCTCCTTTACACAACCTACTTCATTCTGGTGCTCCCTTCGTGTGGTCACCGGAATGTGAATCTGCCTTTGACCAGCTGAAGGGCGCCCTAACATCTCAACCTGTCCTGTGTCATTTTGATGAGACTGCGCCCACAATCTTGCACACGGATGCCAGCGGCCATGGAATTGGTGCTGTTCTCCAGCGAGACGCCTCTTTGCGTGAGGGAGTCATTGCATATGCAAGCTGCGTGCTCACGCCTGCCGAGAAGAACTACACCATCACCGAGCAGGAATGCCTAGCTGTCGTTTGGTTTGTCCAGAAATTTCGCCCTTATCTCCGCGGCCGCCATTTTACCATCGTTACGGACCATCACGCATTATGTTGGCTCTCCACACTCAAGAATTTGTCAGGACGTCTTGGTCGCTGGATTCTTTGTCTGCAAGAATACGACTTTGAGATCACCTACAAATCTGGTAAAAAGCATCAAGACGCAGACGCTCTTTCTCGCTGCCCGCTTCCTACAACCGCACTCATCAGTGACTCTGCAACCACCTCCAGGAACGCAATCAGTGACTACTCTTCAACGGCGATTTTGTCCTTCGCCACTCTTGACCATCTCGCTTCGGACGACCATGCATAATTTTCGTCTCAACAACTCGCCGATTCGTACTGTCGACGTATTATAGACCGCCTTCGTGGAGGTTCGCGCCCACCTAACGCCAGGCTCCGTCGACAGTTGATACAATTCAAGCTACAGAACTCCGTGCTGTACCGCAATGTCCATCATCCGGACGGACAACGCTGGGTCCTTGTACTGCCTCGCTGCCTTCGTGCTTGTGTCCTTCAGGCCTTTCATGACGATGTGACTGCTGGCCACCTTGGCATCCAGAAGACTTATGACCGCACAAGAAGCGGCTTCTACGGGCCTGGCCTATCTACCAGTGGGGCGAGCTACGTCTCTTCCTGCGTCATTTGTCAGCATTGAAAGCGGCGAACATCAGCTCCTGCCGGGCAGCTACTACCGGTCTCGTGTCCTGCGGTACCGTTCGAGGTTGTTGGCATTGATCTCTCTTCCCATGACTCACGCCGGTAGTCGATGGATAGTTACAGCCATCTTCCCATCTCTTGATCTCTCTTCCCATGACTCACGCCGGTAGTCGATGGATAGTTACAGCCATCGACCACCTCACGCGCTATGCCGGAACAGCTTGTGTCAGTTCTGCATCTGCTTCCGAAGTTGCTACTTTCATTCTTCAAGTCATAATCCTGCGTCACGGCGCCCCTGGTGTCCTTCTGAGCCACCGCGGAAATAGATTTCTTTCAGAACTGGTAGGCGAAGTGCTCAGAGCATCTGGTACAACTCACATGACTCTTTAGGTTACCACCCCCAGACCAACGGCCTCACTGAGTGGTTTCATCGAACGCTCTCTGACATAAGGCCGCCTATATTCAACCAGATCATAGAAATTGGGACGAAGTTTTGCCGTTCGCCACCTTGGGGTATAACACCGCCGTTCAACGCACAACCGGTTACTCGCCATTCTACCTTGTCTATGGCCGTTCGCCCAGTTCATTTCTCAACGTTTCTTTCTTCTCTGCCCCTGTCAGGCCATCTCCATCTTCCTACGAAGAATATGTTTCCCGCCTTGACCATTGTCGACAGCGTGCCGGACGCCTCTATGTTGTCTGTATTTCGCTCCGCTTATATTACATGGTACATAAATGATCGTGCTTGCATGTTGTTTTTGCACCAACACGTTCTATTTCTTTTCTTAATCGAATTATAAAGTTTTTAACATATCGTAGATAGCTGCGCCTTAAGAACCAAAGTACCTAGTCTGGTCGTTTCTGCGTCGAAACCCCGAGCAGCGTGAATAATTGCTGGGCTTACTGACGCTTCTACACGACTGCTTGCTAAGGCAATTGCCTAATTACAATACAGCTAGTTTCAACTGCGCAGGTCCTAACACTTCACGTTCGCCTTAATCCGTTGCTAAAAGCCGCACCGAAGACATTTAGTAGCGAAGTTTGTCTTGCATTAATCCTACCTAAATCTCCTTCAAACATTTATTTACGTTTATCTAAATTTAGGTTCATTTCAAATGATACCAGGTGGTCAAAATTAATCCTGAGTCCCCCACTACGGCGTGCCTCATAATCGTATCGCGGTTCTGGCTCTTCAAATCCCAGATTTTTTTTTTGTCTGAGACCGCCGCAAGCTCCATGTTGTGTGCGGCTTTTTTTTTCTTCCCGGGCGCTCATATCATGGCAGAAGGCGCACTCAGGCAGTAATTTAAGCATATTCAATGTTAAAAATAGTTACGTGAAACTGAAGCGACGGTTGAGGGAATCGGGCTTTACTGCCACCTAAAACCCCTTGATAATTTGAAAGTAGCGACACTTTCCTCCTCGATTCTCCTCGCCGGCCGGCTGCGCACGGCGCGCTTTTCCTGCTGGGTTCCCGCGGACGGGCGGCAGGGTTCTATGGAGGCGTGTTATTTTGGGCCAGTTGCGCGCCCCAGTGGGGTTGAAAATTTTTAGAAATGCTAATAACAGCATCGATAACGCTGGAGGCAACGTCTATGAGGAGGTTGGTTTTTTCTTAAAGCCGTACGAACGGGGTATACCGATGTAAAGGGAGCTTTGAGGCGAGTTTTATACTCCAGACAATTTTTCTGCCACATGATCAGATGCTTTATTCGTGTGTCTGATCTATATTGCTTGTGACGCATCCCTTTGTGTGTGGCTTATTAAGCAAAAGCCTTAAACCTCTGTTTCAAGGTCCCGTTGTGAGCTACAGAAAATATCACGTGACCGAAGGAAGGCGGCAAGCGAACCAAAGCATGTGCAGCCACGTATAAGAGATGATTAATGATTGGTAAAGTAATGATTGATTAGTGATTGGATTAAGAATACTTCGGGTGTATTAAGGAGGATTAAAGTCAATGAAGGTGCATTATGGTGAATCAAGGTTCATTAAGGTACATAAAGGAGGACTAGGTTGGATTAAGGTCGATGCAAGTGGGTTACGGTGGATGAAGGTGCTTTGAGGTGCATTAAGGACGATTATAGTGGATTAGGGTAGATTAAAGTGCATGAGGAAGGATGAGGGTGGATTAAGAAGGATTAAGGCGCGTTAAGGAGGATTATGGTGGGCTAAAGTGAATTAAAGTGAATAAAGGAGGATAAGGGAGGATTAAGGGGGATTAGGGTGGATGATGATGAAAATAAACATTCAATGAGATGAAAATAAACATTCATTCATTCAATAACGTAGATGAAGGTGGATTAAGGTGAATTAAGGACGATTATGGTGGATTAGGGTGGAATAAAGTGAATGAGGAAGCAATAGGGCTGATTAAGGGGGATAAAAGTGCATTAAGGAGGGTTAGAGTAGATTAAGGTCGATGAAGGTGGATTAGGGTGCCTTAAGTTGGACACTCGTGGATTATGGTGGATTAAAGTGAATGAAGGAGGATCAAGGTCGATGAATGTGGATTCTGTGGATTAATGTGCATTAAGGATTATGGTAGACTAATCGGTCTTAATACTCAATGAACCCTAATTCACCTTAGTCCACCCTATTCCACCTTAATGCCCTTTCATCCACCTTAATCCAGCTGAATACTCCCAATCCACCTAATCAACCTACAACGCCCCTAATGCACCTTAGCCTACCATATACAGTCTTAATCCTCCTGTATCAATCCTAATCCATCATGATCTGCCTTAATCCTCCATCATCCACCTTAATCCTTATTCATGCACCTTAATCCAACTTAATCCTGTTTAATAGTCCCAACCTACTTTAATGCACCCTAATCCACCTCTATCAAACCTAATCCAGCTCCATGGTCTCTAATACACCTTAATCTACCCTAATCCATCCTAGTCGGTCCTAATCCTCTTTTAGCGACCCTAATACAACCTTAATCCACATTATTCGACCTTAATCTTACCTTATCCACCTTAATCCTCCATATTCCTAGTTCATGCACCCTAATCTACCCTAATCGGTTTTAATTCCCTTTCATCAACGCTTCACCTTAATCCACCATAATCCGCCTTAATCCTCCTCCACCCACCTTAATCTTTATTCATGCATCTTAATCCTTCTTAAGGCACTCTAATCCACCTTAATCTTCTTTAATACACTCTAATCAACATTAATTCTCCCTAATCCACCTTATGTCAATCACTAATGATTCATGATTAACTTGGGTAATCATTCTCTTATACAGGGGTGGAAATGATTTGGGTCACCTCTGGCCTTTCTTGGGTAACATGATACTTCCAGTTTACAACGCGACATTGAAACAGAGATCTAAAGGCTTTCGGCTTAAAACTTTAAAAAAACCTCAATGTTGACTAGCTAACGCTCATCACCGGCAATACTACGGGTATACTTGCCACTAATTTTTTCAAGGCGCAAAGCAGTATCTATAAGGCTGCACTTCCGACTGAATAACAACTGTTAGCGACGTGCGAGGGGAATATTAAGCATACTGAGGACAACCGCAAAAGCGCTGGTGAGCAGGCCGGACGAATGAAAAAAAAATGCAGCATTATGGGAGGCTTTGCTACGCGCTATAAGAAAGACGCCTCAGCTCGAAAACAACGCTGTTCTTTCTCGAACAAAGTTCTTTCGGCCAATGTCATGCAGCAACTGCTTCCTGCGCAAGCCATCACGCTTTCCTTGTGGTATTATAAAAACGGCATAACTATCTTCAGGCTTCTTGCTGCAGTTATATGCGCAACAGCCCGGCATAGCGCTAGCACATAGAGCAGGAAACACGGCGTACAAGGTTCGCTACGCCGAGCTAAAGCGCCGAGCCAGCCGTGCTCAGGAGGAAAATGGCGCGAACGAAAAAGAGAAACACAAGCAAAACTCAAGATCCGCGCGTTTCCAAGGGCAACGGCAGGGAGACCAATCGTCGTGCAAAAAAACGGGGGCAAAACTGGTTACCGCGGGGGGAACACGCAAGGGGCGAGGAGGAGGCGAGGAGGTCGCGCGACGGCGGCAGAGTTCAGTGTCGTTACTTTCAAATTATCAAGGGATTTTACTGCCACCGAAACCGGGGAGTTTCCCCCCACTGACAATGACATGACGAAGCTGAAATGACGTCATCGCGCGCCACAAGCTCATGCCTAGCTATTAGACAACGCAGTCCACCAGGTGGGCATAAAAGGCACCACGGGAGTCCGACGAGGAAGCTGGAATGACGAGAACGGAACGATGACGACGGCGTCATATGGCTAGTGGCTCAAGCTGGTCGACAACGTGGAGGTCGGCGCAAGAGAGACAAAATGGCGATGGAAGGCTCAAAACAGCTGAAGTGGGCAAAGAATGCTAACTGCTTTAAATAAAAGCAGGGTAATCAGCTGTGCTAAATAAATTGGCGTTTATTGAGTAAAGCTAATTAGCCTGGTTTCAAGCAAACCAAGGCTGCCGCTATTGCTCTCAACTTTCGGCGCATGACTGATGATGTTGCGTATATCTAAGCAGCAAGATCACTTTTTTTGCGGCTCGCAATTCTGTAATAGAGAAGCCGAATAAACTCACGGCCGGTGCTCCCTCCTCCTTCCGGCACAGAGGCTATCGTCATCCACGTCCACTAAGATAGCCACATAATTTTTAACTATGCAGCATAGCTTACCAACAACACTTGATGAACACTGGCACGCATTCCCTTCTCTCCTGATGCACTCAAGAAATGTATACACTGCAAAATCTGCTGAGATATCACTTGCCATTTAATTACGCTTACGCCTTGAAGATACACGTGACGACTGTTATGTCGTCATGGCACCGCACATGCCTATGAAGTTGGGCGCACCTGCTGTAATCACTTTCTTCCCTCATTCTCTCTTTGTCCCTTCCCCTCTTTCTCGCTGTGTGCTATATATTGCACGCGATACCCATAATAAACGTTCTTTGCTCGGTTGATCTGCTTTGGAGTACGTGGTCACTTGAACGACAAAAAAATATATTTTATGTATTTCTCCTTCGTGCGCTGTTGCGAAAAAAAATGGCGCCGGTGCGCGAGCCGATGTAAAGGTTGCGCCTTTGCGGCACTCGTTGTCTGCATACCGCAGACAAGAAAGCGTCACCAACCACGTTCCATCGCGCAGTACAACGCCCTTGGTCGTTCGCTCCTATCGGCGTCGACTTGTAGTGTGCCTTATCTGCTCCTTGCATGCTGCGCCATGAATCTCCAGCTGATATCCTTGAGTGGGGTCGAGGCACCGGAAAGCGCGACCACGCAACACCGAGGGCTCGCTGCGCCGCTGGTGGAGTCGAGCCACTCGCTGCGTGCGTGCGTCGACGTTTGTCCGCATGCGGGCGAACGAGTGCAGGGATCATCAGCCTGGTTGCGCCCGCTGCAGGGCAAAGGCCTCTCCCATGCTTCTCCGACTACCCCGGTCGTGTACCGTGTACTATTTGTGGCCATGTTGTCCCTGCAAACTTCTTAATCTCATCCACCCACCTAACTTTCTGCCGCCCCCTGCTACGCTCCCCTTCCCTTGGGACCCAGTCCGTAACCCTTAATGACCATCGGTCATCTTCCCTCCTCATTACATGTCCTGCCCATGCCCATTTCTTTTTCTTGATTTCAACAAAGATGTCATTAACTCTCGTTTGTTCCCTCACCCAATCTGCTCTTTTCTTATCCCTTAACGTTACACCCATCATTTTTTCTTTCCATAGCTCGTTGCGTCGTCTTCAATTTAAGTAGAACCCTTTTCGTAAGCCTCCAGGTTTCTCCCCGTACGCGAGTACTGGTAAGACACAGCTGTTATACACTCTTCTCTTGAGTGATAGTGGCAACCTGCTGTTCATGATCTGAGAATGCCTGCCAAACGCACCCCAGCCCATTCTTATTCTTCTGATTATTTCAGTCTCATGATCCCGATCCGCGGTCACTACCTGTCCTAAGTACATGTATTCCCTTACCACTTTCAGTGCCTCGCTACCTATCGTAAACTGCTGTTCTCTTCCGAGGCTGTTAAACATTACTTTAGTTTTCTGCAGATTAATTATTAGACCCACCCTTCTGCTTTGCCTCTCCAGGTCAGTGAGCATGCATTGCAGTTTGTACCCTGAGTTACTAAGCAAGGCAATATTATCAGCGAATCTAAAATTACTAAGGTATTCTCCATTAACTCTTATCCCCAATTCTTCCCAATCTAGGTCTCTGAATACCTTCTGTAAACACGCTGTGAATAGCATTGGAGAGATCGTATCTCCCTGTCTGACGCCTTTCTTTATTGGGATTTTGTTGCTTTCTTTATGAAGGACTACGGTCGCTGTGGAGCCGCTATAGATAACTTTCAGTATTTTTACATACGGCTCGTCTAAACCCTGATTCTGTAATGCCTGCATGACTGCTGAGGTTTCGACTGAATCAAACGCTTTCTCGTATTCAATGAAAGCTGAAATTCCTGTAGACTATTCTCTCTTCGATTATCATCGCGGGTGCCCCTTCTACTGTATAAATCTCTATACGCGGCGTGCACGCCGATGGCCGCGCCACTGGTGGCGGCCTTGCGCAGAACGCATGGGAGAGGAGCGAGCCGCGCGCCGTAGTGCGCCGTAGTTTGTTGCGTCGCTGATAGTGCTTCTCCGCCTTATTTGTGTTTTCAGAGCAAAATGGGCAACACCCTTCGCAGGTGTGGGATGGCCAAAGCTTCCGAAGAATGTCGAAGAAAAATTGTTGCAGGGTGGGGGGCTCAAATACCGGCGAAAACGTGCCGGCGATACGGTTCCAATTATTCCCCGCAAAGCCTCATCAGCAGGAGCAACGGTGGCAATGGATCGTCGCTTCGGCGCGAAATTTCTTGTTCTCATCCTTTCCTTTGTCGCTTCGGTGTTCTTTCTTTTTTATTATTATTTTTACTCGATTGTAGTTAGACGCGTAAGCGACGAAGTTCGTCTGCAGTGCAACATGCGGTTTAAAGGCATTTCGCTAAAGTTCGGAATGCCGTTTGCCGCTTATATTGTTTTCCGCTTCTTTACCGCGTTGGGCTAGCTAGGCAGCACGACTGCACGAGCGCATTGTATTGTATGTTAAAGCTACAGAAGTTTGCAAGAACTGAAATTGTTAGTTTTATGTGGCTCGGTAAATCCTCGCACCAGCTGTCACGCACTTCATGTTTTTACATCGATTTTATGCGTGGCTTCGCACATGTTTAACTGTTGCTAGTTGCTTCATGCATAACTCTTGATTCTTTTAAGCTGCGAGGTTTTCACCCTGCCTCGTTTGTAAAGGGTATAAATCACGCTGTGTCTTATCGGAATGACACCAAGCAAGTGCTTCTTTAACAGCTTTATTCATTTCGCCCGAGGGCATCTTAAATATTCTGGTTTTTTGGGAAATGTGTTTAGAAAATAGGTAGCTCAGGGCGAGAATTGCTAATAGTTCCTGCATATGGTATTTTTGTTACATTTTTCGCTGAATAGTTCGCGTCACGTTTGGTAAGTCATCACACCTTGATGCTTTCTGAGCAGACTTAACACGCCGAGTGATTTGTTTGTTTCACAACGTAGTCGCTTCTTGCAAGTGAGTTTTGTACTCAACTGAATTATTTCTTATTATGCTTACTCCGCATAGGACTAAATCCGGCCTTGCCGCCAGCGCTGGATCTTATTTGACTGGCGCTGCTCTGCCTTTAAATATATCATGTGGCACCTCTCTCTAGTAACATTTAAAAAAAAAAACTACTGCAAAGTTAGTCAGACTACAGCTTTGTACGTTTCCAAGCAGCTCCCTTAGGGAATTTAAAATTGCAAAAACTGCAGCGCGAACGGCAGTTCATCGGCGGTACAGCGCTAACACGCGCTTTTATTAACCCGTGCGTTTGGTGGCTTCGTTGACTATATAGTGTACGCGTTTCTATCAATAAATTCGCAATTATTCTTCTTCAGGCGACTTTCACTACACTTATTCGGCGGCGTCACATGTATTCATCGGCAGAATAATCACAATGGCATATGCAGACATCGCACCGTGCGGATTTGTTATCTAAGTCTGCACTAACGACGGGTGCTTATTACTGAGGTACAGAAGCAGCATTACGGCAAGGGTAGAATTTAAAAAAGAAAACACGGTCGAGACATCGCATTAGTCAACAAAATTTGCCGGCAAGTTTGTCGGCAAGAGCTCCACTTCATGTAAATGGTCTTCATGGCGTTTGTCTGCGGGACGCACCTGGCGCGTATGTGTTCCATGTTGCCCCAAACACCGGTAACATCTTGTTCATACCCGCTCCCACAGAGGTCTGCGTCTTCCCTACAGCTGTCACCGCAGAAGAAGCAGTCTGGCGCCCGAATAAAGGACAAATCGCAGCCGCGAACTTCAGTCACCCTTGCTGCAAAGCGTTGTCGTCTGCTACTGCTCCCACGCGTATTGTTGGAAGCGCCCGCTAGGTGGCTATCAGTGGCGCCTCTATAGGCGGTGCACGCGGCCTATAGAACTCCTCAGCCACTTGAACTATCTCATGCATATTAGTAATTATATTGCCGGCTTTGTCTCTTAACGCATACATCTGATTCTTGCCTATTCCTAGTTTCTTCTTCACTGCTTTTAGGCTTCCTCCGTACCTGAGGGCATGTTCAATTCTATCCATATTATACTTCCTTATGTCAGCTGTCTTACGCTAGTTGATTAACTTGGAAAGTTCTGCCAGTTCTATTCTAGCTGTAGGGTTGGAGGCCTACATACATTGGCGTTTCTTGATCAGATCTTTCGTCTCCTGCGATAGCTTACTGGCATCCTGTCAAACAGAGTTACCACCGGCTTCTATTGCACACTCCTTAAAGATGCCCATAAGATTGTCGTTTATATCTTCAGCACTAAGGTCCTCTTACTGAGTTAAGGCCGAATACCTGTTCTGTAGCTTGTTCTGTAGCAGGAATCAACTGCGGTATAATTGGCGATGGAAGAATCAGCAGCATTGTCGTTTCATTGAGGCGTATTTCATATTTTACAATTTTAACTACAGTACAACAAAATAGAGCATTGCTTGCTTTTTAAGTCGTAACAAACTGCGCACCTTACACTCTAAAATAAATCACACCCTTAAAACTGAATAAGGGAGTAAATCGGTCTATCGCATTCCTACTAAGGTATAAGGGTGCGATGTTATACAGGTACACTGATTTACGCCTTTATTGACATTTAAGAGTTTGAATTATTTCACTACGTAGAGTAACAAACGAAGAACGCAAGGCGCCATCTGTCTGCGATTAACGGCTGGCTACTACACACCTGTGCTCAGTAACAACACGCACAAAACGTGGCACACTTGAGGAAGCGAACGATGGTTTACCGAACAGCATCTGAGAACGCCTTATTAAGCGAATATTGCACACCCGCCGCGATGTTCACGCGGCTAACCCTCCCCGGGTTAGTATAAAATGAACACGGAAATGTTCCTGCACCCGAGATTGTACTCTGCAGTACACATGGAGAGCTGACAGGGTGAAAAATTTGCCGATTCATTATTCGCTGATAACCGATTCGCTCTTTAGTGAAGTAAGTTTTGCTAGTGAACGTTTCGCTTGTTTACTCCAGGAATCATTGTATATTTGCAGAATTTAAGCCCACCCGTGCTCAAGGCATGCATGATGATCTCCACGTTTGTGATGAGTCTACAGGTCCGGTGTTATGTAATTATTCCCCACCAGCCGATAACGAGGCGGTGGAGCACCATTTGTACCACGGACGAAGGGCGAAAAGGAATAGCCATTGGAATACAGCCGTTGCGTTATCCCGACCCGCTTTCGAGGCCGACATTTGCAGCCGAGGCGCCAGCAGTGTCGACGTCAAGGCGCCGCAGCTTTCGTTGCCCCCGCGGCCCACGGCGCACGACACGACGGGTCGATACTTTTCGAATGACACTTCCTTGGTACTCAGAGGCACAAGAGCTGATCGGATCAAAGAGGAGCCATTGAAAGAAAGGAAGGTTTAATCGTCGCTCTGCCTGTAGTTGAACCCACTTGAACAACATCAGAAAGAATAAGCACGGCCGACCTGTCGAGCTGCACGCATCGGTGATTTCGCGTCCACGAGGTCTCAAGAAAGGCCGCGCGTTCGGATCTGTCTGCCGCGGGCGCTGTAGGGGTTGTGGACGGACTTCGAGATGAAAACAAACTTGGAGGATTTATTTTACATTATAAACAGAGAGGTGAGAGTCAAGTAACAGTCGTACAGTCATTACGGGCCGGCAGCAACTCGGACGCTGCGGCCCGCGGCAAGACGTTCGAGAGAGGTCAGTCAGGGAATGCTCTGGTATATCTGGAATGCTTCTTTTAAACCCTTCGAGGACTGGAAGTCGCGTCATGTTCGGCCAATGGGAGAGTCCGCACAGATGACGCCATTTTCGGCCAAAGGTAGGCGCCCTTGCGGCGGTGTCACACCCGGCGGCTCCCTGCGGTCTTGCCTTGCTGACTTGCAATGCGCTCTTCAAAGGCGGACAAGGGGGACGCTTGGGCCCCATTGTCCGATGGCCCCCCTACTCCCGGCGGTACGGCCCCGCTGGCTTGCAAATGCCTTCTTCAAAGGCGACCGGCGCGACGCTTCCAGGCCTCCCCGGTACATCACAGCCGTCTGGCTTCGGGACTCACGTTACCTGGAACAGTGCCGGGCTATCCCCTCGCTTTCTGGAAGAGCCAAGCCTTGAATAGCTCCACCGGCGGCGTACGAAGTGGGGGCCTTCAAGTTGTTCGCTCGTGCCGCGCTTCGGGAATGTGGCATCCGAGCTTCTGCGCTCCTTAATTAGCTGTGGTGCGATTCGATGTGGTCTGGGGAACTCGAAGGGGGCTCAGAAAAAGGTCCCGTATCTAACAGCTCGTCCTCGCCCCGGAAGTTCTGAATGGCCGGTGAACTCAATTCGCTGGCCATGAGGAACGCTGAAAGAACCTGCAGGGTATTGGTGTCGAGCCTCGTTTGACGAACTTCGGGATCCTGGGCCCTGGAGAACATACGTGAAACAAACAAAACAACACAGCGCTGCCCAACGTATAAGCGCAGGCTCTTCACCCCTGACTCGCCAGGCTATTACTGAGTCAAAATCAACCCTGATCTTTTATTTCCCCAATTTTCACAAAGCAGTTCCAACCACCCTTCCAAACAGCTATCCATTTCTCCTCGAATGCCGACAAGACCAGAGTACTATTGTTGTTGCAAAACAAAATGTCGTTGACGATGCAAACAACAAATGAAAACAGCCGAACATAACTTAAGTGGCCTAACTACACGAACAGCATGTTTCCAATGTATCGCAGTGGCGTACTTATCGCACGTATTGGTGCCACTGAACAATCTGGTCAACCTCACAAGTACGTAATCACAAGCGCACTAGCCTTGTGGTCACTAAACAGAACGCGTACTTGCGTCGTAGGGAAACTTTTCATTACGCCTACTCACGTGTCTTTCTCTGTTCCATACAGGACACGTGACTTAAACGAACAACTAGACTTGCGGGACTTGCCACTCCGCAGAACCCTTAAAATAATGCGTCCTTTAATAACTCGTTCCACGCATACTTATCAGAGAAGTCAGAATATCAGAAATCGTTCCACGCATACTTGTTCATGTTGAATTCAGTTTCATCTCACAGGAAAGAGATCAGCTTGTTTGGTTTGCAGATGTCAAGTTCACGGTTTTTCTTAACGTTATATTGGGGGCGAGGAATTACGGAGTCGCCATCTGTCGGAAGCGCCTCACTTGCGTAGTATGAGGGATCACGCAACGCACCCCTTATAGGTATCGCTTACGGCACTAAAAAAAAAAAACACCACGCGGCAGCCCTCCTGGACATTTATGTAGGTGCTCTCAAAACGAAGGAAGTTTTTGACTGTCGATATAATAATCTTCGGCAAACTGAAAGCACAGAATCGCTTACAGACGCTATCTCGTTACCGAATACGTACAGTGAACGCCACTGCGCGCGGTCGCCGCGATGGAGTCCCCCGAACCGGCTTCTCACGCGAAAGGAAGGCAAACACTGAGAGTAAGCTATGTGAAATATGTTCTTATAGCGGGCTGTCTGCATAACGAAGTGGGGCATAACAGAGTGAAGCCTCAACGCAGCGATCGCAAGTGTTCGCAGCGACCGACTGCGCGTTTGCATGCGTGTCCACGCACAATGTTTTGCTTTCCCTGTGAGAGCGTTTTCGCACCGTGCCGTTAGCTTTAGGCCGCAGCGTATGAGCATTTGACAGCACACTAGCAACCATTATTGCATGGACGCTATCAGAAATGTTCAAAAAAATTGGCTGAGGCTTAGCTTGGTTAAGCCTAGTCAGATGCGAAGCATATTGGTGGCTAAAGTTGGTAAGGCACGGCTGTTCTCGGTTATACTTGGTCTTTGTCGGCTAATCTCGGTAAGGCATGGCTGTTCTCGCTAATACTTGGTCTTTATCGGCTAATCTCGGTAAGGCATGGTTATTCTCGGTTGTACTTGGTCTTTCTCGGCTAATCTCGGTAGGGCATGGGTGTTCTCGGTTATACTTGGTCTCTATTGATTAACACAGAACCAGTACATCACTGCAAATCATCATTTATTTTTTTCAAACCAATAAACACACTCTTGTGATCCGTAAAGCTATGACTCTTAGTTTGTACATCACTTATTCGGTATTGTCTCCCATTATTCCTACACAGAACCAAGTCCAAACTGCTGCCCCATTGGGTTGTAGACTTTGGTTGCAGCTCACACAGGTTAAGGTCATATCTTTCTTCAACATCTTGCAGGAATGTTTTGTCCCTCACTGGGTCCTTATTAAAGTCTCCCGTGCAGACCAACATCCTTTTGTCAGTTCGTTGTGGCAGTCCGTCCGCCAAGATGTTGATCGCGTCTGCGTTGCTCGTCTGGGGCGCGATATATGCACCGGCCACAACCAGTCCCATACCAACGAGCAGCTCTGTCTCCAGGAGGCATCTCACCTCGTGAGTGTCTAGCAGAGGCAAGCGCAGCTGCTTATATACTGCCGCGAAGCCGCGAGCGACGGCGCGAGTTGGAGCCCCATTTCTCCTCTGTCGTGACGTCACGGTGTCACGTGGTATGGCATGGGGTCACTAAAGGTCATTGAAGGCGACACCACCGCGCCTGAGGAGCTGGGTTGAGCTCTAGTAGTATGCTTCGCATAATAATTTCGTTATAGAGACTTGGACGCCAAGGGTGACTGTGATGTGCCGTCGCGATTATTCATATTTTTCTTTCTCCTAAATTCTTGAACATTTCAAGAGAGACAGAGACAACTTCATGTAATCGCCTGCAGAACGACACCATGAATAAATGGCGCCGTGACGCGGGCCCTGACGTCTTCTCAGCGGGTGGTCTCTACTCAACTCCAGCGCGTGTTACTCCCGCGGTCGGTCGCCCTGAGGGGCAACGTTCCGTTGGTTTCGCTCGGCCTTTGTCTTTCAAGAGCCGCCGAGACCTGCTGGACGGTCCAGGTTTGGCTTTCCTGGTCGTAGCATTCCGCCGCAGCCGCGAGTCACGGCGGAATCGTACTTGTCGAAGCCTCACTGGGGAACTTGGTGCAATCCCATAGGATGTGCGTCAGGGTGGCCCTCTCCCGCTGGCACACGCGGCACACATCGCTCACATATAATTTAGGGTATAGATGAGTCATTAATTAACACTGGGGTGGGTAAAGAACCAGTTTGCAATTGTCTGAACAGCACGTTCATGTTCAGGTTCATGTTTCTCGGGATGAGGTCCACCCGAATCCGGCGCCGGGTTCCGTCCGGGACAGAAACGTCGCTACTCGCCGCTTTCGCTCCGGGCGTGAAGCCCAAGTATTGAAGTATGCGCCTGCCGGCTTCAGTCATAGAGAGCCGCTCCAGCTGGGCAGTCCGTTGCGCTTCCGCAATTTCGTCGAGGGTATTGTGTACCCCCAGGCTCAGGAGCTTGTTGGTGTTCGTACACTCGAATAGTCCGAGCGCCGCCTTGTAAGCTCGGCGTATCAGGGCGTTGATTTTATTCCTTTCACATTGCATCCAGTTGTGGAAGGCTGCACCGTAGGTGATGTGGCTGATTACGAAGGAGTGCACAAGCCGAATCAAGCTTTCCTCCTTCATCCTTGCCTTGCGGTTGGCAACCCGTCTGATGAGACATATTGCGTTGATAATCTTGGCTGTAAGGCGGGAAATAGTCTCGCCGTTGCCCCGTCGCTTGTCTATAATCATGCCGAGCACCCGGATTTTGTCGACCTCCGGGATCACGTGGCCGTTCCTCGTCACGATCGTGATGGCCTCGTAAACCCTCGCTTCGCTCTTCTTACGTCTGACGTATTTCGGTGGTAACACCAGCAGTTCTGACCTGCTCGGTGAGCAGATCAAACCGGAACCGTTCAGCTGGTCTTCGATCGCGTCGACGGCTTCTTGCAACGTGCTCTCAATGTGACCATCGGTGCCTCCCGGAACCCACAGCGTGATGTCATCGGCGTAGATGGTGTGCCGGGCGCCCTCGACGCGAGAGAGTCGCTTGGCCACCCCGATCATAACGAGGTTGACTAACAACGGCGAGATGACCGAGCCTTCGGGGGTCCCGACACTGCCGAGCCTCTTCTCTTGGAGCCATAGATCGCCGGCGCAGAGCTCCGTAGTCCGCCCCGTCAGAAAGTCCTTGATATAATTGCACGTTCTTGCGCCCATGTTGAGTCTGGACACCTGGGCTAGGATTGCAGAGTGCTTCACCTTGTCGAAGGTGCTCTGCAAGTCCAGCCCCAGAATGGCCTTGTTGTCTTTAGTTAAGGTGTCATCGTCAATTATATCTTTCTTCAACAGAATCATCGCGTCTTGGGTGCCGAGGGAACGCCGAAACCCGATGATCGTGGTGGGGTATAGTCCCGACTCCTCCAGGTAATCCTGCCACCTACACATGAGGACATGCTCCAACACCTTGCCCACGCAGGACGTGAGCGAGATGGGCCGGAGGTTGTCCGTGTTCGGCGGCTTGCCTGGTTTGGGGATGAGTATGGTCTTGGTAGTCTTCCACTGCTGGTGCAGTGACCCCGCACTCCAGCACTTGTAGTAACCTGTGAGGTTTTCGATGGCCACATCGCTGAGCTTCTTGAGCGCTCTGTTCGAGATGTGATCCGACCCGGCCGCCGACTTGCTGTTTAGTTCGTGCAGGGCCGCTCGCACCTCCTCGACGCTGATGTCGCGGTCAAGCTTCTCGTTGGCTTGACCGCCGTACTCAGGATGCTTTTCCGTGGGTGTAACCGGAAGGTACTTGCTGTTTATGCGTCTGATTACTTCAGTTTCCCCGTTTTCCTTGACTGCTCTGTGAATGATCTTTGCGAGGCGGTCGCGTTGGTGGGATCTTGTTTTAGTCACGTCGAGTAGATGCCGCATCAAGTTCCAGGTTTTGCCGCAATGCATCTGCCCGTCCGCAGCATTACAGATTTCGTTCCATTGTTGCGTGCAGAGCAGCCGACAATGAACTTCGATGGCGCGATTCAGCTCCGCCACCTTCTTCTTTAGGCACCTATTTAGTCGTTGCTTCTTCCACCTGTTTAGGATAGATTGCTTTGCTTCGAATAAGTGCGCGAGGCGGCTGTCAACCTTGTCGACCTGCTCATCCGTTTCTATGATTTTGGTCGCCTCCTTGACCTTCCCCGCGATGTGGGCTGACCATTCTTCTATGTTCTCGATTTCCTCCATCTCCGTTGGTAACAGGCTACGGAAGGCATCCCAATCCGTAAAATTATGTTTTCTGGTGTGCTCCGAGGCCTTGACCTCTTCCGGTATGATGACTTCTACGATGTAGTGGTCCCTGCCGAGCTCTGACCCCGTGTTGCGCCAGGAGATATTCCCCTTCTCGTCGTTCTTCACGAACGTGAGGTCCGGCGTCGTATCCCTGGACACAGAGTTCCCAATCCTTGTAGGATCAGTCAGGTCTGTGATGAGGGTGAAGCCCAGGTCTAATGTGTCTTGGAACAGGTCTCGCCCCTTGGCCAATTGCTTGTTATATCCCCATGCCGGGTGTGCCGCGTTGAAGTCCCCGCAGGCGACGAGCCTGTGAGTCCCCGCCACGGTGCTGGCTCTGTGAAGGAGCGTCTTGAATTTTTGCTTCCAGTGTGAAGGGCTACTGTAGACGTTAAGCAGAAAGGTGCTGTTCTTTTGTTTCTTGCCTGTAACGACCTCGATGAGAGTGTATTCAATTTTACTATTGTGCAGCTCGTGCTCAATAAAGGTGAGTCCCTTGCGAACCAATGTGCATATCCCTCTACCGCCGCTGACCTTTGGAGACTTGGCGTATACCCGATAACCGGGTAGCGACACTGCATCAGTGCGAGTCTCTTGTATCATGATTATATCAGGCTTGCTTGCTACTTGTTTTATGTGTTGTTGCAAGACTGCCTTCTTGCTAGCGAAACCGTTACAGTTCCAGTGCCAGGTCACGAGACCCTTCACTGCTGTAGTTGTTGCTGTTGCTGGAGCGGCCATGATTGTTGCTGATTGTACTGCCGCGTTATTTGCTGTATTGCGTTCGTTAACTGCTGACACGTCCGCTCGATGGCGGCGAACCTGTCGTTAATCATCGTGGTGAACGTTGTCTTAATATAATCTTCGAGCCCGTCGAGGTGTTCCTCAAATTGGTCGACCTTGTCTTTCAGGTTGTCCACCCGGTCTTTGAGCTTGCGCTCCTTCAGGTTCTCGATCGCTCGTCTCTTCGGTGCCGGTTCCTTCTCAGCGGATGTTGATGGTACAGCGCTGCTGATGCTGGGTGTTGGTTCACATGATACCGCTTGGGGCGTTTGTTATTGGTGGAACGGGTCGTCAGAAGCTTCTTGATTTCCATGATCTCGTTTGTCATCTTGCTAATAGTGGCCTCTTGCCCACTGACTTTCGTCTCGAGCTCGTTGTTTTTGCG